>NC_091286.1:495846799-496175132 GCF_032444005.1 Ranitomeya imitator
TTGCGGCCTCCACTGTGGTACCTCATGGGGTATGAAAACCCATCTTTGGCCTTTTAGGGAGCTAGGTCCAAGATGGTGTTTTTTAGTTATGTGGCTTGGGCCTTTATAGTCTGTTCAGGGACCAGTTGGGAGTAGGTGCGGCGCTTCCGCAGTGTGAGTCTGAACAAGTTCATAACATCTTGCATCGTATTATTCAATTTTTTTTCAATAGATTTTTTTGAATAAGATGTATGGTTTTTGTATAAAATTCTCATATATAAATCCAGTATTGATGGAGTCATTGGCTTTTTTGGTATGGTCTGGTTGCCTAAACCCTTAATCTGCTCACAATCAAAACCTGAAATGTGGCTTTCTTAGAGTGAAAACAACAGGGAAAATAGCCAATTTGTGCCATGTTTGTGGTGTTAAAAGGACTCAAATGATGGAATATGACATATTTGTGCTACAGTTTCTGACTTTTCACTCCTCTTGCCACTTTCGAAAAGTAGGCAGATTTTAGTGGGAGGGGTACGGTAGACAATAGAATGAAAAATATCGATGCAACATTTTTTAGTGTGTGAAATCTGGATTTAGGCATGTTTAATGAAACTGTAAGAATAATTTGCTCTTCTATATGGCAGGATGAGGGCGGAAAGTGTATCTGTGTTTTGGCTGATGTACCATCAGAGGATTCTACACAGTATTTTATCAAAGCAAATGTCAGTTCCATTTTGCTATTGCTCTTCAGTTGACACATTAGTTTTAGTTATAAAATAAAACTATATTTTTCTCTTGACAGGTAAAGTGAAGAATATCAGTAATAAAAGACAGAACAGAAACAGCTGGAGCGAGTTTAATTATGCAAAGTCAGTTGCGTTGTTAACTTAAACCTTCTGTATGTCTTGATAAACCCATAATAAACCTACGGAAATTAAAGGGAAATTAAAATGTAAATGTGAATATGTGGAATGTGTCAGAATGATTTAATGCCTATCGTGAAAAAGCTATATTTATGCACAAATCATGTAATATGTTATATAGGTTAATCTATACAATCTGAATATCCATTGCTGCTATGGTGGAAGTATAAATAATATATAGAAGTAGCAGAGTTTACCATACATAGTTGAATATAGTTATATAGTTTGAAAAAAGACACAGGTCCATCAAATTCATCCTTTCTCCATCAGTTATACATTCTCTATTACTAGATTATTTATTAGCCACAATACCATTTTTTGTGAGAAAAGCATCTGGCGCTTATTTCATTGTTGTTATAGCATCTGCCATTACTATTTTTTGCTGTAGGGCATTACACAGTCTGACTGCTCTAACTGTAAAGAATCCTCTCCTATTTAGCTGCTGTAATCACCTTAAAGTATATGAATAAGGACACATTCAGTGACAATTTATTTTTTACTTGTCCCTTGTCCACTACTTTTTCATTGATGACCTATCCATAGGATAGGTTATCAGTGTCTGACATCCTCCGCCAATCGGCTGTTCTTGGTGTCTGTGGCACCGGCCGCCAGCCGGAGCAGCTCCATCTTCTGATAGTGGTCGCGGCAGGGTACAGCACATCTGCCTTCTATTAATTTTGATTGGCGGGGTTGCTTGGTGTTGGACCCCAACCGATCAAACATTGATGACCTATCCTAAGCATAATAATGCTATTAACCTGCAGATTAACCCCATTTCTGCAGGTTAATAGCATTTTTTCTGGTGATAGCTTCCCTTTAAATAGTCCTGAATAACCCTTTTAAGCTATCTGTTTTCATTGGGTTAAAATGGTCATTTCCACTGTGGCCATAACAACTTTATATGGCAAGTACTTATTTGAAATCCTCATTAAACAAATCAGAGTTCAATGCTCAAAAAAATATGTCAGTAAATATGTTCTATAATAAGATGCAGTAGTAAAATGCAGGAGTTCTGTGTTTGCATTGCCAGAGTGTAAAAAACTGGCATGAGACTGGGCACATTATACATTTTTATGTAAGTTGATGTCACCAGATATATTGAGATCAAAGTTTTTGTGCTTTGGCAGTTGAGTGCTAAATATTATGTAAGTTAGCGCTTTAACCAATTTCTTTTGGTAACCACAAGTAATCCATTTACTGCACCAATTGCAGATCCCTTGACTAGTTGTCTAGTAAAGTGCACTTTTAGGTTTTAGAAGACATATCACTGTAAAAATGAGCACCCTCTCCCTCTCTGAAGTCAAAGAAAACACTTGCCTTGAGGTCTCCCAAGATGTATTCTTTGTGCATGGGAATTTCCCAATTCGTGGTCCTAAGAATAGTCTCTGTTGGTGATTGACAGCCTGTTCACACTACCAATTATTGAGAAACACTAGATGATAGCCTGATTTTGACGCATCGGGTATTCTAGCATATGTATGCGTAGTGTATAGCACAGCCCACGTAGCATATTGCACAGCCCACGCAGTACATTGCGCAGCCCACTTAGTACATTACGGAGCCCACTTAGTACGTTGCGCAGCCCACTTAGGACATTGCGCAGCCCACGCAGTACATTGCGCAGCCCACATAGTACATTGTGCAGCCCACATAGTACATTGCGCAGCCCACTTAGTACATTGCGCAGCCCACGTAGTACATTGCGCAGCCCACGTAGTACATTTCCCAGCCCACGTAGTATATTGCGCAACCCACGTAGTATATTGCGCAGCCCACGTTGTATATTGTGCAGCCCACGTTGTATATTGCGCAGCCCATGTTGTATATTGTGCAGCCCATATTGTATATTGCGCAGCCCACGTAGTATATTGCCCAGCCCACGTAGTACATTGGGCAGCCCACGTTGTATATTGCGCAGCCCACAAAGTATATTGCGCAGCCCACAAAGTATATTGCGCAGACCACAAAGTATATTGCGCAGCCCACATTGTATATTGTGCAGCCCACGCAGTATATTGCCCAACCACATAGTATATTGCGCAGCCCATTTTGTATATTGCGCAGCCCACATTGTATATTGCACGGCCCACGTTGTATATTGCGCAGCCCACATTGTATATTGCCGAGCCCACGTTGTATATTGCAAAGCCAACGTAGTATATTGCCCAGCCCACATAATATATTGCGCAGCCCACGTTGTATATTGCGCAGCCCACTTTGTATATTGCACAGCCCATGTAGTATATTGCCCAGCCCACGTAGTACATTGCACAGCCCACGCAGTACATTGCGCAGCCCACATAGTACATTGCGCAGCCCACATAGTACATTGCGCAGCCCACATAGTACATTGCCCAGCCCACATAGTACATTGCCCAGCCCACGTAGTATATTGCGCAGCCCACGTAGTATATTGCGCAGCCCATGTAGTATATTGCGCAGCCCACTTTGTATATTTTGCAGCCCACGTTGTATATTGCGCAGCCCACGTAGTATATTGCGCAGCCCACGTAGTATATTGCGCAGCCCACAGTGTATATTGCGCAGCCCACAGTGTATATTGCGCAGCCCACGTTGTATATTGCACAGCCCACGTTGTATATTGCACAGCCCACGTTGTATATTGTGCAGCCCACGTAGTATATTGCGCAGCCCACGTTGTATATTGTCCAACCACGTAGTATATTGCGCAGCCCACGTTGTGTATTGTGCAGCCCATGTAGTATATTGCGCAGCCCACATTGCATATTGCGCAGCCCACATTGTATATTGCCCAGCCCATGTTGAATATTGCCCAGCCCATGTAGTATATTGCCCAGCCCACGTAGTATATTGCGCAGCCCTTGTTGTATATTGCACAGCCCACGTTGTATATTGCACAGCCCACGAAGTGTATTGCCCAGCCCACGTAATATATTGCACAGCCCACGCAGTCTATAGCAATCTGGGCACCATATCCCTGTTAAAAAAAGAATTAAAATAAAAAATAGTTATATACTCACCCTCCGTTGGCCCCCGGATCGAAGCGGTTACCGACGCTTCTCGCGCGCTCCGGTCTGAAGAGTGTATTGCGGCCTTGCGAGATGATGAAGTAGCGGTCTCACGAGACCGCACGTCATCATCTCGCGAGACCGCAATGCATGGAGCGGTCACCGGCGCATCGCGAGGAGCGGGAAATTCAGGGAATTCCTGATCCGGGGGGCCACCGGAGGGTGAGTATATAATATTTTTTTATTATTTTTAATATTAGATCTTTTTACTATTCATGCTGCATAGGCAGCATGAATAGTAAAAAGTTGGTCACACAGGGTTAATAGCAGCATTAACCGAGTGCGTTACACCGCGGTCAAAGCTGCCATTAACCCTGGGTGAGCGCTGACCAGAGGGGAGTATGCGGGCGCCGGGCACTGACTGTGGGGAGGAAGGAGCAGTCATTTTCTTCCGGACTGTGCCTGTCGCTGATTGGTCATGGCTGTTTTGCCGCGACCAATCAGCGACTTGGATTTCCATGACAGACAGAGGCCGCGACCAATGAATATCCATGACAGACAGACAGACAGAAAGACAGACAGAGAGACGGAAGTGACTCTTAGACAATTATATAGTAGATAACATGCATTTCTATGAACGCTTATTCACGGTAAATCCAGCTTTAGCAGGGATGTTCCGTTTTGGGTACACCTTGATGTGATGGGATGGTTTTTACGCTTTCTTTGATCAAAAACACTGTTTCCTAAGTAGCCTATATTATTTATATGTGTTATTACTTTAGAGATGGGCGAACTCAAACAGTAAAGTTTGGCGTCTGTACCGAACACCTACTGTTCAAGCACAGACACTGACCACAGACTTAACCAGGAAATCTGTGTTACTGTTCGGGCTGCCCAAACACCAGGTGTTTGTCGCGCTGTCATGTGCATGACAGCATGGCAAACACCACTTCTGATCAGCGGTGAACTCCCCGCTACCACTGCGAGATATCACAGTGCTAGCGGGGATGTCACAGAGGTCACCGTTGTTCAGCATGGCTGGGAACGTAATCTCAGTGATGTCACCACTAGTCACTGACACTGCACTCACAGCATTTTAGTCACCAGCGGTTTTCAGCCTGGATGGTCGCATGTTGGCACCGTCCATCTTGAAAACTGTTTTTTCCCCAGACATGGATTACTGCGTGGGACAGAACGACAAACAGGTATGGTATATTGTTGTTTTATTATTTTAGGTTTATTACAGGAGAACGAGGGCTTCAGTGGAATTAGGCGAAGTTGTTAGTATGGTTTAATTGAGATTATTAAAGGAGTCTGTTATTTTTCAATTAAAGGACTTTATTCTTGGTGTCTGTGTTTTCATACAGTGTGACTATGGGGTTAGTAATGGGGCGTGTTATTGATGTCTCTCCATTATTAACCTTGGAGCTTGATGTACCCGGACAAATACAAAGGTGACATCCACCCCCCAACTATCACCCCACTTGCCATCGCTACAGGGCAAGTGGGAAGAGCTGGGCAAAGCGCAAGAATTGGACATCTAATAGATGTGCCTTTTCTGGGCTGCTGCAGGCTGTTATTTTTAGGCGGGGGTCAATATTGATGGCCCCTTACCAGCCTAAGAATACCAGCCCCCAGCTGTCTGCTTTAGCAAGACTGGTTCTCAGAAATGGGGTGGACCCCACACTGTTTTTTAAATTATTTGTTTAAATAATTAAAAAATACGGCGTGATAACTTGATAACTAGCCTTGCTGAAGCTGACAGCTGAGGGTTGCAGCCCCCAGCTGTGAATTTTGTTGGCTGGTTAACAAAAATACAGGGGATCCCATGCCGTTTTTTTTAAATTATTTATTTACAGCTCAGGAGCGGCGGATGAATACTCCCATCCGCCGCTCCTGCTCTTGTTGTTATTAGCGGCAGCAGGTGTTGGATGAGGTTATCAGCAGTCCCTTCAACTGACACAAGTGACCGGAGGTAAACTTTATACCTCCAATCACAGCTGAGCGTTCCCGCTGTCTTTTGACAGCGTGGGAACCGCATCTCTCTAACCGGCGGAGATAGTTTCACAGCCAATCAGAATCACTGTTTGCTGCATTGTCATGCACATTACAGCATAGAAAACACTGGATGTTCTGGCCCCCCTTTCAAGTGAATGGAGTCAAGGATCGGGTTCGGATCCAGGTACTGCTCTGGTACCTGAACCCAAACTTTTTGTAACTGTTCGGCCAAAAAGAACATCCAGGTGTTCGCCCATATCTAATTACGTTTTACTTTCTTACAGCAAGGTATCTGCTCATTTTGTTTCTATCTTAAGTTTTGTTTGCTTAGTGGCCAGTGTGAACATGCTTCTATACGTTGCATGCATACCAGATCATTCAGGGCAGGTAGGCTGCCACTGTTTACACAGGATGACTCACAGAAGTGTCTGCTGCCGGTAATGATGATCTTTTGTTTTGCACAAGGGTGGAGTAAAAATGCAGCAACTGCTCTTGTAGTGTGAAGACAGCAACAATTAATCAAAGAATCATATCAGACTTTACAGAAGTTGGATAAAAATAAGGCAGAGACCAACAGAGAAGATGCTGAAATTGAGTGATGAGCCAACTGATGATGCCATCAGGCAGTGTCCACTGTGAAGGATACAACTAAAGAAAAGTAACATTTTAAATATATTTCTAGTAAATATTCTTAGCCCCTTAATCCCATATCAAGTACTATCCCGTCGAGTTGACCTGGGACTTAATTCCCAGTGACGGAATAGTACATCATATGCGATCAGCCGCACTCACGGGGGGAGCGCGGCCAATCGCCGCCTGGTGTACGCTGACTATCGCAGCTGACATCCAGCACTATGTGCCAGGATCGGTCACAGACCACTCCTGGCACATTAACCCCCGGCACACTGCGATCAAAGATGATCGCTGTGCTCCGGCAGTATAGGGAAGCATCGCGCAGGGAGGGGGCTCCCTGCGTGCTTCCCTGAAACCCTCGGAGCAACGCGATGTGATCGCGTTGCTCTGAGGGTCTCTTACCTCCTCCTCCCTGCAGGCCCCGGATCCAATATGGCCGCGGGGCTGCTTCCGGGTCCTGCAGGGAAGAGGCTTGCAAGCGCCTGCTCAGAGCAAGCGCTTGCAAGCATCCGTGCAGTGCCTGTCAGATAGCTCATCTGACACAGTGCTCTGCAAAGTGTCAGATCAGTGATCTGACATTATAACATGATGCCCCCCTGGGGCAGTGTTATAAAGTAAAAAAATATTCACACATGTAAAACAAAAAATTCCTAAATAAAGAAAAAAATATATATTGTTCCCATAAATACATTTCTTTATCTAAAAAAAACATAAAAACCAATAAAGTACACATATTTAGTATTGCCGCGTCCGTAACGACCCGACCTATAAAACAGTCCCACTAGTTAACCCCTTCAGTGATCACCGTAAAAAAAAAAACGAGACAAAAAGAACACTTTATTATCATACCGCCGAACAAAAAGTGGAATAACACTCGATCAAAAAGACGGATATAAATAACCATGGTACCGCTGAGAACGTCATCTTGTCCCACAAAAAACGACCCGCTATACAGCATCATCAGGAAAAAATAAAAAAGTTATAGTCCTCAGAATAAAGCGATGCAAAAATAATTATTTTTTCTATAAAATAGTTTTTATCGTATAAAAGAGCCAAAAAAATGATATAAATGAGGTATCGCTGTAATCATACTGACCCAAAGAATAAAACTGCTTTATCAATTTTACCAAACGTGGAACGGTATAAGCGCACACCCCAAAAAGAAATTCATGAATAGCTGGTTTTTGGTTATTCTGCCTCACAAAAATCGGAATGAAAAGCGATCAAAAAATGTCACATGCCCGAAAATGTTACCAATAAAAACTTCAACTCGTCCCGCAAAAAAGAAGACCTCACATGACTCTGTGGACCAAAACATTGAAAATTTATAGCTCTCAAAATGTGGAGAAGCAAAAACTATTTTTTTGCAATAAAAAGTGTCTTTTAGTGTGTGACAGCTGCCAATCACAAAAGTCCGCTAAAAAACCTGCTATAAAAGTAAATCAAACCCCCCTTAGTTAGGGAAAAATAATAACATAAAAAAAATGTATTATTTCCATTTTTCCATTAGGGTTAGGGTTGGGGCTAGGGTTAGGGTTGGAGATAGGGTTGGGGCTAGGGTTAGGGATAGGGCTAGGGTTAGGGCTAGGGTTGGGGCTAGGGTTGGGGCTAGGGTTAGTGTTGGGGTTAGGGTTGGGGCTAGGGTTAGGGCTAGGGTTGGGGCTAGGGTTAGGGTTGGGGCTAAAGTTAGGGTCAGGGTTTGGATTACATTCACGGTTGGGATTAGGGTTAGGAGTGTGTCAGGGTTAGGGGTGTGTTCAGGGTTATGGTTGGGATTAGGGTTAGGGGTGTGTTGGAGTTAGGGGTGTGGTTAGGGTTGGGATTAGGGTTAGGGGTCTGTTGGGGTTAGGGGTGTGTTGAGGTTAGGGGTGTGGTTGGGGTTAAGGTTAGGGGCATGTTTGGGTTAGGGGTGTGGTTAGGGTTATGGGTAGAGTTGGAATTAGGGTTAGGAGTGTGTTTGGGTTAGGGTTTCAGTTAGAATTGGGGGCTTCCACTGTTTAGGCACATCAAGGGCTCTCCAAACACAACATGGCATCCGATCTCAATTTCAGCCAATTCTGCATTGAAAAAGTAAAATGGTGCTCCTTCCCTGTGCCCAACCAGGGGTTTACCCTAACATATGGGGTATCAGCGTACTAAGGACAAATTGGACAACAGCTTTTGGGGTCCAATTTCTCTTGTTACCCTTGGTAAAATAAAATTTGGGGGGCTAAAAAAACATTTTTGTGGGAAAAAAACTGTAGTGAAACACTTGGGGGTTCAAAGTTCTTACAACACATCTAGATAAGTTCCTTGGGGGGTCTAGTTTCCAATATGGGGTCACTTGTGGGGGGTTTCTACTGTTTAGGTACATCAGGGGCTCTGCAAATGCAATGTGACACCTGCAGACCAATCCATCTAAGTCTGCATTCCAAACGGTGCTCCTTCCTTTCCGAGCTCTGCCATGCGCCCAAACGGTGGTTCCCCCCACATATGGGGTATCAGCGTACTCAGGACAAATTGGACAACAACTTTTGGCGTCCAATTTCTCCTGTTACCCTTGGGAAAATACAAAACTGAGGGCTAGAAAATAATTTTTGTGGAAAAAAAATGATTTTTTATTTTTACGGCTCTGCATTATAAACTGTAGTGAAACACTTGAGGGTTCAAAGTTCTCACAAAACATCTAGATAAGTTCCTTGGGGGGTCTAGATTCCAATATGGGGTCACTTGTGGGGGGTTTGTATTATTTGGGTACATCAGGGGCTCTGCAAATGCAACCTGACGCCTGCCGACCAATCCATCTAAGTCTGCATTCCAAAAGGTGCTCCTTCCCTTCTGAGCTCTGCCATGTGCCCAATCAGTGGTTCTCCCCCACATATGGGGTATCAGCGTACTCAGGACAAATTGGATAACAATGCAATGTGACGCCTTATACTCGAGTCATACCCGGGGCTCGGCAGGGGAGAGGGGGGCGGGGGGGGGGTGTAATTATACTTACCTACTCCCGGTGCGGTCACTGCAGTCCCTGCTTCTTCCAGCGCTGCAGATTCTTCCTGCACTGAGCGGTCACATGGTGCTGCTCATTACATAAATGAATATGCGGCTCCACCTCCCATAGAGGTGGAGCCGCATATTCATTTCTGTAAAGAGCGGTAACTGTGACTGCTCAATACAGGAAGAAGATGCAGCGGTGGAAGAAGCAGGGACGCAGCGCCAGGAGCAGGTGAGTATACGGGGAGGGGGAGCGCAGTGCTGCACGATATTTACCTCTCCTCGTTCCAGTGCGGCTCCGTCTTCAGCGTCCTCTGACAGTGACAGGTCAGGTCAGAGGGCGCGGTGATGTAGTCAGTGCGCGCCCTCTGCTGAACGTCAGTGCCAAAGACGGAGCTGCACGAGGAGCAGGTAAATATTGCCAGTGCCGGGGTCCTGAGTGAAGAGAGGGGAGTATGTGATTTTTTTTTTTATAGCAGCAAAAGCATATGGGGCAAGTGGCTGTACGGAGCATCTTATGGGGCCATAACACTTGTGCAGCATTATATGTAGCAAGTGGCTGTGCGGAGCATCTTATGGGGCCATAACACTTGTGCAGCACTATAAGGGGCAAGTGGCTGTGCGGAGCATCTTATGAGGCCATAACACTTGTGCAGCACTATAAGGGGCAAGTGGCTGTACGGAGCATCTTATGGGGCCATAACGTTTGTGCAGCACTATATGGGGCAGTGACTGTATGGATCATCTTATGGGGCCATAACGATTGTGCAGCACTATAAGGGGCAAGTGACTGTATGGAGCATCTTATGGGGCCATAACATTTTTGCAGCACTATAAGGGGCAAGTGGCTGTGCGGAGCATCTTATGGGGCCATAACACTTGTGCAGCACTATAAGGGGCAAGTTGCTGTACGGAGCATCTTATGGGGCCATAACGTTTGTGCAGCACTATATGGGGCAGTGACTGTATGGATCATCTTATGGGGCCATAACGATTGTGCAGCACTATAAGGGGCAAGTGACTGTATGGAGCATCTTATGGGGCCATAACATTTTTGCAGCACTATAAGGGGCAAGTGGCTGTACGGAGCATCTTAGGGGGCCATAACACTTGTGCAGCACTATAAGGGGCAAGTGACTGTGCGGAGCATCTTATGGGGCCATAACGCTTGCACAGCACTATATAGGGCAAATATCTCTATGGAGCATCTTATGGGGCCCTTATTACCCTTTATGCAGGATTATATGGGGCATATTTTAATATGGAGCATCTAATGGGGCCCATCAAACTTTATGGAGCATTATATGAGGCTCCTGATTCAATATGGATATTCAAAAACACTTAACATACTGATGTCTCAATTAATTTTACTTTTATTGGTATCTATTTTTATTTTTGACATTTACCGGTAGCTGCTGCATTTTCTACCCTAGGCTTATACTCGAGTCACTAGGTTTTCCCAGTTTTTTGTGGCAAAATTAGGGGGGTCGGCTTATACTCGGGTCGGCTTATACTCGAGTATATACGGTAACTGGATTTGCGCTGCTAGGTTTTTTTTTTTTTTTTGGAAAACTCCGGGGTCAAGTGCCCGCCCCCCCTCCTCCCTCCCTCCTTCCCGCCCCCCCTCCAGCAGGGACTGTGTGTGTGTGTGGGGGGGGCACCATTTTTCCGTTCGCCTCAGGCAGCAGAGAGGCTAGGTTCACCCCTGTCTGCCATGCGCCCAAACACTGGTTCACCCTCATATATGGGGCATCGGCGTACTCAGGACAAATTGTACAACAAGTTTTGGGGTCCATTTTCTCCTGTTACCCTTGGTAAAATAAATCAAATTGGAGCTGAAGTAAATTTTTTGTGAAAAAAAGTTAAATGTTCGTTTTTTTTTAAACAATCTAAAATTCCTGCAAAACACCTGAAGGGTTAATAAACTTCTTGAATTTGGTTTTGAGCAGCTTGAGGGGTGCAGTTTTTAGAATGGTGTCACACTTGGATATTTTCTATCATATAGACCCCTCAAAATAACTTCAAATGTGATGTGGTCCCTTAAAAAAAATGGTGTTGTAAAAATGAGAAATTGCTGGTCAACTTTTAACCCTTATAACTCCCTAACAAAAAAAAATTTTGGTTCCAAAATTGTGCTGATGTAAAGTAGACATGTGGGAATTCTTACTTATTAAGTATTTTGTGTGACATATCTCTGTGATTTAAGGGCATAAAAATTCAAAGTTGGAAAATTGGGACAGTGGTCAGAATTATAAAAATTCTGCAAACGTGCAAACCACCCTTGGGAGTTAAGGAGTTAATGTCTTAGTATTTCAATATTTTTTTAAATCAAATAATTCAATAAAGATTTATTGGGAGCACCATTATTAATGAAGTAGCCACAGAACTATTTTTGCAAAATTGCAAAGCATGTCGGTGTTACAGATGTGGTTCATAGATCTAATAATAATAATAATAATAATAATATCATATTAACAAAAGCCTAAGCAAAAGTTTCCAAAAGTGTTTTCTTATTAGCAGTGTGTCATATGATATGTTAGCGCTATGTTGGTGTTGTCTAAATTAATTAGAGGTGAGCCTCAATTAAGAATTCAAAGATTCTAGTAATGAAGTCAGATGAATGTGCCGAGAAGGCTTTGATGCATATGGTAAGATTAAATTAATGCAGCATCAACTCTGACAAACTGAGAAATTACACATAGGCCATTATTCACACCACGTCAGTTACCGTGAGAACTGCAGGAAAGTACAGATTACACCCAGCACTCACTTTTCCTAGGAAAAACTGAATTGTATATAATCATAATGTGCCCTCAGTGTGTTACTTACTTTTCCATGACGTTAAGATTTTGAGTGATTCGTGTATTATTAGCTTTAATTTTGAAGTCCCAAATAGGTAAGGCTGGTTTCACATTTGCATTTAAAAACGCAGTGTTTTAAACGCAAACGCATTTGGTGAAAAACGCGTTTAAACGCGTTTAAACGCTGCATTTTTTTAGGCGCATGCGTTTTTGCATGTTTTAACACAAACGCGGCGTTTTGACGCATTTACATGCGTTTTTTCCTGCGTTTGCGTTTTTGAAACGCATGATGAGAAGTGCGTGACAGCTGCCAATCATCAAAATCAACTAGAAAACCCACTATAATCAGAAATACCTAGGGTTAGGGTTAGGGTTAGGATCCCTAGTAACTCTAGGGATCCTAACCCTAACCCTAACCCTAAAACACAAACTCTAACCCTAACCCTAAAACACAAACTCTAACCCTAACCCAAACTCTAACCCTAACCCTAACACAAACTCTAACACAAACTCTAACCCAAACTCTAACCCTAAAACACAAACTCTAACCCTAACCCAAACTCTAACCCTAACACAAACTCTAACCCTAACACAAACTCTAACCCTAACCCAAACTCTAACCCTAACACAAACTCTAACACAAACTCTAACACAAACTGTAACACAAACTCTAACCCTAACACAAACTCTAACACAAACTCTAACACAAACTCACAAACTTTAACCCTAACCCTAACACAAACTCTAACCCTAACCCTAAAACACAAACTCTAACGCTAACCCTAACCCTAAAACACAAACTCTAACCCTAACCCTAAAACACAAACTCTAACCCTAACCCTAACCCAAACTCTAACCCTAACCCTAACACAAACTCTAACACAAACTCTAACACAAACTCTAACCCTAAAACACAAACTCTAACCCTAACCCAAACTCTAACCCTAACACAAACTCTAACCCTAACCCAAACTCTAACCCTAACACAAACTCTAACACAAACTCTAACACAAACTCTAACCCTAACCCTAACACAAACTCTAACACAAACTCTAACACAAACTCTAACACAAACTCTAACACAAACTCTAACACATACTCTAACCCTAACCCTAACCCTAAAACACAAACTCTAACCCTAACCCAAACTCTAACCCTAACACAAACTCTAACACAAACTCACAAACTCTAACCCTAACACAAACACTAACCCTAACCCTAAAACACAAACTCTAACCCTAACCCTAAAACACAAACTCTAACCCTAACCCAAAAACACAAACTCTAACCCTAACCCAAACTCTAACCCTAACCCTAACACAAACTCTTACACAAACTCTAACACAAACTCTAACACAAACTCTAACCCTAACCCTAGCACAAACTCTAACCCTAACACAAACTCTAACCCTAACACAAACTCTAACCCTAACCCAAACTCTAACCCTAACCCTAACACAAACTCTAACACAAACTCTAACACAAACTCTAACCCTAACCCTAAAACACAAACTCTAACCCTAACACAAACTCTAACCCTAACACAAACTCTAACACAAACTCTAACCCTAACCCTAACACAAACTCTAACCCTAACCCTAAAACACAAACTCTAACGCTAACCCTAACACAAACTCTAACCCTAACCCTAAAACACAAACTCTAACCCTAACCCTAACCCTAGGGATCCTAACCCTAACCCTAACCCTTTTTTGACGCATTTACATGCGTTTTTTCCTGCGTTTGCGTTTTTGAAACGCATGATGAGAAGTGTGTGACAGCTGCCAATCATCAAAATCAACTAGAAAACCCACTATAATCAGAAATACCTAGGGTTAGGGTTAGGGCTAGGATCCCTAGCAACTCTAGGGATCCTAACCCTAACCCTAACCCTAAAACACAAACTCTAACCCTAACCCTAAAACACAAACTCTAACCCTAACCCTAACCCAAACTCTAACCCTAATCTTAACACAAACTCTAACACAAACTCTAACCCAAACTCTAACCCTAAAACACAAACTCTAACCCTAACCCTAACCCAAACTCTAACCCTAACACAAACTCTAACACAAACTCTAACACAAACTCTAACACAAACTCTAACACAAACTCTAACCCTTACCCTAACACAAACTCTAACCCTAACACAAACTCTAACCCTAACCCAAACTCTAACCCTAACCCTAACACAAACTCTAACACAAACTCTAACCCTAACCCTAACACAAACTCTAACACAAACTCTAACACAAACTCTAACACAAACACAAACACAAACTCTAACCCTAAAACACAAACTCTAACCCTAACCCAAACTCTAACCCTAACACAAACTCTAACACAAACTCACAAACTCTAACCCTAACACAAACGCTAACCCTAACCCTAATACACAAACTCTAACCCTAACCCTAACACAAACTCTAACCCTAACCCTAAAACACAAACTCTAACCCTAACCCTAGGGATCCTAACCCTAACCCTAACCCTAGGGATCCTAACCCTTAGGGTTTATGATTAGGATCCCTTAGGGTTAGGGTTGGGGGGTGGCTTTTCAGTGTGTATTCTTGTGTTTTTCTATAAAAACGCATGCAAACGCATGTGCTTAAAAACGCATGTGTTTACATAGACATCAATACTTTTTTTTGCGGCAAAAAAGCCGCTAAAATTACTACATGTTGCATTTCTGCAACACAACGCATGCAGAGAAAAAACGCATGTGTTGTCAAAACGCG
Organism: Ranitomeya imitator; assembly: GCF_032444005.1. NCBI lineage: Eukaryota > Metazoa > Chordata > Amphibia > Anura > Dendrobatidae > Ranitomeya > Ranitomeya imitator. The sequence continues at coordinate 495,861,832 of NC_091286.1, forward strand.
TCAAAACGCATGCAAAAAAACGCATGCGTTTTTAATGTTAAGTATAGGGGAAAAAACGCATGCTTTTTTACGTTTTTTTTTGCGCAAAAACGCAAAAAAAAAGCGCAAATGTGAAACCAGCCTAATAAACACTAGGGGTATAGTTAATTTAGATAGTCAACAAATGTTTCAATATTCAGATTTTCACTATCTACAATATAAAAATGTACATATGTGTCCTCCCTCTTTACTTTAAAGTACAGAGCTTGTGGCCTGTAGTTCGATTATAGTGGAGCAGTGCATTTTGTCACTACATGCAAGACTATACATTAATAATAAGTATAGTAAAAATGTTCTAGCAAAATAATATAACTTTGCTAATATGTGTTGGATGAGATCTAGTCTTGATCAAAATGCCTGCTGTATTGTTATTTCATAAAAACTGTATCTTCTTTTTTTTTTATTTTTCTTTTGTTTACCTTTTTCCTTTGTCCCTCCTTTTCTCCCTTCCCCTCTCCTTTCTTTACTTTTCCCTCCCCACTATCGTTAAGGGTATCAAGATCTGTACATTAATACTAATCCCTGCCTTACCCTAATGTCTCCTTTTCGTAAATAGTTAAAATCTGTTAATAACATTTTTTTTTTACAAAAAAGCCTGCTGTAGTCAAATTCATCAAATGTACTATGAGGTGCACCCCTCTTAATAATTTTTGGTCTGTCGACTCCCACAGTGTCCTCCACAGAGTATGATGCCCCCACAGTCCCTCCATACAAGGTGAGGTTCCCACATCCCCATGCAAAATGATGTCGTCACAGCCCTTCCACACAGTATAGAGTTCCCACAGACTCCCCCAAACCATATGAGGGGATAAAACAGCCCCCATGTGATTTGATGGCACCTGTTGCCCCCATATACCGTACTTTGATGACTCTCACAGCCCCCGCACAAAGAATATGATGTCCCCACAGACCCAGACTCCCTCACATAGTATAATGCTCTCACAGCCACAGCATAATGCAGATGGATGGGGACATTTATATTATATGTAGTGGGGTACAGAATGGCATATTACTACTGTAATGTATATTATTTTTGGGGATACTGTTCATGTGAGGAGAGCAAAAGCAAAATACCGATACTGTGAATAAAGGTCTTTGTATAGAAAAGTGGGAGAAAAGTGGGGAGGGTGTTCTAGAAGTGGTCAGCCATAGATGACTCTGTGACACATGCTACAGAGATGAACAAAATAATTTGAATGGCACCCCAAAACCATATTTATCCAGACTGTACAAGATAAATCGCTATTAAATATTGTCTTGGCTTGCCATTAAACCTTTATTGTCTTGGCTTTGCCATTAAACACTCACTGCAATATTGAGTCTCTCTGTATATATAGACTGGACAGACCCCTTCTCAAGCACCACAATCTTTTTAATGGACTGCCATATATATCTTCAGCATGCTGCATAGATGAGTCGTGGCTGTGAAGTGATATCGGTCTGCGCCAGATAAAGAAGAAAATAAATAATTAGTGCCTTTTTATTGGAGACAGCTGTAAGGGGGTACCGAAATGGTTCCACACTCTACCACTTTCCCCCCTTAAAGGAGAGTATTAGTTATCCACTGCTGATAATGTATGTATTTTCATATTGTTAAATAGGGAAAGCGTAGTACTCTTTTCGGCCCACTAGATGGGGCCCATGACACCGTTTCATAAGTAGTGGTGTAAATAGTTAATGTTAGGAGGAGCTAGCTGGGGTAAAATAGGAAGGGCTTCCTAGTGAGAGTCAGTAGGGCCAGGGTGCACAGGCAGCTTGGTCGGGCGCCAGAGCCCAGTTTACCCAGCAGCTGCGCAATGTTGAAGTGCAGTGCCCAGCCATCCAGGGAACACCGGCTAGAAATATAGCAGTGCAGCGGACTTTCAGTGAAGAAATGGAAGATGAAAGCAGGGTCAGGTCAGTACGGGGACGCAGGTGGCTCAATAATGTGGCAGCTCGCTGCATGGGCTGGTACCTTCAGATCCGATTTGAAACGGCTGAGGGAACCCCAAGACACAGTGAGTTTGGACAGGGAGAATGCTGCGTATGACCCGGGCACATACTTGAGGCCAAAAGAGAAGAAATGGGGAAAGTGAGAAATGTGGAACGTTTGAAACCCACTGCTATGACTGTAACTGAGAAGGATGTGCTGCAAACAGTAACAAGTAAAGTTTTATGTTTGAAGTTAAAGCTGGACTCCTTTTTTTTCAGGACTAAAAACCGCAGCTCTTGGCAGAAAATGCAGGTCCTTTTTTTGGTGCTTTTTTGGTGCGTTTTTTGATGCTTTTTTTGATGCGTTTTTTGATGCAGTTTTCTATGCAGAGTCTGTGTGTTTTCTAGGAAGTTTTTTAGGGTTAAAATGGCTGAAAATACCCTAACCCTACCCCTAACCCTACCCCTAACCCTACCCCTAACCCTATTCTAACCTTAGTGGAAAAAAAAAATTCTTAATTTTTCTATTGTCCCTACCTATGGGGGTGACAAAGGGGGGGGGGGTCATTTACTATTTTTTTTATTTTGATCACTGAGATAGGTTATATCTCAGTGATCAAAATGCACTTTGGAACGAATCTGCCAGCCGGCAGATTCGGCGGACGCACTGCGCATGCGCCTGCCATTTTGCAAGATGGCGGCGCCCAGGGAGAAGACTGCCGGACGGACACCGGGAGGCCGGGTAAGTATAAGGGGGGGAGATGAGGGCACGGGGGGGGCGTCGGAGCATGGGGGGGTGGCATCGGAGCATGGGGGGGTGGGATTGGGGCACGGGGGGGCAGCCTGTCATGATTCCAATGGCAGGGAATCACAAAAGGACAAGCACCAACGAGCTCTAGGGTGATGGAACCTGAGCTGACCGCGACCCTAAACCTGAACACACAAATAACAATAGCCGGGGAACGTGCCTACGTTGATCCTAGACGTCTCGCACCAGCCGAAGATCTAACTTCCCCTATTAGAAGAAACACAGACCTCTCTTGCCTCCAGAGAAATACCCCACAGAAATAGCAGCCCCCCACATATAATGACGGTGAAATGAGAGGAAGGCACATACACAGTATGAAAACAGATTCAGCAAAATGAGGCCCGCTAAAACTAGATAGCAGAGGATACAAAAGTAAACTGCGCGGTCAGCAAAAAACCCTTCAAAAAACCATCCTGTAATTACTTGAACTCATGTTCCAACTCATGGAACATGAGGAGCAATTACAGCCCACTAGAGCAACCAGCAGCAAAGAAACAATTATATGCAAGCTGGACTAGACAAAAATAAAGCAAAACGTGGAACAAGAAAATCAAAAACTTAGCTTGTCCTGAAGATAACTGAAGCCAGAAGCTGAGGTAACAAAACACTCTGATAACCTTGATAGCCGGCGGGGAAATGACAAGAAAGCCCGGTTAAATAGGAAACTCCCAAATCCTAATAGAACAGGTGGACACCAGAGACAGCAGAACACAAATCACCCAGTACCATCAGTAACCACCAGAGGGAGCCCAAAAACAGAACTCACAACAGTACCCCCCCCTTGAGGAGGGGTCACCGAACCCTCACGAGAACCACCAGGGCGACCAGGATGAGCCCTATGAAAAGCGCGGACCAAATCATCAGCATGAACATCAGAGGCAACCACCCAAGAATTATCCTCCTGACCATAACCCTTCCACTTGACCAAATATTGGAGTTTCCGTCTGGAAACACGAGAATCCAAGATCTTCTCCACAACATACTCCAATTCTCCCTCCACCAGCACCGGAGCAGGAGGCTCAAGCGAAGGAACAACAGGTACCTCATACCTCCGCAACAACGACCGATGGAACACATTATGAATAGCAAACGATGCCGGGAGATGCAAACGAAACGACACAGGGTTAAGAATTTCCAAGATCCTATAAGGACCAATGAACCGAGGCTTGAACTTAGGAGAAGAGACCTTCATAGGAACAAAACGAGAAGACAACCACACCAAGTCCCCAACACGAAGTCGAGGACCCACGAAGCGACGGCGATTAGCAAACTGCTGAGCCTTCTCCTGGGACAACTTCAAATTGTCCACCACATGACTCCAAATCCGATGCAACCCATCCACCACCATGTCCACTCCAGGACAATCAGAAGGCTCCACCTGACCAGAGGAAAAACGAGGATGAAACCCCGAATTACAAAAGAAAGGAGAAACCAAGGTAGCAGAACTAGCCCGATTATTAAGGGCAAACTCGGCCAGCGGCAAAAAGGTAACCCAGTCATCCTGATCAGCAGAAACAAAACACCTCAAATAAGTTTCCAAGGTCTGATTAGTTCGCTCCGTCTGGCCATTCGTCTGAGGGTGGAATGCAGACGAAAAGGACAAATCAATGCCCATCTTAGCACAGAACGTCCGCCAAAATCTAGACACAAACTGGGATCCTCTGTCAGAAACGATGTTCTCCGGAATCCCATGCAAACGAACCACGTTCTGGAAAAACAGAGGGACCAACTCAGAGGAGGAAGGCAACTTAGGCAAGGGAACAAGATGAACCATTTTAGAAAAGCGGTCACACACAACCCAGATGACGGACATTTTTTGAGAGACAGGGAGATCCGAAATAAAGTCCATGGAAATGTGCGTCCAAGGCCTCTTCGGGATAGGCAAAGGTGACAACAATCCACTGGCTCGTGAACAGCAAGGCTTAGCCCGAGCACAAACCTCACAAGACTGCACAAAAGAACGAACATCCCTCGACAAGGAAGGCCACCAAAAAGACCTGGCCACCAAGTCTCTAGTACCAAATATTCCAGGATGACCTGCCAACGCAGAAGAATGGACCTCGGAGATGACTCTACTGGTCCAACCATCCGGAACAAACAGGTTTACCCGCCTGAAACTCCTGCAAAGCACGTCGCAAGTCTGGGAAGACGGCCGACAAAATCACCCCATCCCTAAGGATACCAGTGGGCTCAGAATTTCCAGGGGAGTCAGGCACAAAACTCCTAGAAAGAGCATCCGCCTTCACATTCTTTGAACCTGGCAGGTATGAAACCACAAAATTGAAACGAGAGAAAAACAGTGACCAACGAGCCTGTCTAGGATTCAGACGCCTGGCAGACTCAAGGTAAATCAGATTTTTGTGATCAGTCAAGACCACCACACGATGTCTAGCACCCTCCAGCCAATGACGCCACTCCTCAAATGCCCACTTCATGGCCAAAAGTTCCCGATTACCCACATCATAATTCCGCTCAGCGGGCGAAAATTTTCTAGAAAAGAACGCACATGGCTTCATCACCGAGCAATCGGAGCTTCTCTGTGACAAAACCGCCCCCGCTCCAATCTCGGAAGCATCAACCTCAACTTGGAAAGGAAGCGAAACATCAGGCTGACGCAACACAGGAGCAGAAGAAAACCGGCGTTTAAGTTCCTGAAAGGCCTCCACAGCCGCAGGAGACCAATCAGCAACATCAGCACCCTTCTTAGTCAAATCCGTCAAAGGCTTAACAACACTAGAAAAATTAGTTATAAAACGACGATAGAAATTAGCAAAGCCCAAGAACTTCTGCAGACTCTTAAGAGATGCAGGCTGCGTCCAGTCACAAATAGCCCGAACCTTGACGGGATCCATCTCAATAGTAGAAGGGGAAAAAATATACCCCAAGAAAGAAATCTTCTGGACTCCAAAGAGACACTTTGAGCCCTTTACAAACAAGGAATTAGCCCGCAGGACCTGAAACACCTTCCTGACCTGCTGAACATGAGACTCCCAATCATCAGAAAAAACCAAAATATCATCCAAATACACAATCATAAATTTATCCAGATATTCACGGAAAATATCGTGCATAAAGGACTGGAAGACTGAAGGAGCATTAGAAAGTCCGAAAGGCATTACCAAATACTCAAAATGGCCCTCAGGCGTATTAAATGCGGTTTTCCACTCATCACCTTGCTTTATTCGTATAAGATTATACGCACCCCGAAGATCAATCTTAGTGAACCATTTAGCCCCCTTAATGCGAGCAAACAAATCAGTCAACAAAGGCAAAGGATACTGATATTTTACGGTAATCTTATTCAAAAGACGATAATCTATACAAGGCCTCAAGGACCCATCTTTTTTGGCCACGAAAAAAAAACCTGCTCCCAAAGGGGACGAAGATGGACGGATATGTCCCTTTTCCAAGGACTCCTTAACATAATCCCGCATAGCAGTATGCTCTGGCACTGACAGATTGAACAAACAACCTTTAGGAAATTTACTACCAGGAATTAAATCTATAGCACAATCGCAATCCCTGTGAGGAGGAAGCGAACTGAGCTTAGGCTCCTCAAAAACATCCCGATAATCAGACAAAAATACAGGAACCTCAGAAGGAGTAGATGAAGCGATAGAAATCGGAGGTGCATCATCATGAACCCCCTGACATCCCCAGCTTAACACAGACATTGTTTTCCAGTCAAGGACTGGATTATGAGTTTGTAACCATGGCAGACCAAGTACTAGAACATCATGTAAATTATACAATACCAGGAAGCGAATCACCTCCTGATGAACGGGAGTCATACGCATGGTCACTTGTGTCCAGTACTGAGGTTTATTCATAGCTAAAGGTGTAGAGTCATTTCCCTTCAAAGGAATAGGGACTTCCAGAGGCTCAAGACTAAACCCACATCGCTTGGCAAATGACCAATCCATAAGACTCAGGGCAGCGCCTGAATCTACATAAGCATCGACGGAAATGGATGATAATGAGCAAATCAGAGTCACAGACAGAATGAACTTAGACTGTAACGTACTAATGGCAACAGACTTATCAACCTTTTTTGTGCGTTTAGAGCATGCTGATATAACATGAGCTGAATCACCACAATAAAAGCACAACCCATTTTTCCGCCTATAGTTTTGCCGTTCACTTCTAGACTGAACTCTATCACATTGCATTGTCTCAAGTGTCTGTTCAGAAGACACCGCCAAATGGTGCACAGGTTTGCACTCCCGTAAACGCCGATCAATCTGAATAGCCATAGTCATAGACTCATTCAGACCTGTAGGCGCAGGGAACCCCACCATAACATCTTTAATGGCCTCAGAAAGGCCATCTCTGAACTTTGCAGCCAGGGCGCACTCATTCCACTGAGTAAGCACTGACCATTTCCGAAATTTTTGACAATATATTTCTGCTTCATCTTGCCCCTGAGAGAGAGCTAATAAAGCTTTTTCAGCCTGAATCTCCTGGTTAGGTTCCTCATAGAGCAAACCCAATGCCAGAAAAAACGCATCCACATTAAGCAACGCAGGATCCCCTGGTGCCAATGCAAATGCCCAATTTTGAGGGTCACCCCGCAGGAAAGATATAATAATCTTAACCTGCTGAGCAGGGTCTCCAGAAGAGCGAGATTTCAAAGAAAGGAACAGCTTGCAATTGTTCCTAAAATTCAGAAAACTAGATCTATCTCCAGCAAAGAACTCTGGAATAGGAATTCTAGGTTCAGACATAGGAGCATGTACAACAAAATCTTGTATATTTTGAACCTTAGCAGCAAGATTATTCAAGCTGGAAGCTAAACTCTGGATGTCCATGATAAACAGCTAAGGTCAGAGCCATTCAAGGATTAAGAGGAGGAAAAAAAAAAAAATCAGCCAGGCTGCAATTAAGGCTAGGCAGCAACCTCAGAGGAGAGAAAAAAAAAAAACTTCCTCAGACTACTTTTCCTCCTACTTCAGCCCAAACATTTTGGCCGGCTATACTGTCATGATTCTGTCATGATTCCAATGGCAGGGAATCACAAAAGGACAAGCACCGTTGGTTACTGTGAATGAAGGTCTTTGTATAGAAAAGTGGGAGAAAAGTGGGGAGGGTGTTCTAGAAGTGGTCAGCCATAGATGACTCTGTGACACATGCTACAGAGATGAACAAAATAATTTGAATGGCACCCCAAAACCATATTTATCCAGACTGTACAAGATAAATCGCTATTAAATATTGTCTTGGCTTGCCAATAAACCTTTATTGTCTTGGCTTTGCCATTAAACACTCACTGCAATATTGAGTCTCTCTGTATATATAGACTGGACAGACCCCTTCTCAAGCACCACAATCTTTTTAATGGACTGCCATATATATCTTCAGCATGCTGCATAGATGAGTCGTGGCTGTGAAGTGATATCGGTCTGCGCCAGATAAAGAAGAAAATAAATAATTAGTGCCTTTTTATTGGAGACAGCTGTAAGGGGGTACCGAAATGGTTCCACACTCTACCACTTTCCCCCCTTAAAGGAGAGTATTAGTTATCCACTGCTGATAATGTATGTATTTTCATATTGTTAAATAGGGAAAGCGTAGTACTCTTTTCGGCCCACTAGATGGGGCCCATGACACCGTTTCATAAGTAGTGGTGTAAATAGTTAATGTTAGGAGGAGCTAGCTGGGGTAAAATAGGAAGGGCTTCCTAGTGAGAGTCAGTAGGGCCAGGGTGCACAGGCAGCTTGGTCGGGCGCCAGAGCCCAGTTTACCCAGCAGCTGCGCAATGTTGAAGTGCAGTGCCCAGCCATCCAGGGAACACCGGCTAGAAATATAGCAGTGCAGCGGACTTTCAGTGAAGAAATGGAAGATGAAAGCAGGGTCAGGTCAGTACAGGGACGCAGGTGGCTCAATAATGTGGCAGCTCGTTGCATGGGCTGGTACCTTCAGATCCGATTTGAAACGGCTGAGGGAACCCCAAGGCACAGTGAGTTTGGACAGGGAGAATGCTGCGTATGACCCGGGCACATACTTGAGGCCAAAAGAGAAGAAACGGGGAAAGTGAGAAATGTGGAACGTTTGAAACCCGCTGCTATGACTGTAACTGAGAAGGATGTGCTGCAAACAGTAACAAGTAAAGTTTTATGTTTGAAGTTAAAGCTGGACTGTGTCTCGATTTGTGAGAATTCATGTAAACAGAGCCTGCAACAGCTGGGAAGGGTTCCGGAAGGTACATATAACAGAGAGGCAAGTACCCTCAGCCTATGTATCAACAGAGCAGAATGCTGACTTAACTTATGAAATGAACAGTCAACCCGCTGTTCTAATTACGTCCGATATCAGAGGGTGAAAAAGGACCCACTTTTTGGGGCACCATAAGGCTATGTTCACACGTTCCTGATTTCCCTCCTTTTTTTTCAGGACTAAAAACCGCAGCTCTTGGCAGAAAATGCAGGTCCTTTTTTTGGTGCTTTTTTGGTGCGTTTTTTGATGCTTTTTTTGATGCGTTTTTTGATGCAGTTTTCTATGCAGAGTCTGTGTGTTTTCTAGGAAGTTTTTTAGGGTTAAAATGGCTGAAAATACCCTAACCCTACCCCTAACCCTACCCCTACCCCTAACCCTAACCCTATTCTAACCTTAGTGGAAAAAAAAAATTCTTAATTTTTCTATTGTCCCTACCTATGGGGGTGACAAAGGAGGGGGGGGTCATTTACTATTTTTTTTTATTTTGATCACTGAGATAGGTTATATCTCAGTGATCAAAATGCACTTTGGAACGAATCTGCCAGCCGGCAGATTCGGCGGGCGCACTGCGCATGCGCCTGCCATTTTGCAAGATGGCGGCGCCCAAGGAGAATACGGCCGGACGGACACCGGGAGGCCGGGTAAGTATAAGGGGGGAGATGAGGGCACGGGGGGGGCGTCGGAGCACGGGGGGTGGCATCGGAGCATGGGGGGGTGGGATTGGGGCACGGGGGGGGCAGCCTGTCATGATTCCAATGGCAGGGAATCACAAAAGGACAAGCACCAACGAGCTCTAGGGTGATGGAACCTGAGCTGACCGCGACCCTAAACCTGAACACACACATAACAATAGCCGGGGAACGTGCCTACGTTGATCCTAGACGTCTCGCACCAGCCGAAGATCTAACTTCCCCTATTAGAAGAAACACAGACCTCTCTTGCCTCCAGAGAAATACCCCACAGAAATAGCAGCCCCCCACATATAATGACGGTGAAATGAGAGGAAGGCACATACACAGTATGAAAACAGATTCAGCAAAATGAGGCCCGCTAAAACTAGATAGCAGAGGATACAAAAGTAAACTGCGCGGTCAGCAAAAAACCCTTCAAAAAACCATCCTGTAATTACTTGAACTCATGTTCCAACTCATGGAACATGAGGAGCAATTAGAGCCCACTAGAGCAACCAGCAGCAAAGAAACAATTATATGCAAGCTGGACTAGACAAAAATAAAGCAAAACGTGGAACAAGAAAATCAAAAACTTAGCTTGTCCTGAAGATAACTGAAGCCAGAAGCTGAGGTAACAAAACACTCTGATAACCTTGATAGCCGGCGGGGAAATGACAAGAAAGCCCGGTTAAATAGGAAACTCCCAAATCCTAATAGAACAGGTGGACACCAGAGACAGCAGAACACAAATCACCCAGTACCATCAGTAACCACCAGAGGGAGCCCAAAAACAGAACTCACAACAGCAGCCACACTGCAGCGGTTCTGCACCACAAACCGCAGAAAACTCGCAGATATTTTTTTCATCTGCGGGTTTTACTGCGGGTTTGACCTCACAATGGAGGTCTATGGGTGCAGAACCGCTGCAGTTCCGCAAAAAGAAGTGACATGGTACTTCTTTTTTACCGCGGCTATTCAGCGCGGCTTTTTTCGCGATTTTCTGCAATGTGGGCACAGCAGTTCCTGTTTTCCATAGGGTACATTGTAATGTACCCTGCATGGAAAACAGCTGTGGACCCGCAGCGGGAAAATCGCGGCGATTCCGCATTAAAAAAAGGATGGTGTGAACATGGCCTTAAGAAATAAAAGATATTACTAAGTTGTATAATTAAGTTGTGTATGTTATTAGCTGGATGACGCCTTGCAAATGTGTTCAACTTTAGAAAAAAGCTCTGCAGCAAAAATAAGCATAAAATAAAACAAGTTGGCTCATCTCAGAACATATTGTACTGCAAATGTATTGCTGGCCTGAGTGGCACAGACTGAAGTGTGAAAATTGGAGAGCGAGTTGGCTCTCTTGTAAAGTGCCTATCTGGATGACAAAGGTTGGATATTGCTATCATTTATAGCTTCATGTACTCATAAAGCTTCTGGTGCATAGAAGCATCCAAACTGCACTTGTACATTTTGGAGATGGCACTTTGTTTGCTTTCTGAGTCCTAATATATTGCAAAAAGCCATAATATGCATGTAATAGAGAACATTACACCACTCCCACGCTATTCTGCTAGTAAATGACAGAAGAGAAATGGACCAAAACACCTTTCCTACCTTGGCTGACATTGCGCGGATTGAACTGGCAGAGCAGCTGTGCAGTAGCTTGTAAAGACAGAAAATGCAGAGTCCGTACAGGCTCTGTGTCTGACACTGACATATGGTTTTCAGATATTAGAAAACATCAAATCATGGACGCAGACAGGAACAGATATGAAAAAAATCTAGGTAGCATAGCATCGAACTGACTGTCCATAGATCTGTCCCAATTCACGCATTTTTTTACCAGTTCCCTTTCTGCGGTATCTATCTCAGTTCTTTAGTTGTCTCTGTTCCAGGGTGGATGATATAGCGTGGTAACTACAGTATAGTGTATGCAGGTATTGCAGCTGCGTTCAAGACCAAGACCTTAGGAAAGCCCAAAAGGTTTCTTTAGCTCATGATCTAAGAAGACTTATTTAATTAAAGAGAATCTGTCAGCAATATCTTTTAATGCAATGGATGTAATGGTGCTGTAATACAGATTAAAAATTATTTTGGTAAAGAAATTTGCTATGTTGTTAATCTTTTATCACCATTTGAAGATTTTTTGCTAATTAAATTTTGGTTTCCAGGTGCTGGACTGTGCACTGGGTCTTCAATTCCATTTCTCGGCTTCTCCAGCCCGTCCGCCTGCATCCAGTCAGTGACTGACTGAAATTTTAGCAGTGACCTGTCATTCACAGACCGGAGGCAGCAGAGGGGCCGGGGAGTCACAGACCGGGGCAGGTGGAGGGGCCGGGAGTCACAGACCGGGGCAGGTGGAGGGGTCGGGAGTCACAGACCGGGGCAGGTGGAGGGGCCGGGAATCACAGACTGGGGCAGGCGGAGGGGCTGGGAAATCACAGACTGGGGCAGGCAGAGGGGCCAGGGAATCACAGACTGGGGGCAGGCGGAGGGGCCGGGGAATCACAGACTGGGGCAGGCGGGGGGGGCTGGGAAATCACAAGCTGGGGGCAGGCAGAGGGGTCGGGGAATCACAGACTGGGGCAGGCGGGGGGGGCTGGGAAATCACAGGCTGGGGGCAGGCGGAGGGGCCGGGAATCACAGACTGGGGCAGGCAGAGGGGCCAGGGAATCACAGACTGGAGGCAGGCGGAGCGGCCGGGGAATCACAGACTGGGGCAGGCGGGGGGGCTGGGAAATCACAAGCTGGGGCAGACGGAGGGGCTGGGGAATCACAGACTGGGGGCAGGCGGAGGGGCTGGGGAATCACAGACTGGGGGCAGGCGGAGGGGCTGGGGAATCACAGACTGGGGGCAGGCGGAGGGGCTGGGGAATCACAGACTGGTGGCAGGAAGAGGGGCCGGGGAATCACAGACTGGTGGCAGGAAGAGGGGCCGGGGAATCACAGACTTGGGCAGGCGGAGGGGCTGGGGAATCACAGACTGGGGCAGACAGAGGGGCTGGGGAATCACAGACTGGGGCAGACGGAGGGGCTGGGGAATCACAGACTGGGAGCAGGTGGAGGAACTGGGGAATCATAGACACGGAGGAGAAGACTTAGCGCACAGTCCGGCCCCTGAGCACCAAAATGCATTAAGCAGAAAAGGTCTAATGGTGATTAACGAAGAACAACAAATCTGATTCCTTCACCAAACAAATCAATTGAATTTGTAGTACAGCACCATTACAGCCATGTTTTTACATTAAAAAATCATGCTGACAGGTTCTCTTTAAATAATAAGGATAAACTTGGCACACACGTCGTAAGATGCAGTTAAAATTTAATAAAGTAGAGTACCGGACATGGCTTTATCAGAGACTGACTTCTTACCACAAGTGGGGTTGTTAACCCTATGTGACCCACAAAACCTATAAGCTCTTAAGTGAGGTACATTGATGAAGGTCTAATTTAATCGAAACGTCTACTGTATGTACTCTACTTTATTAAATTTTTACTGCATCTCACGACGTGTGTGCCAAGTTTATCCCTAATATTGTACGGCTTGGGCACCTACTTGAGCACCACAAATATAGTAGTGCCTACGGTCTTCCTTATAGGTTCTCTTTAAAGACTTGTGATAGTGGGGGAGCATGTTGGGGATTTAACATTGGAGCCCACGAGCTTCAAGTTACAGAACTCAGTTAATATGTCATGCCGCATTCAATGCAATCACTCAGAAGTGGAGGTCCTGCTCTCCTATCTCTTTGAAGGACATGTTTAGTAGAAGAACAGCAGCAGCATGTAGGATATTATACAGCATTACTGAGCAGTGTAACTGTGAATCCAGCATTGTATATGAAAAAAAAAAAACTTTCTAGAGTCTTCAGCAGTAGCCTATGGGTGCCTTACATCTAGCTCGGGTGCCTCACATCTAGCTCCCTCACCCTCCCCTCTCTATTTAATTCTTCTATTTTCGGCATGTAACATGAACCCTCAGTAAGAGTACCTTTCATCTTTCATGATGGATTTTAGTAGTATTCTAGCATGAATGATAAGTTGAAGAGGAAGGAGATAAAAGGCTAAGTGACTGATAAATAGAAAATGAGGCAAGTATAAAGTGGAAATTAAAATTAACTTACTTAGGAATTCATATATACATAAACAATGACAAGCATAAGGGTAACAGCGTTTTGAACTTTTTACTTTCAGGCTCCATATCTTACCATCCACTACTGCTTCGAACATGAGACTACAATCATTTCAAAGACAATCATCTTGGATATCTCATACAAAAATTTGACTTTTAGCTATTCAGCATATGATTACTTATGCAGATTCTTGTCTTGTCAGGGCATTGTTCCTGTTTTGCTCCTAAAAATCTAAATTTTAATTTTATTATTTTGTAAATCCTCCTTTGGTTTTCAACACTGCCTGAATCCTTCTGGCAGCTCTGGATCAGATTCAAGCATGTCTTCACCCAAATCTGACCACAGGTTTTCTCTACACTTTCCCAAAGTTGGTGCATACTGATCGACTCACTTGGGTATGTATACAGCTTTTTCTTCAACTCTACCCACAATTGTTCGATTGGGTTGAGGTCTGAGGACTGTAGGTGCCAATCCCACAGCCATTTCTTTACTAATCTCAACATATGCTTTAGGTTGTTGTCCTGCTGAAACATTATATCATCCTTTAAATACCCATCATGCTCAAGTGTATGAAGTAACTCGTCTTGTAGGATACTCACATATTGCTCAGTATTGAGACTACCATCGATCCTGGTCAAGTATCCAATGCCATTGGCTGTGAAACAACCCCATATCATCAGGTTTCCTCTACTGAACTTAACAGTTACTTTAGCCTATTTTTCCCTTTTTTCTTCCAGACCCATTTGCACATATCAGACCCTAGTCTATTGACTTTCATCTCATCGCACCAAATCACGTGTTTTCAATCCGCTACTGTCCGCTTCTCATAGTTTTTGCAAAGTCGAACTTACGCTTCTTATGACAATATTGAAATCAAGGCTTTTTTACCTTTTTTTTTCGAGCCACCAATTCCAGACATGTGTAACGTGTAACACACTGTGGTTGCATCGATGCCTGTGATCTTACTATTGTGAAGCCTATGAGCCACCTCCTCTGCCTGGTTTGTCCTGCCAGAACAGATAGATCTTGTGAAGAGTTGACTTGTGGACTCTGATATTTTGCCTGGATGTCCACCTCTTGGCTTTTTAATGGATGGACGGACTTCATTTTGTATTTTTCCAACTGTAATGGCACTCACATGATGCAGTTTGGCAATTTTCTTGGCCAAGAGACCGCTATTGATGAGCTGGATGATGCCGTTTCTCTTTTCTTGGGGAAACTTGTTCACGGCTGCGCCTTTATTCGAACCAATGACCTTTCACTTGGGAATCATCTTAATAACACATTGAGCTATTAAGGAATGTGAGAACGGGTTGTATTTTGTAGTACACAGGAAGAAAAAGATTGTTCCACCATCAGCAACAAAACAATAACAATGCAGTGACATGACAATTATCTGCATAACTAATCGTATGCTAAATAGTTGCAAGCCTCAATTATGTATGAGATAGCCTAGTTGATTGTCTATAAAATGATGGTAGTCACACGATCAAAGCAGTAGAAGATGGTGATATATGGTGCCTGAAAGTCAAAAGTTCAAAACATTGTTACCCTTTTGTTGCTCGTCACTGTGTGCATATGTATGTACAGTACAGACCAAAAGTTTGGAAACACCATCTCATTTAAAGATTTTTCTGCATTTTCATGACTATGAAAATTGTAAATTCACACTGAAGGCATCAAAACTATGAATTAACACATGTGGAATTATATACTGTAAGACTCATGCTGGTGTGGTAGTTGGAGGCAGGTATATCTCGCCCAGGTGTTTGTCCTATGTGAATTAGGCCACTCAGTATCTTCAGGGTGCTAATGGGTTAATGATTGCAGGAATAAAAGATGACCAGCTGGGTGTTTCCAGTGTCTGCCTGGGGCACACAGATTGCCTGCCTGTGTGGGACAAACGTGAGTGAAGAGCTCTGCTTAAGAATTGTGTGATGTTAGCTGGGTGGGAGAAGCCCCCCCAGTTGTTGAGATAGCAACATATTTGTTTAGTTAGTGCCGGACAGGCTAGGATTTATTTTTATGTTTTGTTTTTTGTGTTGCTTTCACGTTAATAAATCTGACCTGAGGTCAGCCTGCTCAGAAACCTGCTGTACGCCTCAGATTCAATGCACAAACCACGTGACCTTTGACCCCAGCAAAGGCGATCCCAGAGTGTTTTGTCACATTGTGGTGGAGAACGCGGGCATACCGTGGCACAGGCGACAGCATGGAAGACGTGGTGAAAGCCTTAGTACAATCCACTGCCGTACAGCAGCAGGCCACTGCCGCACAGCACGAAGCTAATCGCTTGATGGCCGCACAGCTGAAGGAGTTACTGGACATGACGGTTGCAGACCGCCAACTTCTCCAACAGGTGGCGCAGCGCCTGGTGAGCATGCCTGACGCTGACCCGGAAGCAGAGTCCAGAAGGATCCATGTGAGTCGATACTGGCAAAAGCTGACTGCAGAAGATGACGTCGAGGCATACCTGACAACGTTTGAGCGGACGGCATTGAGAGAGAAGTGGCCGAAGGCACGATGGGCCGATTTGATTGCCCCGTTTCTCTCCGGCGAGGCCCAAAAAGCTTACCATGATTTGGACCCGGAGGTCGCTCAGGACTTTGAGAAGCTGAAAGCTGAGATCCTGGCCCGGCTGGGTGTGACGACGGCTGTCCGTGCACAGAGGGTACATCAGTGGACATACCAGCAAGATAAACCGGCGCGGTCTCAGATGTTCGACCTGATCTACTTGACAAAGAAATGGCTGCAACCCGAGGTACTGACAATACCCGAAATAATCCAGCGGGTTGTCCTGGACAAGTACCTGAGAGTACTACCCCCAGCGCTGAAAAGGTGGGTAAGCCAAGGAAATCCCACGACAGCGGATCAACTTGTGGAGTTGGTCGAGCGTTATTCCGTGGCAGAAGGACTTCCCGACGACACCGCCAACCCCCGGTCTGTGCCTCCTCCTCGTGGAACCGGTAAGACTGTTCCAGGGACCACGGGTGAAGGAAAATCGCTTAAAACTGTGGGGGAGGAGTCCGGGACTGCTCGCACTCCGAGACCAAGAGTATTGGACGGTGGTCTCAGTAGGGGACCTGTTAGGTGTTTCCGCTGCCATGAGAAGGGTCATGTTTCTGCGAACTGTCCTGTTACCGCTGAACCCATGCAGTGCGACGTTATAGACTCTAGAAAACGCATGTCTTTGGTTACACAGCTAGTGAGTGTGAATGCGGGTCAAAATTATACAGTGAAACACCTGTGTGAATTATCTGTTGATGGGAAAAATGTTGTGGCATTACTAGACTCTGGAAGTGTGGTGACTCTGGTGAAAGCTAGTCTGGTGGCACTTCCGTCTGGTCCGTCTGACAAGTTTTCTGTGACGTGTGTGCATGGTGACACCCGCTCGTACTTAACAGCGGTCATATGGATTTCTACTCCCTATGGGTCAGTGCAGCACAAAGTGGGACTCGTTCCCGCATTGTTACAGGATGTAATCCTGGGCAGGGATTTTCCCTATTTCTGGCAGTTGTGGGAGAATCAGTTGCTCCTTCACGGTAGCTGTACCCGTGAATCTACTCCCATGCCATCTGGAGGTCCCGAGTCCCTAGAGGAGGCCCCACAGGAAGA
Source organism: Ranitomeya imitator (assembly GCF_032444005.1). Lineage (NCBI taxonomy): Eukaryota > Metazoa > Chordata > Amphibia > Anura > Dendrobatidae > Ranitomeya > Ranitomeya imitator. Next base: position 495,879,216 of record NC_091286.1, read on the forward strand.
TGTGGCTGGGGAGGTTAGTGAATCTAACCTTCAGTACCCCTTCTCCGTCATGGCGGGGGAAACAGAGGAAACTGAGGAACCTCAGCGAGAGGCGGAGGCAGACAGCCATCCGGCACCCTGCCTGCCAGATTTGGGAGTTCAGGTGGATGACTTCCACAGCGAGCAAATGAAAGATCCTACCCTGACTCCGGCTAGGAAAAATGTAAAAATGATAGATGGGGTACCCGTAGAACCTGACACTAGGCTAGCGTACCCGTATATGGTTCTTGAAAATGATTTGCTCTACCAGGTAGAAAAAAAAGGGGAAGACACAGTGCAATGGTTAGTGGTACCCAAACCTTATCGGCGGAAGGTACTGGATTTGGCCCACGGACATATAATGGGGGGACATCTGGGGGTACAGAAAACCACAGAAAGGATATTGCATTGTTTTGTGTGGCCTGGAATACATTGTGATGTGCGTAACTATTGTGAGTCCTGTCCAGAGTGCCAAATTGCGGCCCCTAAATCTCAATTCCGTAGCCCTTTGGTACCCCTTCCTATCATCGGGGTCCCTTTTGAGAGAATTGGGATGGATTTGGTTGGGCCCCTTCCACGATCCGCACGTGGGCACCAACATATCCTCGTCATCGTGGACTATGCCACTCGTTACCCGGAAGCCGTCCCTTTGCGTAACACAGCTACCAAGACGATCGCCAAGGAATTGGTACAAGTGTTTAGTCGGGTGGGAATTCCAAAACAGATACTCACCGACTAGGGGACTCCCTTTATGTCGAGGGTAATGAAGGAGCTCTGCAGGCTCTTACAAATAGACCCGTTGCGTACGTCTGTCTATCACCCTCAAACAGATGGCCTGGTTGAGCGCTTCAACAAAACCTTAAAACAGATGCTCCGGAAGGCGATAGACAAAGATGGGAAGAACTGGGATTACTTGTTACCCTATTTGCTGTTTGCCATTAGGGAAGTTCCCCAGTCTTCCACAGGGTTTTCGCCTTTCGAACTGTTGTATGCCCGTCGTCCCCGGGGACTGCTGGACGTCGCAAAAGAAACCTGGGAAGGTCAAGTCACTCCCTTTAAAACGGTGATCGACCATGTAACACAAATGCAGGATCGGATTGCAGCTGTCATGCCCATTGTTAGGGACCATATGTTACAGGCCCAGGGAGCCCAGAGGCAAAGTTATGATAGAGGCACCCGGCGATAGGGTGTTGGTCCTAATCCCTACGGTGGATAGTAAATTCCTGGCGAAATGGCAGGGCCCATTTGAGGTCCGAGAAAGAGTTGGTGAAGTGAACTATAAAGTGTACCAGCCGGGTAAGAGAAAACCGGAACAGATTTATCATGTGAATCTGATAAAATCCTGGAAAGACCGCTCTGCCCTAACGGCGGATCTGCCCCGTCCGGTTTGTTCACCTACTGTACCAGAGGTGCAGGTTGCTGAGACTCTCTCAGAATGACAAAAATCTGAGGTTAAGCAATTTTTGTTACAGAACCGACAGTTTTTCTCCGAAAAACCTGGCCGGACTAAGTTGGTGAAACATGAGATTGTCACAGAGCCTGGCGTCACTGTTCATGTGAAGCCCTACCGGATTCCGGAAGCCCGCCGTGAAGCCGTCTCCCGGGAAGTGATGGCAATGTTGGACTTAGGAGTCATTGAGGAGTCACACAGCGCCTGGTCCAGTCCAATTGTGTTGATACCTAAACCGGATGGCTCCATCCGGTTTTGTAATGACTTTAGGAAACTGAATGCAGTTTCTAAATTTGATGCGTACCCTATGCCCCGGGTCGATGAGTTGATCGACCGGCTTGGTAAAGCCCGATACATTACGACCCTGGATTTAACAAAGGGGTACTGGCAGATTTCTCTGGCCGAGGCGGCCAGAGAGAAGACGGCATTTGCTACACCGGAAGGTCTGTTCCAGTATGTCTATATGCCGTTTGGACTTCACGGAGCTCCCGCAACGTTCCAGAGATTGATGGATCGAGTCTTGAGGCCTCACAGACAGTACGCCTCTGCCTACCTGGATGACATCGTAATTTACAGCATGGACTGGGAAACTCATCTCCAGAAGGTACAAGCGGTGATTGATGACCTGCGAGATGCAGGTTTAACGGCAAACCCCAAGAAATGCCACATCGGGCTTGAAGAAGCCCGATACTTGGGCTACGTGATTGGCCGAGGAGTGGTTAAACCCCAGATCGACAAAATACAGGCAATTCAGGGCTGGCCACAACCAGTGAACAAGAAACAAGTGCAGGCTTTCCTGGGGATTGCCGGCTATTATCGCCGGTTCATACCCAATTTTGCAGCCATGGCTACTCCCTTGACGGATCTTACCAAGGGGAAGGGTTCCGTCATGGTAAAATGGACCTCAGCTGCTGAAGAGGCCTTCCACAGCCTGAAATGGGCTTTGTGCTCTCAGCCCGTACTAGTGACTCCTGATTTCAGCAGCGAGTTTGTGGTACAAACTGATGCCTCTGATACTGGTGTCGGAGCTGTACTTTCCCAGGTGAGGGACGGAGTCGAACACCCGGTCCTCTATCTCAGTCGGAAACTGAATGTACATGAGCAGAGGTATGCGGTGGTTGAAAAAGAGTGCCTAGCCATTAAATGGGCTCTCGACTCCCTCAAGTATTACCTGGCTGGTAGGAAGTTTAGGCTGGTCACAGACCATGCCCCTCTCAAGTGGATGCACCTCCACAAGGACCGTAATAGACGGGTAACCCGGTGGTTCCTTGCCCTGCAGGCTTACTCTTTTACGGTGGAGCACCGACCTGGGGTGCAGATGGGGAACGCCGATGCCCTATCCCGAGTGCACTGTTTCAAAAGTGTTCTTGCTCGACTGGAGTGGTCTGAGCAAGGGGGGGGGATATGTAAGACTCATGCTGGTGTGGTAGTTGGAGGCAGGTATATCTCGCCCAGGTGTTGGTCCTATGTGAATTAGGCCACTCAGTATCTTCAGGGTGCTAATGGGTTAATGATTGCAGGAATAAAAGATGACCAGCTGGGTGTTTCCAGTGTCTGCCTGGGGCACACAGATTGCCTGCCTGTGTGGGACAAACGTGAGTGAAGAGCTCTGCTTAAGAATTGTGTGATGTTAGCTGGGTGTTGTTTTTTGTGTTGCTTTCACGTTAATAAATCTGACCTGAGGTCAGCCTGCTCAGAAACCTGCTGTACGCCTCAGATTCAATGCACAAACCACGTGACCTTTGACCCCAGCAAAGGCGGTCCCAGAGTGTTTTGTCACAATACTTAACAAAAAAGTGTGAAACAACTGAAAATATGTCTTAAATTCTAGGTTCTTCAAACTAGCCACCTTTTGCTTTGATGACTGCTTTGCACAATCTTGGCATTCTCTTGATGAGCTTCAAGAAGTAGTTACCGGAAATGGTTTTCACTTCACAGGTGTGCCCTGTCAGGTTTAATAAGTGGGATTTCTTGCCTTATAAATGGGATTAGGACCATCAGTTGTGTTGAGCAGAAGTCAGGTGGATACACAGCTGATAGTCCTACTGAATAGACTGTTAAAATTTGTATTATGGCAAGAAAAAAGCAGCTAAGTAAAAAAAAGAGTGGCCATCATTACTTTAAGAAATGAAGGTCAGTCAGTCTGAAAAATTGGGAAAACTTTGAAAGTGTCCCCAAGTGTAGTGGCAAAAACCATCAAGCGCTACAAAGAAACTGGCTCACATGAGGACCACCCCAGGAAAGGAAGACCAAGAGTCACCTCTGCTTCTGAGGATAAGTTTATCCGAGTCACCAGCCTCAGAAATTGCAGGCTAACAGCAGCTCAGATTAGAGACCAGGTCAATGCCACACAGAGTTCTAGCAGCAGACACATCTCTACAACAACTGTACCCCCCCAATATATAACACAGCCACATAGTATATAGCACAGCCTCTCCATAGAATATAATGTACCGCATAGTATATAGCACAGCCCACATAGTAGAATATAGCACAGCACACATAGTAGTATATAGCACAGCCACGAAGTATATAGCACAGCCCACACAGTAGTATATAGAACAGCCCACACAGCAGTATAAACCACTGCCCACACAGTAGTATACAGCACAGCCCACACAGTAGTATACAGCACTGCCCACTCAGTAGTATACAGCACAGCCCACACAGTAGTATACAGCACTGCCCACACAGTAGTATAAAACACAGCCCACACAGTAGTATACAGCACAGCCGACACAGTAGTTTACAGCACAGCCCACACAGTAGTATACAGCACTGCCCACACAGTAGTATAGAGCACTGCTCACACAGTAGTATACAGCACTGCCCACACAGTATACAGCACAGCCCACACAGTAGTATACAGCACAGCCCACACAGTAGTATACAGCACAGCCAACACAGTAGTATACAGCACTGCCCACACAGTAGTATACAGCACAGCCCACACAGTAGTATACAATACTGCCCACACAGTAGTATACAGCACTGCCCACACAGTAGTATACAGCACTGCCCACACAGTAGTATACAGCAGAGCCCACACAGTAGTATACAGCACTGCCCACACAGTAGTATACTGAGAATGGCCGCACAGTCCAGTAAAAAAAACAAAAAAACACAAGCTCCTTACCTTTCGAGCCCGCGCTGCTCCCTGCTCCTGTGTCAGCGGCTGCCGCCGCACTGTCTGGCACACAGTGAGTCAGCGGTGACGTGCACCCGCTGTGTCAGAGGCAGAGCGGGGAATGATGGGAGAGGGAGCATCAGGTGACGCTCTCTCCTCCATCATTGCTTTGAACTGTACCAGCAGACGCCTGTATAGTTCAATGCGGCGGGGGAGTCAGTGCTGGCGGCAGGAGGGCCCCCCTGCCTCATGGGGCCCCATAGTGGCTGCATGACTTGCCACTAGCTGGGGGTCCCCTGGGGGAGTGGGGGCCCAAGGCAGCTGCCTGGTCTGCCTGAACCTAACGCCGGCCCTGGGTCTGGAGATTGGGTTGCCCATGACAGGGTTTTGATGTGGTGGTCTCTTAATTTTTGCCGAAGCTGTATTAATTGTTATATTAACCCCAATTCTTGTAACAAAATCAATAAATGAGCCTCACTGTATAGTAACTACATACACGTTCTACTACTGTCAGCCATGTAACAGAGGCATATTGCTATACAATGTCTTCTCTGTGCCGCATAAAACAACCACATTTGTTACTTGTTGACTCCAAAGGAAGATTAGAGTGAATCCAAATAATGTATTCTTAAATCATGTGGAGAACAATTCAATATTATTTGTCTGGCTGACTTTGATATAGTCTTAGTCTGACATAATTCCAATTTCTGTCATTCCTTTTCATCTCAGCTTTTGGATGCATCTTGACTCCCTGAACGCCGCACTTTAAAGGCTTTGTCATAACTGTTCTCCTGTACTGCATGATAAGAGTTATGGGTGCATTGGAAGGGTAATATATTCTCTTTGAAACAGCTTGCTTTCTAAATCTAAATGGGAGATTTAAAAGCGAATAGACACAAAATTCATGGAATATCTTCCTGGGACAGAATGCAGGATTTGTTCTAATGTCAGAGCTATTTCCAGCAATAGCTAGTGCTGTCCTTTGACATTTCATTTTCTATATATTTGAATGGTCTTGTGATATATTTTCTTTAAATTACAGCAAACCTACAGTCTATTAATATTTTTTTGCTTAAAAAGTTGCTGGATTTTGTTTTATCAATTTACTAAATGTGATCATACCACATTATATATAGGTCTATGATTAGTTTGTACTCTCGGAAATTATTGTGATGTATATGATAATTGTATCCAATGTTTTGTGATATGGGATAGAGTAATGGATGACGATAGTCCATAAAACGTAGCGTATATGATAAAAAATTCAGAATGTGCTGCATGTTTTTACACTATGGCCGACATATCCAGCTGTATAAGTATATGGTATATTATGCAGCCTATCCCATGGTATAGGTCAAATTGAGGCTAAAAGCTCTTAAACTGCACTGCCACAAGAGAAAATGCAAAATTACTGTGAGACATGTTTTCTGGAAAGTGATAGATAGTTGTACTTGACTATACCCCGCAATTCCACAGAGAGTTAATGGAGTGGTGGTCAACCAAGCATGCTTCCACGCTGCCGCCCTATTCCAACAGGACTACAGAGTACTGTTGTCAAGATCCAGAACGCCAGTGCTTTCTCTGCATGATTAGCAAGTTTTCATCCAAAATTGGCCCTTCTGGTGATTAGTAGAGATCTCAGGAGTCGGAGCACAATGGTCTAGAGGTGATTACCTGTCCAATGATAACTTATTATCATTTTTCCATATACAGTAAATTACCATATAATGATGATAGCTTCACTTTTGTAAGCTATAATGTCTGTAAATGACAGAATATCACGTTGAATAACTGTACATTAAATATGTTGCAATAATTTTCCGATCATGCTATTACACAAGTTACAAAATGATACAACCTAGAAAGTCCATATTTCTGACAATACAAGCCTAAGCTGGACACACCCTCTGAAGAAGCAAGGCAAAATGCGCGTCGGGGTGGAGGGATGCAGCACTGTTATCAATTCTGATTTTCTAGTGTTCACTGCCTTTGTCCTGGGATTTATTTTTGTCTCAGGTTGTGTTGTAATATCCCATGGTATATGTCCAGTCAGGGCTAAAAGCTTCTAAAACTGCACTGCAGCAAGAGAAAATTTAAAAATACTGTGGGCCATGTTTTCTTTAAGTGAGAGACAGTTGTATTTGACTATATCCCGCAGTCCCGTAGAGAATGAATGGCGTGGTGGTCGATCAAGCAATTTCAACCATTCAAATAGGGCTGCCTTGTTCTCAAAATCGAGAGCACCAGTGGTTACCCCACATGTTCATTAAGTTATCATTTTAACAAAGTTGCCCCTTCTGGTGATTAGTAGGGATGTCAGGAGTCAGACGGCACTGGTCTAGAGGTGATCATCACCTTAGTGCAATTGTTGGAGGCCTTGAACAGGTAAGCATCTTTGCCTGTATACTGGTGTTTTTTTGTTTAGAATAGTGGAGGTCTTTCCTCTTATGGTGTTTTTTTTGTGATCATCACCTGTCAAGTTATAGTTTTTTATTACCATTTTGGCATATATATTACCATATAATGATAATAGAGTCATTTTTGTAAGCTATAATCCGTGTAAATGACAAACTGTACATTAAATATGTTGCAATAATTTTATCATCACATTATTACACAAGTTACAAAATGTTACAACCTAAAAAGTCCATGTTTCTGACATTGCAAGCCTAGGTTATTAATTACACAGAAGCTGGTATGTGTTCCTGCCAAAAATAAGAATTCCATTCCCATTCCTCTGCTTTGGTTCAGCAGACACATAATGTTCCTCTCTGCTTGCAGGTCTTATCTTAATAAGTAGTTGCCAGGAACACAACAGACTATAGCATAGACATTACTCCCCCCACCCTACCAACATTTTCTATGGCTCTGTAGGGTATAATTTCCCGCCAGCAAGCCTATTCCAGTTTCTGGCCATTGTTATAAAGTCGTTAAATGTATCTATGATTTCTAGGCCCACAATAGCTAGCGGGCTTACTCTATGTAAAGAATATTTTCATCTTGGTTTACTTATATCTCTCTGCAAGAATAAACTGTTAATTGCTTCATTCTAAGTAAAAGCAATGTCAAGACTTTCACCGAGATGACACTTAGGGATAGACGGATGGTCTACCAATCCTGCTAGAAGCAGCAGCAACCATTACACAGTACAATGGGACAAATAAGGGAAAATAGAAGTATTATACATATCATATATGTAAATCGTAGGCATCTGTCATATCATTTATTGATTGTTGACCAATTATAGAATTACAGTACAAAGGGTAATGAAAATCAGCAATTAATTTGAAGCAAAATAATTAGTAATTGAAGAGTAGTAAAAAGATACAAGTGTTAGATTGCCATAAAGAGTCTATGGGGACGTGTATCAATGCAATGATGCTAGTTATCCAGAGTAAATGTATTGCGAAAATGTTACATTTATGATTGTTCCCACCTGGATTGATGAAGACAAATAACACAGTTCTTAAAGCGGTTTCCAACCTTGCCATCAATGTTAAATCAACGGGCACCAATTTCAGAACCTTTGCGGATGAGCTGTGTGAAGGCGTCACATCACTCCTGCAAACACTGACCTTCTTCATTGTTTTACTTCTGAAGCAGGCTCAAACTTGGAAATAGTGGCTTTCTTACTGGCAGTGATAGCAATAACATCTCTATCCTCGTACAGTCTGATCAAACTCTGATCAGAGTGTTATTAGCATGATTGACCCAATTCTCTCGGATGAGGTGTGACCCTAGCCTTTGAATGGGACATCCCAGCTGCTGTAGCGAGACCCTAGCTATGTGTCATAGCCTTTGAATTGCTGCTGATCATGCCACCAACGTGATAGCGCTCATGGGATCCTAGTGATGGAATTGTATGACACAAGCTCTCTGAGCACTCTTGCCGGAGCTGTACTAATATGAAAGTCATTAATTGGTTAATACAGCAAATTACTTGCATTGATAATAAAGTCACTTTGTAATATAATCTTTATTTCTTGTGCTCAGTTTGTCTGTTCTTTGAATGCAGTCAACAATGCACATGGAAGTTTTCAGTCTGGTTGTCAAGAACGTGATGCAATACTTACAGTTTACATACAGTGGTTGAAAAAGTATTCATACCGTGAACTTTTCCACATTTTTTCACGTTACACCCACAAACTTACCATATATACATGAGTATAAGTCAACCCGAGTATAAGCCGAGGCATGTAATTTTGCCACAAAAAACTGGGGAAACTTATTGACTCGAGTATAAGCCAGATACGCATTATCCCCTTATCCCTATCCTGGTATGCATGGCTCCCCCGTCCCTGTCCTTGTATGCATGGCTCCCCCATAGCTGTCCCTGTATGCATGGCTCGGGGGGAGGGGGTCCCATCCTTGTTTGCATGGCTCCTTATCCCCTATTTTTGTATGCATGGTTGCCATTAATAAAAAACAAACATCCCACTTACTGTACCTTACCTGCACGCCCTCGCTGCATCTCGTTCCTGCAAAGGCAGCTCTACCTGCTGAGCGATCACTTGGCCCTGCTCATTAAGGTAAAGAATATTCACTCCACGCCTAGGAGAGTGGAGAGGTGTGAATATTCATTACCTTCATTACCTCCATGTGATCGCTCTGCTGGAAATGCTGCTGTCACCGGGAGGAACGAGATGCAGGGAGGGTGTGCATGAAGGTAAGTAATATGTGTGCTGGAAGCCGGCAGCTGCAGCTGTCACTGTGCGCTATTACAGAGAAATGAATATTAATTTCTCTTTAGCAGCTGGCACCGGCTTTACCCACAGCCACTGGCTCCTGCCTCTGTAACCCTCTGCTCCACCATTCCCCCTCCCCCGCCGGCTTTCTGGGACCATTGACTCATGTATAAGCCGAGGAGGGCGTTTTCAGCACAAAAAAATATGCTGAAAAACTCAGCTTATACTCGCGTATATGCAGTAAATGTATTTTATTGTAATTTTATGTGACATTTCAAGACAAAGTATCAAGTGTTTGTGAAGTGTAAAGGAAAGATACAAGGTTTTCTAAATATTTTAAAAATATAAATCTGAAAATTATGATGTGTGTTTATATTCATTCCCCCTGGGTCGATACTTTGTGGGACCACCTTTCGCTGCAATTACTCCTGACACATAGAGAGGTGAACTACAAGTGTTAGGGACCTTTCCCGATTGGCAACACCTTGTCATGGTCGGATGGCTTTTACACTTTTTTTTATCAAAATGTACTATTACTTTTTAATTTACTTGCTACAGGGTATTTGGGTATTAGGTTCTGTCTGTTAAATGGCCACAGTGTGAATGGACACCTATGCATTGCACTTATACCAATATATGCTCCGGCTCACTTTTTTCTTGTTCAATTACTGCCGCAAGTTTTTCGGTGTTTGTCTCTACCAACTTTTCACATCTAGAGGCTGAAATTTTTGCTCATTCTTTTTTACAAACTAGATTTTGCTCAGTGAGGTTGTGGGTGTAACGTGAAAAAATTACTTCTGTTGCCAACATGGATCCATAATGCAGCCGTGGGCATAAGGCTATGTATATGTTTTCAATCTAAACCGCACACTTTGGGAAATCCTCCATGCGTTGCACAGTGTTCTTACCATGCAACTACCGAGAATCCAGGTACGGAGCGGCACTGCTTACTCTGACATTTTAATGTTTAAGTAACTGTAGAAAGTTATGTAGGTCAGGTCATTTACCAAATGCATTCCCAGCTTGCCTAAGAAGCCTTCTGCTGCGCTGCGCAGCCCTTTATAAAATATGGATGTCCCAATAGTCATTGCAATAAATGTTTGGACATGCTGGGAATAGGTTGTAGAGGTTTTTACATATTTAATAGTTTGGTTGCATTAAAACCATCTCATTTCATCTTTCCTACTGTAAAGGAATGAATAAAAGTAACTAAAACCATTTTTTTCGAGCAAGTTAGACGTAATTACATAAAAAATTGAAACGATTATATAATGAAGAAATCCATTTTGCAATATTCCCTCCGATCTGTTCAGCGTCAGAAGCACATGATAAAAGATTTAGGTTATGAGCGGTGCGTGGCGGCAAGGGAACTGAATGAATCCTATGAAGCTTGTCAATTACTGAAAATGGGATGTCATTGTGTAGTCTTGAACTTTATGAATGTCACTGTGTAAATGAACGGTTGCAGCTTTTTACAGCACTGAGTGAGTTAATAATAAATTCCTCTTTATGGTATGACACGGGCAATGGTCTCTAAAAGAAAAGTTTGATGAAACTGGAATTCAGAGTACATCTCAGAGATGATTGCCAACCACAGTACTGATTTCTAATTACATTTCTGTGTCTTGAGATGAGCAGAACCCTTAACTCCGCTGCAGAAGTCTATGTGCTAATGGCGTAATTACGGATCCTGAAGTACACAGTTATCTAACCTCGTCTGTACAATGACTTTATGGCTGAGGCTTTGTCATGTCTGGAATTGATCTCAGGTTTTTCCCATGATTTTATATAACATTCCACTACACATTATATCAAATATACAGAATGATCCCATAATGTCAATAATTGGCTCATATAAACTTTTATTAATTTATCATTGTCCATATAACTCAATAATAATAACACGGTCAAAATTAAATAATACCTGTCGATGCAAATTTGTATGAAATCATCAGTATGTATATGCATAATGCTTTGTAATACTTCTCATCAGCTGAATCTGATTTTTTCTTATAGCCGTCTGTATTTCCATTTTTCTTCCTGCAATCTGTCAGCACAAAATGACTGTTCAAACCAAGCACAGGCATTGAGCCCATCTTTGGCATGGCTGGAAAGTTTAGAGCACTGTCCCACCTACAGTGGGGAAATAAAGTATTTAATCAGCCACCAATTGTGCAAGTTCTCCCACTTAAAAAGATGAGAGAGGCCTGTAATTTACATCATAGGTAGACCACAACAATAAGAGTCAAAATGAGAAAACAAATTAAAAAAATCACCTTGTCTGATTTAGCAAGAACTATTTTGCAAATTATGGTGGAAAATAAGTATTTGGTCACCTAAAAGCATGCAAGATTTCAGGCTCTCACAGACCTGTAACTTGCTCTTTAAGAGGCTCCTCTGTCCTCCTCATTACCTGTAGTAATGGCACCTGTTTGAACTTGTTATCAGTATGAAAGACACCTGTTCACAACCTGAAATAGTCACACTTCAAACTCCAATATGGTGAAGACCAAAGAGCTGTCAAAGGACACCAGAAACAAAATTTTAGCACTGCACCAGGCAGGGAAGACGGAATCTCCAATAAGCAAGCAGCTTGGTGTGACGAAATCAACTGTGGGAGCAATAATAAGAAAATGGAAGACATACAAGACCACTGATAATCTCCCTCGATCTGAGGCTCCATGCAAGATCTCACCCATGAGGTCAAAATGATCACAAGAACGGTGAGAAAAAATCCCAGAACCACACGGGGGGACCTAGTGAATGACCTGCACAGAGCTGGGACCACTGTAACAAAGGCAACCATAAGTAACACACTATGCCACCAGGGACTCAGATCCTGCAGTGCCGGACGTTGCCCCCTGCTTAAGCCAGTACATGTCTGGGCCCATCTGACGTTTGCTAGAGAGCATTTGGATTATCCAGAAGAGTTTTGGCAGCATGTCATATAGTCTGATGAAACCAAAGTAGAACTGTTTCATAGAAACAAAACTTGTTGTGTTTGGTGAAGACAGAATGCTGAGTTGCATCCAAAGAGCACCATACCTATTGTGAAGCATGGGGTGGCAACATCATGCTTTGTGGCTGTTTCTCTGCAAAGGGACCAGGACAAGTGATCCGTGTACATAAAAGAATTAATGGGGCCATGTATCGTGAGATTTGAGTGCAAACCTCCTTCCATCAGCAAAGGCATTGAAGATGAAACGTGGATGGGTCGTTGAACATGATATTAATCCAAAGCACACCATTAGGGCAACAAAAGAGTGGCTTTGTAAGACGCATATGAAGGTTCTGGAGTGGCCTAGCCAGTCTCCAGATCTCAACCCCATTGAAAACCTTTGGAGGGAGTTGAAAGTCCGTGCTGCCCAGCGACAGGCGCAAAACATCACTGCTCTAGAGGAGATCTGCATAGAGGAATGGGCCAACATACCACCAACAGAGTGTGACAACCTTGTGAAGTCTTACAGAAAACGTTTGAACTCTGTCGTTGCCAACAAAGGATATATAACAAAATATTAAGATGAACTTGTTAATGACCAAATACTTATTTTCCACCATATTTTGCTAAATAAATCTTGCCAAATCAGACAAGGTTATTTTCTGGATTTGTATTCTGAATTTTGACTCTCATAGTTGTGGTCTACCTATGATGTCAATTACAGGCCTCTCTCATCTTTTTAAGTGGGAGAACTTGCACAAGTGGTGGCTGACTAAATACTTTTTTTCCCCACTGTATATGTTTTCCATTTATTTTTGACTGCAGACATCTGTAAAACTCAGTTGAATGTAGTGAAATTCGGAGTGTTCACAGCCAGTCTTGTTGAGGTGCAAGTGGAATGAGAATGGAGTCCCAGTGTATAGCAGAGAGAATTCACTGCACACCCAAATTCATGCAGAATTATAAAGTTTATTCTTACAATGTAGCGACAAATAAAAAATTCGAAGAGGTGGTCCGTAGTTGCGACTCTTGTGATGTTTCAATCTGAATAAATCTGTCTCTCAATGCAGGACACAGGGGTCATGGCAGAGTCTTAATCTGCTGTGTATGTCACTGTATAGTGCTATTTGAGACTGTGCCATGACCTCTGTATCTTGCATTGAGCGACAGTTTGAGAAAGAGTTATTCAGATCAAAACATCACAAGAGTCGCAACCACGGAGCACCTCATTGAATTTTTCATTTGCCACTACATTGTGTGAATAAACTTTATAATTCTGACTGAATTTGAGTGTGCAGTGAATTCTCCTGTTATCTGTGCAGGTATCAGTCTAAGCACGGACCGCACTGCACAGACAATCAGTGGGTCTCCTGGCATTAACTCATACTGTATATGCAGCACCCTGGGGTCCTGGTCGTTGCAGTAATGTCATTTTCCTCTAGGGGAGAGTCATGTTACGTTTGGAGGCAAAGAAGGACAACTGCATCCAGGTATCACAAACATGCAACACATTTCACACTCCAGGCCACCAGGGGGAGCTCCGCTCCTATTTATTAGGGCACTCCCTAAACTTAGGTAAAACTGGTTGCCTGTAGGGAAACTTAGTGAGTTGCTTGCTGAGCTTCGCTCAGGTAGTTGGTCCCTGGCAGGGGTGGGATCCTGTCAGAGACTGAGGGAGAAGGACACGGAGCTGTGCATGCCCTGAGAGCTGCAGCTCTTAGAAAGAGACATTGAAGGAGAACTGTATTGCAGAGAAGGTGAAAGAAGTCGTAGCAAAGGAGTGGATACCGGAAGGGGACCAGCCCTACACAGGCTGCCTCCTTCTGTCCTTCTGAGGCGCAGGATCCCGGTAGCCGGAACACCGAGGGAGCAATGATCCTTTATGCCTGGCTCCAGAGACCGGCAGGACAGCTAATTTCATGTTACTTGCCCACCCTATACCCAGGAGGCAAGGTGGCACCCCTTAGAGGCTGGGGCATGATAGAGTCCCTATAAACCGCCTCAAGCCACCGGTCATACGGGCTTGTCTTATCTTATCCGGGGGACACAGAGAGAGAAACAACATTGATGACATCTACAACAATTGTGAGGACCTTATGAGAAGCTTAGCGGTAAGGGACTACAACACTGCAGCGCTAGAGGAAGGCTACTGATTCCCACCTGGACCTGGGAACTCTGGACTTGCCTCCAAACCGGCCGGACTCTGCCTGCCCTGTGATCTGGTGTTCTGGACTGTGGATGCTGAAGTCTTCAGTAAAGGTAAAGAGACTGCAACCTTGTGTCCTCGTTCTTCTCTGCGCCTCTCACTATACCACCATCTACACACCGGGAAGCCCTGGGGACATACAGTGGGGCAAAAAAGTATTTAGTCAGTCAGCAATAGTGCAAGTTCCACCACTTAAAAAGATGAGAGGCGTCTGTAATTTACATCATAGGTAGACCTCAACTATGGGAGACAAACTGAGAAAAAAAAATCCAGAAAATCACATTGTCTGTTTTTTTTATCATTTTATTTGCATATTATGGTGGAAAATAAGTATTTGGTCAGAAACAAACAATCAAGATTTCTGGCTCTCACAGACCTGTAACTTCTTCTTTAAGAGTCTCCTCTTTCCTCCACTCATTACCTGTAGTAATGGCACCTGTTTAAACTTGTTATCAGTATAAAAAGACACCTGTGCACACCCTCAAACAGTCTGACTCCAAACTCCACTATGGCGAAGACCAAAGAGCTGTCAAAGGACACCAGAAACAAAATTGTAGCCCTGCACCAGGCTGGGAAGACTGAATCTGCAATAGCCAACCAGCTTGGAGTGAAGAAATCAACAGTGGGAGCAATAATTAGAAAATGGAAGACATACAAGACCACTGATAATCTCCCTCGATCTGGGGCTCCACGCAAAATCCCACCCCGTGGGGTCAGAATGATCACAAGAACGGTGAGCAAAAATCCCAGAACCACGCGGGGGGACCTAGTGAATGAACTGCAGAGAGCTGGGACCAATGTAACAAGGCCTACCATAAGTAACACACTACGCCACCATGGACTCAGATCCGGCAGTGCCAGACGTGTCCCACTGCTTAAGCCAGTACATGTCCGGGCCCGTCTGAAGTTTGCTAGAGAGCATTTGGATGATCCAGAGGAGTTTTGGGAGAATGTCCTATGGTCTGATGAAACCAAACTGGAACTGTTTGGTAGAAACACAACTTGTCGTGTTTGGAGGAAAAAGAATACTGAGTTGCATCCATCAAACGCCATACCTACTGTAAAGCATGGTGGTGGAAACATCATGCTTTGGGGCTGTTTCTCTGCAAAGGGGCCAGGACGACTGATCCGGGTACATGACAGAATGAATGGGGCCATGTATCGTGAGATTTTGAGTGCAAACCTCCTTCCATCAGCAAGGACATTGAAGATGAAACGTGGCTGGGTCTTTCAACATGACAATGATCCAAAGCACACCGCCAGGGCAACGAAGGAGTGGCTTCGTAAGAAGCATTTCAAGGTCCTGGAGTGGCCTAGCCAGTCTCCAAATCTCAACCCTATAGAAAACCTTTGGAGGGAGTTGAAAGTCCGTGTTGCCAAGCGAAAAGCCAAAAACATCACTGCTCTAGAGGAGATCTGCATGGAGGAATGGGCCAACATACCAACAACAGTGTGTGGCAACCTTGTGAAGACTTACAGAAAACGTTTGACCTCTGTCATTGCCAACAAAGGATATATTACAAAGTATTGAGATGAAATTTTGTTTCTGACCAAATACTTATTTTCCACCATAATATGCAAATAAAATGATTAAAAAAAAGACAATGTGATTTTCTGGATTTTTTTTTCTCAGTTTGTCTCCCATAGTTGAGGTCTACCTATGATGTAAATTACAGACGCCTCTCATCTTTTTAAGTGGTGGAACTTGCACTATTGCTGACTGACTAAATACTTTTTTGCCCCACTGTACTTCACCTGTGGGAAGGTATACCATCTAGCTGCCATAACATCACCCCAGTGGACCCCTAATTTTCTGCTGACAGACTATTATTAATAACAGAAAATCTGTTATTTTCTGCTGACAGACTTCCTTTAATGACTAGGCATTGCAGAGAAGAAAAAGACCAAAAATATGCAAGACTGCTCTAATCTAACAGACTCCCAGAAATTATTACAAAAAAGGCCTTGTCTACTTTTGAAGTAGATATGAGTCTGTCATAAGAAATACATGTGTGCAGCCCACCATGGGAAGGAAAATGTGCAGCCCACCACGGAAAGGACGTATAGAAGGAGATATGGTCATCCAGGTTTAGAAAGTAACAATATGTTCTTTCTGAACTCAAACAGATCCTTTACTTCATCTATTCCCTCAACTTCTAAGAGAATAAAAAGCTAAGGGAAAAATCTATATTTAATTTTCTTTGTTTATACAAATACATTACATTTCTTGAAACAATGAAATCATCTACGCAACATAAAAACATCACACTATTCAGTAATATTAGTTCTAAAATTGTGATTATTATTCCATTGAATATATTACATATTTCTTTGGGACACCAATCAGAATTTTACCAAAAGAAGCAAGAATATGACCAACCAGCAGTGTTAAAGGAAGCATTTTGAAGGAAGTATAAAATTAGCAGACTTTACAAGTCACTTAAACGGGTTACTTAGACTTTATTATCATTATTATACATTTTTATAGCACCATTTATTCCATGGCGCTTTACATGTGAACAGGGCAAATATAGACAAGTACAATAAACATGAGTAAAACAAGGCACACACAAGTACAGGAGGAGAGAGGACCCTGCCCACGAGCGCTGAGGGGATGAGTGAGGATACACTAGGAGAGGGTAGAGCTGGTCATGCGGCGGTTCAGTGGACTGGGGATCACTGCAGGTTGTAGGCTTGTCGGAAGAGGTGGGTCTTCAGGTTCTTTTTGAAGGTTTCCGTGGTAGGCGAGAGCCTGATGTGTTGGGGTAGAGAGTTCCAGAGTATAGGGGAAGCACGGGAGAAGTCTTGGAGGCGGTTGTGGGAGGAAGAGAGGAGACAGGAGTAGAGAAGGAGATCATGAGACGATCGAAGGTTGCGTGTAGGTAGGTACCGGGAGACCATGTCACATGTATGGAGGAGTCAGGTTTTGAATGGCTTTGTATGTCATTGTTAGTGTTTTGAATTGTAGCCTCTGGGCAATAGGAAGCCAGTGAAGAGCCTGGCAGAGAGGAGAGGCTGGGAAGTAATGGGAAGACAGGTGGATTAGTCAGCCAGCAGAGTTTAAGATGGATTGGAGTGGTGCCAGAGTGCTAGAGGGGAGGCCAGAGAGTAGGAGGTTGCAGTAGTCGAGGCGGGAGATGATAAGGGCATGTACTAGTGTTTTTGTGGTTTCATGGTCAAGGAATGCACGGATCCGGGAAATGTTTTTGAGTTGGAAGCGGCAAGAGGAGGCAAGGGCTTGAATATGTGGCTTGAAAGAGAGGGTAGCGTAAAGGATCACCCTGAGGCACCGAGCGTGTGGGACCAGTGAAAGTGAGAAGCCATTGACATTGATGGATAGGTTGGGTGGAGGGGTAGAGTGAGGTGGGGGAAAGATGATGAATTCTGTTTTGTCCATGTTCAGTTTTAGGAAACGAGCAGAAAAGAAGGATGAAATAGCAGACAGACATTGTGGGATTTTTGTCAGTAAGGAAGTGAGGTCGGGTCCTGATAGATAGATCTGCGTGTCATCAGCATAGAGATGATATTGTAAACCATGGGATTCTTTGAGCTGTCCCAGGCCGAAGGTGGAGATGGAGAAGAGTAGGGGTCATAGAACTGAGCCTTGGGGAACACCGACAGTCAGGGGGCAAGATGAGGAGGTGGTGTGGGAGAGGGAGACACTGAATATCCGGTCTGTTAGATATGATGAGATCCAGGATATGGCCAAGTCTGTGATGCCAAGAGATGAAAGAATCTGTAACAGGAGGGAGTGGTTCACAGTGTTGAAGGCAGAAGACAGGACCAGGAGGAGGAGGACAGAGTAGTGTTGCTTGCTCTTGGCGGTTAGTAGGTCATTGGTCACTTTAGTTAGGGCAGTTTCAGTTGAGTGATGTGATCGGAAGCCAGATTGTAACCGGTCAAAGAGGCAGCAGGAGGAGAGGTGGGAGGACAGTTCAAGATGGACATGCTGTTCCAGTAGTTTGAGGCATAAGGGAGCAGGGATATCGGGCGATAGCTAGACACAGAGGATGGGTCGAGGGAGGGTTTTTTGAGGATAGGTGTGATTGAAGCGTGTTTGGAGGATGAGGGGAAGACACCGTTTGTAAGTGAGGAGGTTGTACAGTTGTGTTAGGATGAAGACTTTTGCGAGGTTAGGGATGAGGTGGGACGGGAGCGGGTCGAGCGTGCAAGTGGTGAGATGTGATCTTGACAGAAGGATGGAGAGCTGATCGTCTGTCATGGTGGAGAAGCTGGCTTTGGAAAAGGGCTGTGAAGTCAAGAGGAGGGGCATTGGGGGCTGCGGGCCAAAGCTTTGTGTGATGTTATCGATCTTCTGCTTAAAGAAAGAGGTAAATTCTTCAGCAGAAATGAGAGGGGAGGGAGGAGATGCTGGGGGACGGAGTAAAGAATTAAAAGTGTTGAAGAGCTGTTTAGAGTTGTGAGTCAGGGAGGATATGAGAGATGAGAAGTAAGTTTGTTTTGCGGCAGTGAGCATGGACTTGAAGCTGGCGAGGGACTGCTTGTATGCAGTGAACTGCTTAGCAGAACGACATCTCTTCCATCTCCGTTCAGTGACCCTGGAAGTCTGTCTCAGCTCTTTGGTCAGGCTGGTTAGCCAGAGCTGCCTGTTGATTCCACAAGTTTTGCTATGCATGAGCGGGTTGGCCGAATTATGTGTTGCTGTTATTGTGGTGTTATAAAAAGTGGCAGCAGCATCTGTGTCAAGGAAGGAAACTATGTCTGTAAGAGGGAGAAGGGACATAGAGAGTAAGTGTAAATTTAGTTGCTTGAGATTTCTGCAAGGGTGAGTGAGTTTGTGGAGTGGAGGTGGCACACTAGGAGGGGAGAGGGAAGAAAATGTCAGTAGGTTGTGGTCAGACAGGGGGAGGGGTGAGTTAGTGAGATTAGTAAGGGAGCAGAGGCAGGTGAAGATGAGGTCCAATGTGTGGCCATCTTTATGGGTGGCTGCGGATGACCATTGTGTGAGACCAAAGGAGGCAGTGAGCAATAAAAGTTTAGAGGCAGCTGAGGTGGAAGTGTCAATGGGTATATTGAAGTCACCCATGTTGATACTGGGGATGTCGGCTGAGAGGTAATGAAGTAGCCAGGTGGTGAAGTGGTCAAGAAAGGTGGAGATGGCTAGTTCTGGGGGCGGTAGATGACAGCCAGCTGGAGGTTGGAGGGGGAGTAGATGCCGACGGAGTGCACCTCGAACGAGAGAAGGGTAGCGGAGGGTGGTAGTGGAATTGGGGTAAAGGAGCAGGTATCGGACAGGAGCAAGTCAACTCCTCCACCAGACTTATGATACAACTATATGGTGGCCCGATTCTAATGCATCGGGTATTCTAGAATATGTATTTATGCATGTATATAGCAGCCACATAGTATATAGCACAGGCCACGTAGTATATATGAGCCATGTAGTATATAGCAGACAAATACTACGTGGCCTGTGCTATATACTATGTGGCTGCTATATACATACATATTGTAGAATACCCAATGAGTTAATATAGGCCACACAATATATAACAGTGGCCACGCAGTATATAACACAGCCACGTAGTATATAACACAGCCCACGCAGTATATAGCAGCCACGCAGTATATAACACAGGCGACGTAGTATATAACACAGGCCACGCAGTATATAACACTGGCCACGTAATATATAGCACAGCCCATGCAGTATATAGCAGCCACGTAATATATAACACTGTCCATGCAGTATATAGCAGCCACGTAGTATATAACACTGCCCACGCAGTATATAACAGTGGCCACGTAATATATAGCACGCAGTATAGAACATAGCCCATGTAGTATATAGCACAGCCACGTAGTATATAACACTGCCCACGTAGTATATAACACTGCCCACATTGTATATAACACTGCCCACGTAGTATATAGCAGCCACACAGTATCTAACACAGCCCACGTAGTATACAGCAGTGTGGGCACATATCCCTGTTAAAAAAATATTTAAAATAAAAAAGTTATATACTCACCTGTGGGATCCAGCGAAGCTCCGGCGATACGCGCACAGCTGCCAGATGACTGGGTAATTTCTGGGTAATTTCGCAATGCATCGCCGGGAAAGGAAGATGGCGGCAGGCGCGTGCAGCTCGGTGGTCTACGGAGGGTGAGAATAGCAGGTTTTTTCTTTTTTTATTATTTTTAACATTACATTTTTTTACTATTGATGCCGCATAGGCAGCATCAATAATAAAAAGTTGATGACACACAGGGTTAATAGCAGCGGTTACGGAGTGCGTTACCCGCAGCATAACGTGGTCCGTTACCGCCGGCATTAACCCTGTGTGAGCGGTGACTGGAAGGGAGTATGCGGGCGCCGGGCACTGACTGCGGGGAGTAAGGAGCAGCCATTTTCTTCCGGACTGTGCCCGTCGCTGATTGGTCGTGGCTGTTTTGCCGCGACCAATCAGCGACTTGGATTTCCATGACAGACAGAGGCCACGACCAATGAATATCCATGACAGAAAGACAGACAGACAGACAGACAGACGGAAGTGACCCTTAGACAATTATATAGTAGATATAAGATTGGTGGGGGTCCGTAACCTGCTAGTTCCACTGATCAGCTGTTTCAAGCTCTGGAACAGAGACAGATGATCAGTTATGGTGTTAGGTGTCTGACCATCACCATTCAAAGTATAGGTTATCATTATTATAAGACTGAATGAACCCTTTAAAGTGAATCTGTCAGCAGATGTTTGCTATGTCATCTGAGAGCAGTATGAGGTAAAAGCAGAGTTCCTGATTACAGCAATGTGCCACTTATTGGGCTGCGTTTTACTGTTTCAATACAATTAGTGTTTTATCATCAGGAGATCATCATCACAGGACAACTTGGCATGTGCAGGGTAATCAACCCCCGCTTCCAGCACTGATTAGCAGCCTCTGTCACTGTTCAATGTACACAGAAAGCTGTGGTGTGTGCGGGTAATACAGCTCAACAACTGAGCTCTGCAAGATCTGCAGCACAGAAAACTGTGACGCTTATCATAACTGCTGCACCCAGTATACTAGGTAATACATTACTGGAATCAGGGTATCTGCCCTACCTATTGCTGCTGTCAGGTTACATATCAAAACTTGCTGACAGATTCCCTTTAACTTTGTTTCCTATTGTAAGTAGACTTAGTGCAAAGGAATCCCTAAGTCTCATAGCCACAGTTTTGGCCTTTATGACAAACCATTTTTTTCAACTTTTTATTCTCACTTTCCTAGAGCCATAACATTTTTATTTTTTGGAATATGATGGTACAAAGGCTTTTTTTTCTAAATGAGTTGTATTTGTCAGTGAAATAATTTTGCTGCACATATTAACTATGAACAAACTTTTATTAACTGTTTATTGGGAAGAATATAAACAAAACTGCATTCTATGATTCCATGATTCTAAATCAACTTTTCCACTGGTCTTTTTCACTTTTTACATTTTATGCTATTTACCATGGTGCACAAATGAAGTGTTAACCGCATTGTTTGTATGTTCTCTCCGTGTTTGCGTGGGTTTCCTCCGGGTTCTCCGGTTTCCTCCCACATTTCAAAGACATACTGATAGGGAATTTAGATTGTGAGCCCCAATGGGGACAGCGATGGTAATGTGTGCAACCTGTAAAGCGCTGCGGAATATGTTAGCGCTATATAAAAATAAAGATTAAATTATATTATTATAAGATTATATATTCTGTAGGTCAGTACCAATATAATGATACAACTTTATATAGTTTAATTTATATTTTATCATTATGTACAGTAAATGCACACTTACAACAAATCATTTGTTTTGAGTCACTGTATTGTAAGGGCCATTGCTTTACAATCTTTCATCAATGGTGCTATTTGAGGGCTTATTTTTTGTATGAGAATCTAAGTTTCATTGGTGCCATTTTGTGGCACATGCAACTTTTTGATCACTTTTTATTACACTTTATTTATTTTTAAACACCAGTCAAGTACAAGATAAATGTTATCTTTATTGTGCAAGTCAATTGTGACGCTCCCAAACTTGTATCGTTTTCTGTATGTTTTGCTACTTTTGTGCAAAAAAATAAAATATATATTTTTTATTTTTTTTTGCCAACAAATTCTGGTAGCCATAACTTCCTTATTTTTGTGTAGAAGGAGTTCTCTTTGTTTTTGTTTTTTTTTTGCAATATAAGGTGTAGTTTTTACTAGTACTATTTTTGGGTGCATACAGGCAGGAGCAAAAATACAATACATTTTGAAATAGTGTAGAAGAAGGGAGATGCCCCAAAATGTATATCTCTATATAGAGATGTGTTTAGTGCTTGTTTTATGTACAGTGGGGCAAAAAAGTATTTAGTCAATCAGCAATAGTGCAAGTTCCACCACTTAAAAAGATGAGAGGCGTCTGTAATTTACATCATAGGTAGACCTCAACTATGGGAGACAAACTGAGAAAACAAAATCCAGAAAATCACATTGTCTGTTTTTTTAACAATTTATTTGCATATTATGGTGGAAAATAAGTATTTGGTCAGAAACAAACAATCAAGATTTCTGGCTCTCACAGACCTGTAACTTCTTCTTTAAGAGTCTCCTCTTTCCTCCACTCATTACCTGTAGTAATGGCACCTGTTTAAACTTGTTATCAGTATAAAAAGACACCTGTGCACACCCTCAAACAGTCTGACTCCAAACTCCACTATGGTGAAGACCAAAGAGCTGTCAAAGGACACCAGAAACAAAATTGTAGCCCTGCACCAGGCTGGGAAGACTGAATCTGCAATAGCCAACCAGCTTGGAGTGAAGAAATCAACAGTGGGAGCAATAATTAGAAAATGGAAGACATACAAGACCACTGATAATCTCCCTCGATCTGGGGCTCCATGCAAAATCCCACCCCGTGGGGTCAGAATGATCACAAGAACGGTGAGCAAAAATCCCAGAACCACGCGGGGGGACCTAGTGAATGAACTGCAGAGAGCTGGGACCAATGTAACAAGGCCTACCATAAGTAACACACTACGCCACCATGGACTCAGATCCTGCAGTGCCAGACGTGTCCCACTGCTTAAGCCAGTACATGTCCGTGCCCGTCTGAAGTTTGCTAGAGAGCATTTGGATGATCCAGAGGAGTTTTGGGAGAATGTCCTATGGTCTGATGAAACCAAACTGGAACTGTTTGGTAGAAACAAAACTTGTCGTGTTTGGAGGAAAAAGAATACTGAGTTGCATCCATCAAACACCATACCTACTGTAAAGCATGGTGGTGGAAACATCATGCTTTGGGGCTGTTTCTCTGCAAAGGGGCCAGGACGACTGATCCGGGTACATGAAAGAATGAATGGGGCCATGTATCGTGAGATTTTGAGTGCAAACCTCCTTCCATCAGCAAGGGCATTGAAGATGAAACGTGGCTGGGTCTTTCAACATGACAATGATCCAAAGCACACCGCCAGGGCAACGAAGGAGTGGCTTCGTAAGAAGCATTTCAAGGTCCTGGAGTGGCCTAGCCAGTCTCCAGATCTCAACCCTATAGAAAACCTTTGGAGGGAGTTGAAAGTCCGTGTTGCCAAGCGAAAAGCCAAAAACATCACTGCTCTAGAGGAGATCTGCATGGAGGAATGGGCCAACATACCAACAACAGTGTGTGGCAACATTGTGAAGACTTACAGAAAACGTTTGACCTCTGTCATTGCCAACAAAGGATATATTACAAAGTATTGAGATGAAATTTTGTTTCTGACCAAATACTTATTTTCCACCATAATATGCAAATAAAATGTTAAAAAAACAGACAATGTGATTTTCTGGATTTTTTTTTCTCAGTTTGTCTCCCATAGTTGAGGTCTACCTATGATGTAAATTACAGACGCCTCTTATCTTTTTAAGTGGTGGAACTTGCACTATTGCTGACTGACTAAATACTTTTTTGCCCCACTGTATATACACATTTATATATAAATGTATGCCACATGGAGCTAACCCCCCCTTCCAACCTGCTGTAAAACAAAGCTGCCATGACCTGAAAAAACAAGTTTCATTTAGGACTGAGGGGATGTATCTTAGTGGACCAGAGACCGTGACCTCATCCCCCACACGTGGGGCTGGACGCACCTCTTTTAGTTGGTCACATATAAGGGACAAGACCAGGTGGTTCTCTCTCTCTTGCCTTGCTGGATTCCTGGGACAAGGATGGACTTACACGCATGGCTGAGTATACTAGGCCTCAGGGATAGCTGAAACATAGGTGGGAGGGTAAGTGTGATTTGGGTAATCTAGACAGGTAATTCAGGGTGGGTTTTTACTGTGTGATATTGTTATATTGTATACTGTAGTGAGATTACTGTATTAGAGTTTTATTATCCGTGTATATATATATATATATATATATATATATACAGTATATATATATATATACTAGCTATTGAACCCGCTCGCCCGGGTGGCGAGCATTTATATTGGTATATGGTCTCCATCCTGTCATGTGCTGCTCCATCCTGCGTCCCCATCCTGTCATGAGCTGCTCCATCCTGCGCCCCCATTCTGACATGTGCTGCACCCATCCTGTGCCTCCATTCTGACATGTTCTGCACCCATCTTGCGCCTCCATTCTGTCATTTGCTGCTCCCATCCTGCGCCCCATCCTGTCATGTGCTGCTCCCATCCTGTGCCCCCGTTCTGTCATGTGCTGCTCCCATCCTGCGCCCCTGTTCTGTCATGTGCTGCTCCCATTCTGTGCCCCTGTTCTGTCATGTGCTGCTCCCATCATGCGCCCGTTCTGTCATGTGCTGCTTCCATCCTGCGCCCCCGTTCTGTCATGTGCTGCCCTATTCTGTCATGTGCTGCTCCCATCCTGCGCCCCCGTTCTGTCATGTGCTGCTCCCATCCTGCGCCACCATTCTTTAATTTGCTTCTCCCATCCATATGCCCCATACGCTGCTCAATTATGGTTGATGGCCCCCATAAGATGCTCCATAGTATATGCCCCCGTACACTGCTCCATTATGGTTTATGGCCCCCATAAGATGCTCCATAGTGTATGCCCCCTGTACACTGCTCCATAAATGTTTATGGCCCCCATAAGACGCTCCAGTGTGTATGCCCCCATACACTGCTCCATAAAGGTTTATGGCCCCCATAAGGCGCTCCAGTGTGTATGCCCCCGTACACTGCTCCATAAAGGTTTATGGCCCCCATAAGAAGCTCCAGTGTGTATGCCCCCGTACACTGCTCCATTATGGTTTATGGCCCCCATAAGATGCTCCATATTATATGCCCCCGTACACTGCTCCATTATGGTTTATGGCCCCATAAGACGCTCCAGTGTGTATGCCCCCGTATGCTGCAGCGATATATATAAAAAAAAATACCATACTCACCTATCATCACTGGGCGCCGAGTGCTGGGGGGCCTGAGCAGGCGGGGACACCGGCGCGCTGTGGGGGTCAGGTGCCGGTATTGCCGCTAGCCCAGGCCCCCCAGCACTTGCTATATTCACCTGTCCCCCGTTCCACCGCTGCGCGCCGACATCTTCCGGCTCCTCTGGCTGTGACTGGTCAGTCAGAGGGCGTATTAAGCGCGTCATCGCGCCCTCTGAACTGTGAACGTCACAGCAGAGGACCGGGAGACGGAGCCGCACGCAGCGCTGGAACGGGGGACAGGTGAATATACTCACCCTCCTGGCGCGTCCACGGTCCCTGCCTCTCCGGTGGAGATCGCGGTGTGCGTTCAGTGTTTACGCATACCGCGATCTCCTGGGAGCGTCACTCTGTGGGGGCCAGGCGGCGCCGCCGCTTGCGCTTGCGCAGTCTATAAAGGCTTCGGACAGAGTGACGCTCCCAGCGTTATATTATATATATATATATATATATATATATATATATATATATATATATATACTTATAGTCGCCAGCTTGGGTATAAACATATATGTATGTTATAGACTGCAGACTTGTGTATGTGTAATAAATATCCTTTATTGTTACACTGTTTTGTCTCAGTTAGTATATAGTGTAAGGAATAGGTAATGTTGAGGTTGGCGTTAATAGTTGATATCGGACCTCCTTAGAGGTGCAAGGAGAGTTCCTCTTCGGTAACCATAAGGTTAATAATTATTGTGGAGAAAAGCAGATCCCTTTACAATATATTTTGTGGAGGTTATCCTGTCCTTCTACAAATAGGTTTTTACTTTTATCTTTTATGGAGGTCACTATGCATTATAATTTACAAATTAATTTTATTCAGGGGGTTGGCACAACTATGGTGATACCCAATGTATATTGTTTTTTTTTCTTGTTTTACTACTTTTGCATAAAGAAGGTCAGTTTAAAAAGCCAAACACACAGAAAACAAAGCCCAGCAGTAAAAATGTATTTTTTTTGTATGTATTACAGTTCATTAACAAATCTGTAATTGTTTTGCTGGCGATCTGCCTATTAGACCCTGTCTCCTGAGCGATTTGATACGCTAAGCTTTATAGTAGACACTGAGACAGTTATTAGGCCTCCTTGTAGCCAATACAACCATTGGTATCCCAAGATAGCGCTGCAGGGGAGTTGAAGGGTTGAAAGGGGCTCAATATTTCCTCTGTTTAACTCCCCATATGCTGCTGTCTTTTTTGACAGTGGCATCTGAGGGAGAGAGTGACAGAGAAAACCTGCTAAAAAAAATGGTAGAAAATGGTAGAGGACCCAACCTATCTCAAATTGTTACATAGAAACAATTGTTACCATATACTATATGATGATAAAAATGCAATATTTTTTTAAATACAGCTTCATAAAAAGTTCTTTAAAACAACTCAGACAAAAACAGAAAAATGGCTGGAATAGGACATAATTGTATATTGGACACAGCAAACAGCAGGTGAAACAAGTGTTGAACATGTCACTAATTTCTAAGTAAATATACTTCTAAAGGTGCTATTGACATGGAATTCTTACCAGATATCAGTAACAACCCATCCATTACACACAAAGAAATCAAACCATACAGGTTCATAAATTGAGTTATGTGTAATAATGAATAATGACACAGGGAAAAAGTATTGAACACGCTTACTGAAAATTAATTAACACTTGATACAAAAGCCTTTGTTGGTGATGACAGCTTTAAGACGTCTCTTGTATGGAGAAACTAGTCGCATGCATTTCTCAGGTGTAATTTTGGCTCATTCTTCCACACAAGCACTCTTCAACTCCTGAAAGTTCCATGGGCTTCTCCTATGAACTCTGAGCTTTAATTCCTACCATAAATTTTCTACTGGATTTAGATCAGGTGATTGGCTGGACCATTCTAGCAGCTTTATTTTATTTCTCTGAAACCAATTGAGTTTTCTTGGCTGTGTATTTGAGATCATTTACTTACTGAAATGTACACCCTAGTTTCATCTTCATCATCTTTGTAGAAGGAAGCAGATTTGCATCAAGAATATCTCAATACATTTGTCCAGTCTTCATTCCTTCAATTTTATTGCCATTTGCCAGTGCTGTATGCTGAAAAAAAGGCCACACACCATGATGTGTCCATCTCTAAACTTCACTGTTGGTATGGTATTTATGGGGTGATATGTAGTGTCTTTTGACCTCCAAATATGGTGTCTATTATGGCATCCAAAGAGTTCAGTTTTGGTCTCATCTGACCAGACTATAGTATATTCTCCCAGTATTTCACAGGCTTGTCTAAATGTTGTTCAGCAAACTGTAAATTCAATTGAACATGCTTTTTGCTCAGCTATGAAGTCTTGCGTGGCAAGCATACATACAAACCATGGAGCTTGAGTGCATTACTTTAGCTTTCTTTGAAACAATTGTACCTGCTGATTCCAGGTCTTTCTGTAGCTCTTCAATGGTGGTCCTCAGCTCTTTGACAACTCTTCTGATTATTCATTTCACTTCTCTGTTTGAAACCTTGCCGGGAGCACCTGACTGGTTTATTGCAAAATTATGTTTTTGCCACTTCCAGATTATGGCCCCAACACTGTTCACTGGAAGTTCCAGTAGTTTAGAAATTCTTCTGTAACCAATGCCATAGTATGTTTTGTAACATTAAGTTGCGAAGGTCTAGAGACAGCTCACTGGTTATACCATCAAGAGATGTGTCTTGTGTCGCACCTTGGTAACGAGACACCTTTTCATAGGCCATTAGTTAAATCAGCTTATATAAATTTTTAACTAAGTGTCAAGATTGTTTTCTAAACACTGATAGATGTCAGCTGGTGTTCCATAACTTTTTGCACCTCTTTCGTGTGTTCAAACCCTTCACGACATATGACGTATAGGTACGTCATAGATCGCTTCTTCCTCTTTGATGCGGGCTCCAGCGCTGAACATACATGTTTACCAGCACAACACGGCTGATTTCAGCAGCTGATATGTGCCCCTATCAGCCTCAATGTAATGGCAATCCACATGCGGCTGTTAACCTGTTAAATGCTCTGATAGCAGCATTTTATATGCTCACGCCAGAAGTGCGTCACTAACGTCCATCGACACCCATCACATGAATGCGGGGCGCCGATGGGTTGAAATGACAACCCGGGGTCTGCAAGAGACCGCTGTGGTTGTCATTGCCAATAAGCTAGGAACACCGCCCAGTGGCCGGCATTCATAGCAGATGAGCATTTCTGCTACACATAACAGGGCTGAAGCCCTTCTATGTGTAGCACAAACGATCAGAAGATCACAGTTTCAAGTCTCCTAAGGACACTATTGAAACAAGTAAAAGTATTAAAAAAGTTTTTAAAAATCCTAAAAAAATTATAAAACAAGTTTAAATCATCCTCCCTTTTGCCGCATTCAAAATAAAAAAGTAAAAAAAGAAATACACATATTTGGTATTACCATGTTCAGAAATGCCCGATCTATGAAAATATAAAAATAATTAATCCGTTTGGTAAACGGCATAATGAGAAAAAAATCAAAATGCCAGAATTAAGTTTTTTTGGTCGCTGCAACATTACAATAAAATGCAATAATGGTGATCAATACATCATATCTACTCTAATATAGTGTCAATAAAAACATATGCTCAGCGCACAAAAAATAAGTCCTCACCAAGCCCAAGTTCCCAAAACTGTAGACGCCACAGATCTTGGAAAATGGCACCTATTTTTTTTTTACAAACTTTTCATTTTTTTTCACCACTGAAATGAAAAATAACCTGTACATGGTGATGTCTACGAACTTGTAAGCTTTAGTAATTAGTGAACATGATTTAAAAAAAAAAAAAAAAAAAAAAAAAAGATTGTGGAAGTACTATTTTTTTTTTCAATTTCACAGCACCTGGAATTTTTTCAATTTTGCAGAACATTATAACGTACAATCAATGGTGTCGTTCAAAAGTACAACTCATCCTGCAAGCAAGAAGCTGTCACACAGCCATATTGACAGAAAAATAAAAAAGTTATAGCTCTGGGAAAAGGGGAAAACTCAAAAACAGAAAATCCAAAGGTGCTGAAGGGGTTAATACTTTTCCCTGTGTCATTTCTCATTATTACGCATAACTTAATTTATGGACATCTATGGTTCGATTTCTTTGCCTGTGTGTACTGGATGGATTGTTACCGACATCTGGTGAGAATTTCATGTCAATAGCACCTTTAGAAATATATTTACTTATACAATTGTTGACGTGTCCAATACTTATTTCACCCGCTGTATATGATACAGAAATGTTTAAGTTGTACATTGGTCACATATATGGCCCAAATATTGACCAAATACAAAAAGCATAGAATATACATACAACAAAAAAATGCTAAAAAACAAAGTGGCAAGTGCATACATTAGTAAATATAAGTACTAACTAAACATGCTCTCTGCATCCTGACATACATTTAGCCTGCACTCCTACCAGGAGGATCTTCTATTTTATCTTCTCCTTGGAAGAAGCTCTAGCAAAACGTTTGTTAACATTACTGTATGATATTTATGGTGTTCTATAGGGTTGAGCGAAACGGATCGGACAAATTAAAAAAATCGCCGACTTTCCGCAAAGTCGGGTTTCATGAAACCCGACCCGATCCTAGTGTGGGATCAGCCATGAGGTCAGCGATCTTCGCGCCAAAGTCGCGTTTCGTATGACGCTTTCAGCGCCATTTTTCAGCCAATGAAGGAGGACGCAGAATGTGGGCAGCGTGATGACATAGGTCTCGGTCCCCACCATCTTAGAGAAGGGCATGACAGTGATTGGCTTGCTTTCTGCAGCGTCACAGGGGCTATAAAGGGGCGTGCACGCCGACCGCCATCTTACTTCTGCCGATCTTAGCATAGGGAGAGGTTGCTGCAGCTTCATCAGAAGAAGGGATATGGTTAGGGAGGGAAGATTAACCCCCAAACTGCTTGTGCTGTAGCGATTTACACTGTCCAACACCATCATTTGTTTGCAGGGACAGTGGAGGCTAGATTTTTGTGCATCAGCTCTGTAGCTTATTAGGCTGCCTTATAAGGCTCCCTGATAGCTGCATTGCTGTTTCCACGCCACTGTGCAAACCAACTGCTTCTTTATAAGCAAAAATCCTGTTGCTCCTTTCTGCACAGTAATCTTGTTTATTTGTCCACACTTTTGTGTGCAGCAGTCCTTTTTATTGCTGCCATACTTTTCCTGAGATCATTGTAGGGAGATTGAAATTGTACTACAGTCCTTGTATTTTTTCATATATCTTCCAGCCACTTTCTGCCACTGCATCGATTCAAAGTGACAGGAGACAGCATTTGTCCAGTATGGTTACGAACTACTTTTCCTCCCTTATCGATGTTCTCCCTCACAGGTCATTCCCCTTTGATTACTGGGCATCTAAAATAGACACCTGGCCTGAATTAGCAGAATATGCATTACAGGAGCTCGCTTGCCCTGCTGCTAGTGTCCTATCAGAAAGAGTCTTCAGTGCTGCTGGTTCAATACTGACCGAAAAAAGGACACGTCTGGCTACCCAGAATGTTGATGATCTAATCTTCATTAAAATGAACCAATCATGGATTTCAAATTATTTTGCCCCACCTTCTCCTGCTGACACGTAGCTTGCCTGAAAAATATCTTGCTTTTGGCCTCCTCTTACTGACTTCTCCAATTCCGCCATTTGCAGCTGCTGAATGTCCACAATAGGCCTTTTTTATACCTCCCTAAATGGGCTGACTCCCCCCACAGGGCCGTGGTCACCACCTGGCGCAAGCACCCGTACGAGAGCCGTTTGCCTGGACAGGTGGGTGCGCCCACTCTTGGGTGACGGCACTGGCACAGGGTCCCTCATAGTACAATGAAGTGTCTCTGACAGTGGTGGTGCACAACCAACATCAGACACACTGTCGTAATATGAGGGGCCCTGTGCCAGTACCGCCGCCCACGAGAGGGTGTTCTCCCGCAGCTCGAACAGTGCTCTACCACTTGCAATACTTACCTCTCCCTGCTCCACCACTGTGTAGTCTGTGCTGTCAAATCCTTCAATGGCACTGCCAATACGAATTTGTTGAAATGATAGATGATAGTTAAAATATACAGGGGCCCTGGCCTCCATTTAGACCAGTTAATAATTTGCGCCTACTACCACTGTCTGCTACTCAGCAGAGGAGCCCACCCCAGTACCTAGCTATGCCGCCTGTTTAGTCCTGTTACCAATTTTGAACTGCTTTTAGCCAGCCTACTTTTGTATTTGGGCCTACTAACCGTGTCAGCGCCACTCATTACAGTTGTCCTCCACTGAACAAAGCTAGGCCGCCTGTTTAGTCCTGTTACCAATTTTGAACTGCATTTAGCCTACTTTATTATTTGGGCCTATAGCTATGTTTCCTCTCCATCCTGCCCATTGCCCAGCCACTGCTAGATGAGTCTGCTGGTACATTGACCCAGACCACTACATTCCCCTTGCACTCTACACAGCCTGAATCTGACCCTGCTGAAAGTCAGGTTCCCCTTCCCGCATACTATACCACCTTACATGGGGACAAAGAGGAAGGTGCAGATGAAAGTGCAGGTTCCTCCATCAGGTGGGGGGGGGCATACTCGTTGGCGACGTCACTGGCACAGGGCCCCTCATAGTATGCAAAAGTGTCTCTGGCAGTGGGAGGCGCCACCCGCCGTGAAACACACCGCCGTAATATGAGGGGCCCTGTGTCAGTGCCAAGTGCCAACAAGTGGGCCCCCCCTGCTTGCTCAGGGTCACAGCACTTGCAAAGTTGAAATACTTACCTCTCCCTGCTCCACTGCCGTGACGTATTCCGCATTTCCTGGGCCCACGAAAATCTTGAGCCAGCCCTACCCCCCACAACTTTAGCCAAATGACCCCCTGTTTTCAATGCCTAACTATTATTATGAAGTAAATTAAGATTGACAAGCTTAAGAAATAAGAATTGATGTTTTTGGCATTAAAATGGGCACTGTAGGTGTTTTCCTGTCCTCCACTCACTGCCGAGTTTGATTCCCCATTGACTTGCATTGGATTTCGTGTTTCGGTCGGCCCCCGACTTTTCGAAATAATCGGCCGATTTCACCCGACCCGACTTTTGACAAAGTAGGGTTTTGCGAAACCCGACTCGATCCTAAAGAAGTAAA
Source organism: Ranitomeya imitator (assembly GCF_032444005.1). NCBI lineage: Eukaryota > Metazoa > Chordata > Amphibia > Anura > Dendrobatidae > Ranitomeya > Ranitomeya imitator. The sequence goes on from NC_091286.1 coordinate 495,912,168, forward strand.
AGTCGCTCAACTCTTCTGTTCTATACAATCTGATGCCAGACTCTCTATTTTTCGTCTCTGACTTTTCCCACTTTTTATATATTCTTGTGTTTTACAACTTTTTATAAAGCCACTTTTGAAGAAATTACCATTATAATAGGATATAGTGCACTTTATCTGTTTTTCGGTACAACAGTGGTATCTGAGGGACTAAAGGGCTGGGATTGAAGCTAGGTCTGGCCCCAGCACACGCAGCAATAGGAGCTTAGAAATGTAAGTAATGTTCAGCTACATCAATTTGTGAGAAGTGGTTTAGTACATGAAAACCAAAACTTTGAACTATATCCATACAAGGCTTAAAGATGACTCCGACTCTACAATGTTTAGAAGTCCATAAGAGTTACATCGAGCCATTTAATGATCGGATCCCTAGTAGTGACAGTGGGTTCAAGTAATATATTCTGGAAGGTTAATTGGGTAATTTGTTTTTTAAGCAATTTTTCATGCCATAAATAAGACATAAGATTTATCCTTTTTCATAGAGTCCAATACAAATTCACATATATCCATGATAAAGTATTAAAATGATGCACCATCCCTAGGAACATAGGAGATTATATTTCACTATTAGATCTTACATTTATCCCTACCTAAAAGCCACAATCCTATGCTGACATTTCAATGTTACTGTCAGAGCAATAGAGAGAACTGAGATAAGCTGGTTCAATATGGCTGTCACATTGTGATTTAAAGAGCTGTGATAAGCCGGCATCAGACCTAGATAACATTATTCTTTCATCGGAGTATAGTAGCTCTCTTATACACTCATGTTAGATTTACCCTATTGAGCCACATTGCTTTATATATAGTATATTCCAGATTGTTATAATATAGAGATATTGAAAATACTCTGTTTCTACGAATGTATCACCTATGAATGATACCAGCATCAGTTTTTAAGGCAGTATAGGCAGTATAGTATATGGAAGGTGGAATTGGGGAATATACAGTGAGCACTGAATGTCTAATCTGAGAATGGTACATAGAGGGGTGATGCTTTGCTTAGAGGTGTAACTCAAGGAGCTCCAGGAGTGGGGTGTGAGGTCCTTATGTCTCATAATGAAACTCAAGAATTATAGTAATAATAATTTAATTATATAATAAGAATAATTATAATAATTATAAATGGCACTTAGTAGCTGTTGGGGGCAACGCACGTATTTTGCGATGGAATCCAGAAACTTTAAATGCCCATTGAAGGCATTTTAAATAATACTTTTAACTGTGGTCTATGTGACTCCAGCTACCATGTTCCAGTCTTTATGTGCCCATTCGGAGGCAGAAGGTTAAATCTTTCCTCCACTTTTCCATCGTTTTAAAAATGCATTAAGAAGGCAAACAGAAATTATTAAGAAGCAGTAAGCCCGCTACCTTGTTTTTATAGCTTGCTGTTGCATAATTTAATAGCAAGACATTAGCTAAATAGGCCAGAGCACTAACTTGTAATGTAAGACACTATAACTTTTCTTTGGATACCGTGCCTTTTATTTAATTATCCATCCCATTGATTGCTTTGAAGGTTTTTTTTTCATTAGACGATCTTTGGTGTTAATTTGTTAGTAAAGCATTTAGATCATTGAGGCTTGTTCTAGCACCCAAACAGGTGATAGATCTACAATCTAGAGACAGCCATTAAGAGCTCCGTCTTCCCTAGACATCGCTGCTGATGCAAGCTCATTGTCTTGACCTGTAAGTGCCAATTTAGTCTAAATACGTTGTACGTCGAGAGATTCTCATCCTTTTCCCATGTGTGCAATGTCTTGGCAAACAACTGACATCCAATCTACATACTACGTACTTATGCTAACCACATATATTCTGCATATTGCGTCCTCCTACACATTTTCAAGGTTGAAGGACTCCTAATTAGCCGTGTGTCCCCTTTCCAAAATCTCCTAATTGACTTTACATGTTGCCAATGTATAAGGGACTGCGCGCGTCTAATAACTTATCATTGTCTATCAAGCAACTCACTTTTGATCTAAATCAAGTTTATTCAAGCATCCTTTTCCTGTGGAGAGGGAGCAGGCAGCAGAGAGCGGGATAATTCCTATTTGCATGATAAGAGTGTTATAAGCGTGTGTTTTCCATGATGTGATCTGACAGCCAAAGCCGAGAGCTACAGTGAGAGGATAATAATAATCTGCCACATAGACAAAGAATCTAATATACATATATTTATTAATAATAACAGCTTTATGTATTGCGTTCCCATCCCCCGCCTCGATGTTAGGCTTCCTGCACAATAAGTAATTTAATATCTTTGTTCTTTTGGGAAATGAAATGATCTCAAATGAATGTGAAAATAAATTTGATGATTTTATTGAAATGTGCAGGAAGCGCCCGTCCGCCCAGAGACAATAGCTGTGTTTATTTTGCCAACAGAATAATTAGGCAGAAAGATCAAACAAGGCACAAACATGATTAACGCTAGCGCTTTATGGCATCTAGGCAAAAGTTTAGCAACTTTGCTTTGCTAAGACTGCAGTGATTATTTTGTGCTAATGAAGCAGCCTTTTATCTCTATGGGTTTGTATTCTGACATTGGAAAAAGCCTGGTCCATAATGTAATGCACATCATATTCACAGCACAGAGTACGGGGCTTATTTAATGATATATCTGCTGAGACATTGGCAGTTTACAATTTTTTTTTCAGTGGAACTCAAATTCTCCAGTCAATTCAGTTGTTCTGTACTCTGCTAAGCATTATAATTCGCTTCATTTTGGTTTTCGGTGCATGAAAACTCATGAATAATGCAGCACATTTCCAGCTTTTGTGTCTACATGTAAATGCTTTGCCGTTAAGTGCCTGAGAATGCATGAAAAATGCATTGAAATCTCACATAAACACAAGGGTCAGATTTACTTTTTTGTGTCCCTGATTCTGCCCAATTTCTAGCCACATAGCAGTTTATTACCTCCTTCCTCAATAAACCTCACCTGTAGCATAGTCAGACCTTCACCAATAAACTAACAGTAATGGGTCCGACAGTTTTAAGAGAAACAGGCCCCGATTCATCAAAGCAAACTTGCCGGCATTCTTACGTAAACTTCTTTGAAAAGTTAGAACATTTTGGTGCAAATCGGAGTTGCACAAAAATTCTGCAACTTTAGGTTCCATCAGAATGTGTGAAGTCAGGAGAGATGGGGCGTGGCAGGGGCCTAACTTCATGGCTATCCTAATCCGTCCTAAACCGCTGCATGACCAGCTCTACCCTCGCCTACTGTATTTTCACCCATCACTTGTAGATTGTGAGCCTTCGCGGGCAGGGTCCTCTCTCCTCCTGTACAAGTTATGACTTGTATTGTTTAAGATTATTATACTTGTTTTTATTATGTATACCCCTCCTTACATGTAAAGCGCCATGGAATAAATGGCGCTATAACAATAAATAATAATAATTCATGTTGAGCTGTGGGGTTCGGTATGCTTGGAACTTGAGTAAGATTTGTGGTGCAGCCCCCAAAGGCGCATGCCACTCTTCAAATCATCCAAATTCATGAAAAGGTGTGCACTTTTTTATGAATCATGAGTGTCTAAATCCACTATGCCTTCTTATCAAGACCGGCAAACTTGAAGGATACAGTCTCTAAAACAGATCCTTTTAAATTTCTGTGCTAGTAGAGAATACATAAATATTACAAATAAGATGTGCTATATGCAACTAGTAGACCCATCTCGGGTGGTAGGGCAATGTGGATTAACTAAAATCCACACACTTAGGTCAGATTCACACATTTCTGCTTCATGGTCCATATGCACAGACTGGATTGAGGTCTCCTGACCCAAACTTAACAGCCACACAGGCATATATGATGCAGTCAAATTTGGGTAAAGTTATCGACAGTGCACCTTCAGACTGCAAAACACGTATGTGTCATGCCCCTGAATTTTAACCTTTGAGTTTATGTTCTGTGGTTGGCTTCTCTTTCTGCTGAGCCACAGGAGCCACACCTTTTCTTTGGGTGATTGGGTTCTGCTTTTCTGGCTGCAGTCTGCTTAGTTTGATATAGGTGTTTCATTTCTAACCCTATCACCTTTTGGGTGCAACTTTACAGTGGGGAAAAAAGTATTTAGTCAGCCACCAATTGTGCAAGTTCTCCCACTTAAAAAGATGAGACAGGCCTGCAATTGACATCATAGGGGGACCACAACTATGAGAGTCAAAATGAGAAAACAAATCCAGAAAATCACCTTGTCTGATTTGGCAAGATTTATTTTGCAAATTATGGTGGAAAATAAGTATTTAGTTACCTAAAAACATGCAAGATTTCAGACCTGTAACTTCTTTAAGAGGCTCCTCTGTCTTCCACTCATTACCTGTAGTAATGGCACCTGAACTTGTTATCAGTATAAAAGACACCTGTCCACAACCACAAACAGTCACAAACTCCACTATAGTGAAGACCAAAGAGCTATTGAAGCACACCAGAAACAAAATTGTAGCCCTGCACCAGGATGGGAAGACTGAATCTGCAATAGGCAAGTACCATATATAGTCGAGTATAAGCCAACCCGAGTATAAGCCGACCCCCCTAATTTTGCCACAAAAAACTGGGAAAACTTATTGACTCGAGTATAAGCCTAGGGTGGAAATGCAGCATTTACCGGTGAATTTCAAAAATAAAAATAGATCATTATTTCCCCATAGCTGTGCCATATAGTGCTCTGCACCGTTCATTATTTCCCCATAGCTCTGCCATATAGTGCTCTGCACCGTTCATTATTTCCCCATAGCTGTGCCATATAGTGCTCTGCATGTTCATTATTTCCCCATAGCTGTGCCCCATATAGTGCTCTGCACTGTTCATTATTGCCCCATAGCTGTGCCATATAGTGCTCTGCATGTTCATTATTTCCCCATAGCTGTGCCCCATATAGTGCTCTGCACTGTTCATTATTGCCTCATAGCTGTGCCATATAGTGCTCTGCACCGTTCATTATTGTCCCATAGCTCTGCCATACAGTGCTCTGCACCGTTTATTATTGCCCCATAGATGTGCCATATAGTGCTCTGCACCGTTCATATTTCCCCATAGCTGTTCCATATAGCGCTCTGCACCGTTCATTATTGCCCCATAGCTGTGCCATATAGTGCTCTGCGCCGTTCATATTTCCCCATAGCTGTGCCATATAGTGCTCTGCACCATTCATTATTGCCCCATAGATGTGCCATATAGTGCTCTGCACCGTTCATATTTCCCCATAGCTGTGCCATATAGTGCTCTGCACCGTTCATTATTGCCCCAAAGCTGTGCCATATAGTGCTCTGCGCCGTTCATATTTCCCCATAGCTGTGCCATATAGTGCTCTGCACCATTCATTATTGCCCCATAGATGTGCCATATAGTGCTCTGCACCGTTCATATTTCCCCATAGCTGTGCCATATAGTGCTCTGCACCGTTCATTATTGCCCCATAGCTGTGCCATATAGTGCTCTGCACCGTTCATATTTCCCCATAGCTGTGCCATATAGTGCTCTGCACCGTTCATATTTCCCCATAGCTGTGCCCCATATAGTGCTCTGCACCGTTCATATTTCCCCATAGCTGTGCCCCATATAGTGCTCTGCACCGTTCATATTTCCCCATAGATGCTCCACATAAATCTGTGCCACTGCTGCAGTAAAAAAAAAAAAAAAATGCCATACTCACCTCTCTTGCTTGCAGCTCCTAGCATCCGGTCCCGGCGTCTCTCCGCACTGACTGATCAGGCAGAGGGCGCCACGCACACTATATGCATCATCGCGCCCTCTGACCTGCACAGTCAGAGCGGAGAGACGCCGGGAAGATGGAGCGGCGCCCGGCGGCTGGAACGGGGACAGGTGACTATGACATACTTACCTGGTCCCGGCGTCCGGCTCCTTCTCCCGGACAGCTGTCTTCGGTGCCGCAGCTTCTTCCTCTATCAGCGGTCACCGGCACCGCTGATTAGAGAAATGAATAGGCGGCTCCACCCCTATGGGAGGTGGAGCCGCCTATTCATTTCTCTAATGAGCGGTCCCACGTGACCGCTGAACAGTGGAAGAACTGCAGCACCGAAGACCATGTGACAGGCGGGGAGCGCCAGGATCGCTGGAAGCAGGTAAGTATGCCTCAGCGCCCTCACCCGCCGACCCTGCCACCCACCTTGACTCAAGTATAAGCCGAGAGGGGCACTTTGAGCCCAAAAATTTGGGCTGAAAATCTCGGCTTATACTCGAGTATATACGGTAGCTTGGTGTGATGAAATCAACTGTGGGAGCAATAATAAGAACATGGAAGACATACAAGTCCACTAATAGTCTCCTTCGATCTGGGACTCTCTCCATCTGGGGCTGGGGATGTTTAATGCAGGTAACTACTTGATTAGGAGCATCTAACTAGTCTGTAGGAGCTAGAACTTTTAATGGCTGGTAGGGGATCAAATACGTATTGCTCACTTCAAAATGCAAATACATTTCTATAATTTCTACAATGTGATTTTCTGGATTTTCTTTTGATATTCTATCTCTCAATGTTACAATTAATCTACCCTTAAAATTATAGACTGTTCATGTCTTTGTCAGTGGGCAAATTTACAAAATCATCAAGGGATCAAATAATTATTTCCTTCACTGTATATATAAAATGTGTAACATTTATATTTTATTATATATGATCTAAAAAGATACTTTTACCACATAAAGAACAGTGAAAATTAATTAATTCTATTGTTTTTTCGCTGATGTTCCCGATAATGGGTTTTGAGGTGAACCTTAGTGACCCATGTAATATTTACAATTTACAGGACTTGAGGGCTTCAGAACAAAGTTGTTTCTTCAAGGTCAAAGCGAGCAGGCTAAAAATGTGTCTAGACTTTTCTCACTCATGCTAGCACCATTACATTTTATATCTTAAGGATGGTCATGAGGGATTCATGTTCTGTCTTACTGCCAATACATTAATGATACTAAATATGATGATGGCTTGTTATGGGGATGGTGAGAACATAAACCCCCAAAACTGACAAAAAAGAAACAATCATATTCTTCTTTAAAGAGATGAAACAAGATCTCTTTGAATCTACCAGACAGAATAAGGAAATGTTATTCTGTTGAAAACTTTATCCTGAAACAAGAAAGTCATTTATTGATATGTTCATTTAGAAATGGGAGGATGTAGCACATACTGTATAAGCCTTGAGTTGCTGTTTCATCGAGTTTTTTTCCACAAATGACCATCATAGTTAAAAGTAGTCATTGTTGGTTAACAACTATGGCCACTGCTCAAAGTATGTTGCACAGTTACTGGATTATTCCCCAAATAGTAAATTATTACTTACTTATCGCTGGAGGCCCGACCCCTGGAACACCAGCCATCCCAAGAATGGGTTTTGCAGAGCAACATCTTGAATGGAGCTGAGGTGCACATGCTCAATCTATGCTCCATACATTGTCTATGGGACTATGAAACACTCAAACAACAAAAACACATGGTAATGATAGTTATGTACACAGAGACATGTCAAAAAAATGTGAGCCATATGTGTATGTAATCGACTAACATGGACCTATCATCATGGAACATGAGCAGACAAAAAGGAAAAGACGATAGACTGGTCCAAAATAGCTAAACAAATTACACTATATTATTAAAAGGATAACAACTAGTGTAGGGAAAGAGGATAAACATGATATGTCACAAAAATATATACAGTAGTGCTCAAAAGTTTACATACCCCAGCAGAATTTTTGCTTTCTTGGCCTTTTTTCAGAGAATATGAATGCATTGATAACACCAAAACATTTTCACCACTCATGGTTAGTGATTGGGTGAAGCCATTTATTGTCAAACTACTGTGTTTTCTCTATTTAAATCATAATGACAACCCAAAACATCTAAATGACCCTGATCAAAAGTTTACATACCCTGGTGATTTTGGCCTGATAATATGCACAGAAGTTGACACAAATGGGTTTCAATGGCTACTAAAGGTAACATCTTCACCTGTGACCTGTTTGCATGTAATCAGTGTGTGCAAAAAGCTGAGTGAGTTTCTGGGATTCAGACAGACTCTTGCATCTTTCATCCAGCCACTGACTTTTCTGGATTGTGAGGCATGGGGAAAGCAAAAGAATTGTCAACGGATATATGGGAAAAGGTAGTTAAGCTGTATAAAACAGGAAAGGGATACGAAAAGATATCCAAGGAATTGATAATGCCAGTCAGCAGTATTGGAACTGTGATTAACAAATGGAAAATCAAGGGCTTTGTAAAAACAAAAATACGGTCAGGTAGACCAACAAAAATGTTGTCCACAACTGCCAGGAAAATTGTTTGGGATGTAAAGAAAAACCCACAAATAACATCAGCTGAAATACTGGACACTCTGAAAACTAGCGGTGTGGCTGTTTCAAGATGCATAATAAGGAGGTACTTGAAGAAAAATGGGCTGAATGGTTGAGTTGCCAGAAGAAAGCCATTATTGCTCAAAAGCCACAAAGTATCTTGCCTTCAATACGCAAAAGAGCACAGAGACAAGCCTCAAAACTTCTGGAACAAGGTAATTTGGAGTGATAAGACCAAAATTTAACTTTTTGGCCACAACCATAAACGTTACATTTGGAGAGAAGTCAACAAGGCCTATGATGAACAGAACACCATTCCTACTGTAAAGCACGGAGGTGGATCGCTGATGTTTTGGGGATGTGTGAGCTACAAAGGCACAGGAATCTTGGTCAAAGTTGAAGGAAAGACGCAGCAAATTTTCAGCAAATATTGGAGGCAAATTTGCAATCATCAGCCCAGAAGCTGCTCATGTGACTTACTTGGACGTTCCAACATGACAACGATCCAAAACACAAGGCCAAGTCGACCTGTCATTGGCTAAAGCAGAACAAAGTGAAGGTTCTGGAGTGGCCATCTCAGTCTCCTGACCTCAATATCATTGAGCCACTCTGGGAAGATCTCAAGCAGGCAGTTCATGCTAGACAGCCCAGGAATTTACAGGAACTGGAGGCTTTTTGATACGAAGAGTGGGCAGATTTACAATCTGAGAAAATAAAGAACCCCATCCACAACTATCACAAAAGACTTCAAGCTGTCATTGATGTTAGAGGGGGCAATACACAGTATAAAAAATGGGATATGTAAACTTTAGATCAGGGTCATTTGGATGTTTTGGGTTGCCATTATGATTTAAAAGGAGAAAACACAGTAGTTTGACAATAAATGTCTTCACCAACCCACTAACCATGAGTGGGGAAATAGTTTTGGGGTTATCATCAGCACGGTGGCATGGTGGTTAGCACTGCAGCCTTGCAGCGCTGGAGTCCTGGGTTCTAATCCCACCCAGGACAACATCTGCAAAGAGTTTGTATGTTCTCTCCGTGTTTGCGTGGGTTTCCTCCGGGCACTCCGGTTTCCTCCCACATTCCAAAGACATACTGATAGGGAATTTAGATTGTGAGCCCCATTGGGGACAGCGATGATAATGTAAGGCGCTGCGGAATGTGTTAGCGCTATATAAAAATAAAGATGATGAAAGATGATATTCTCTGAAAAAAGTCCAAGAAAGCAAAAATTCTGCTGGGATATGTACATTTTTTAGCACAACTGTATGCTGTAAAGACCTGGAGTGCCCACATCATGGGCACGGCTGCATATAACAAGTAATCACACATAATGATGCTGATAGTTATTCAATTAAATCCTTAAATCACCAACCATAATGTCACAGCAGTAAGTAACTAGGGGGTACAGTCCATGCATTGGAAAGTAGCTGAATATCATAACTGTAGAAGTATATCCATCAACTCCTAATAGCCATGTGCTTAACCAATGAAGGCAACATTGATGAAAAACATTACCTATGCAAGTTACAGTCGGAATCCCTGAGGGGTGCGCATGCTCACCCCTGTGGGCTTCCTGATGAAGGCAGGACCTAAATGTGTGTCGGGGTGGATGCGCACCCCTCAGGAATTCTAGCTGTACCTTCCATAGGTAATTTTTATGTGTGATTTCTTGTTATATGATGCTGTGCCCATGATGTGTGTGCTCCAGGTTTTTACAGCACATGTATTTTTGTGACATACAGTATAATATATATATATATATATATATACATACATACATACATATATACTCTTTCCCCACACTAGTTATCCTTTTAATAATAAAGTGTACTTTGCTTAACTAATTTGTACCAGTCTATCATCTTTTCCTTTTTGTCTGCTCATTGTCTATGGGACTGCAGAAGAAAGCCAAGCATAAGAAAACCTTAACACCATTTGCAGTTTATATATAAAATTAATTGAACAAAAACCGACATTGTCTGTAACATCCACTAACACCTATCAAGGGTGCAGATGCCAATTTCAAAACTGACCGACAGGACAACTCCCATAATAATGTATAGCCTACAGAGAACCGGAGTATAACGCCCCCAAATAACTAATCAAATACAAAAAACTAGCAAAACAGTAATAAACTTTATTAACCAATAAAAAAAAGACAGTACACAAAAAAATATATATATCCAATGAAAATAACAGGCAATGGTGATGACACAAAAAAGACGGAAGCAACAGTAACCTGAAGATATAGTATTGGCACCATGGAGCATAAAAGGTGCTAATTTTGTAAGTGCACCTTTAAAAATCCAAAAGCCTGTATGGCACGTGTGTATTAATAGACTATTAAACTGCTATAGGATGCGACACTTAGCCAGAATAGGGATAGTTCCTATAATAAAGTGCAAACAGTGCATAACTAAGCACACTTTGCTATCGCAAAGTGCATGGTGCTTACCCATATGGGTCTGGTTACCGCTGGGTCCGTTAGCCCCGACGTACGTTCCGCTTTCTTTTAGCTTCCTTGGGATACAAGCCTCCCGAGGAAGCTAAAAGAAAGCGAAACGTACGTCGGGGCTAACGGACCCAGCGGTAACCAGACCCATATGGGTAAGCACCATGCACTTTGCGATAGCTAAGTGTGCTTAGTTATGCACTGTTTGCACTTTATTATGGGAACTATACCTATACTGGCTAAGTGTCGCATCCTATAGCAGTTTAATAGTCTATTAATACACACGTGCCATACAGGCTTTTGGATTTTTAAAGGTGCACTTACAAAATTAGCACCTTTTATGCTCCATGGTGCCGATACTATATCTTCAGATTACTGTTGCTTCCGTCTTTTTTGTGTCATCACCATTGCCTGCTATTTTCATTGGATATATATATTTTTTTGTGTACTGCCTTTTTTATATTGGTTAATAAAGTTTATTACTGTTTTGCTAGTTTTTTGTATTTGATTAGTTATTTGGGGGCGTTATACTCCGGTTCTCTGTAGGCTATATATATAAAATTAGTAACTTTGTAAATGCTTTAGATTAGAGTTTTTGTTTCTGTTATAGTCAGAGTTGGGTTCCCAGTTCGGCTAGTTGACATTGGAAACAGTTTATTGACAGACACAAGCTGTAGACAGACCCTAAGGCTGTGCAGCACTTGTGTAGCATTTACAAGTCTTATTTTTTTACCCAAAGCCAAAAATGGATTAAAAATGAGATGATTTATAAATAATTTCGTCCTTTAGTTGAGTTTCTATAATGCAGTTTCACAGTTATTTTTTTTTCTGTATCAGATGACTATAAATTCAGTGTCAGCAGATATTTTCCATAATGAAAATCACTAAAAGCAAGCTCTGTGGAAAAAAGAGAGCCAGCTAGTAACATTGGGAGATTTCAGCTCGGGAGCCTTCAGTATTGTAGATGTAGTTCTAGACTCTTAGTCTATACTATGAGGCCGGCCTCATACTAGCGAGTTTTACGGACGTAAGAGCGCAGAAAATACGTCCGTAAAACTCGCAAAACAAATGGCACAATTATTCTCTATGCCCCTGCTCCTATCTGCCGTATTTTACTGATCCGTATTATACGGCTTTCTACGGCCGTAGAAAATCGCAGCATGCTGCGTTTGTCACCGTACTGCGCAAGAAATACGCCAATGAAAGTCTATGGAAGCCTGAAAAATACGGATCACACACGGACCAGCAGTGTGACTTGCGAGAAATACGCAGCGGTGTTAGAGAGAAAAGCCGGTAATTAATTGCGGTGTACAGTAAAATCACACTGACAGCTTACAGAAGAATAGGTAAAATAAATGTGTACACATAGAATAGGTATATATATATATATATATATATATATATATATATATATATATATATGTCAGTGAGACAAATATATGTATATATATTAATATTTATTCCAGCGCGAGATAGCTTTAAAGCCGGTAATTCAATTACCGGCTTTTGCTCTCTCCTTCCTAAACCCGACATGATTTGTGACATGGTTTACATACAGTAAACCATGTCATATCCCCCTTTTTTTGCATATTCCACACTACTAATGTTATTAGTGTGTATATGCAAAATTTGGCCATTCTAGCTATTAAATTAAAGGGTTAAATGGCAGAAAAAATTGGCGTGGGCTCCCGCACAATTTTCTCCACCAGAGTAGTAAAGCCAGTGACTGAGGGCAGATATTAATAGCCTGGAGAGGGTCCACTGTTATTGGCCCCCCCTGGCTAAAAACACCAGCCCCCAGCCACCCCAGAAAAGGCACATCTGGAAGATGCGCCTATTCTGGCACTTGGCCACTCTCTTCCCATTCCCGTGTAGCAGTGGGATATGGGGTAATGAAGGGTTAATGCCACCTTGCTATTGTAAGGTGACATTAAGCCAAATTAATAATGGAGAGGCGTCAATTATGACACCTATCCATTATTAATCCAATACTAGTAAAGGGTTAAAAAAATACACAAACACATTGTTTTTATTTCATTAAAAAAAAATTTAATAAAGGGTGTTGTAATATTTTATTCAACACCCAATCCAATCACTGAAGACCCTCGTTCTGTAACAAAAATAACATAATAAACCAACAATATCCTTACCTTCCGCAGATCTGTAAAGTCCAACGATGTAAATCCATCTGAAGGGGTTAAAATATTTTGCAGCCACGAGCTTTGCTAATGCAACGTTGTTCGTGGCTGCAAAACCCCGGGGAATGAAGGTAAAGTAGGTCAATGACCTATATTTACCTTCATTTGCGGTGAGGCGCCCTCTGCTGGTTGTTCCTAGATCGTGGGAACTTTCCTAGAAAGCTCCCAGGCTCGAGTTCATAAGAGGCGCCCTCTGCTGGTTGTCCTCATATGAACTCGAGCCTGGGAGCTTTCTAGGAAAGTTCCCACGATCTAGGAACAACCAGCAGAGGGCGCCTCACCGCAAATGAAGGTAAATATAGGTCATTGACCTACTTTACCTTCATTCCCCGGGGTTTTGCAGCCACGAACAACGTTGCATTAGCAAAGCTTGTGGCTGCAAAATATTTTAACCCCTTCAGATGGATTTACATCGTTAGACTTTACAGATCTGCGGAAGGTAAGGATATTGTTTGTTTATTATGTTATTTTTGTTACAGAACGAGGGTCTTCAGTGATTGGATTGGGCGTTGAATAAAATATTACAACACCCTTTGTTTTTATTTCATTAAAATAATTTTTAATAATGTGTTTGTGTATTTTTTTAACCCTTTACAAGTATTGGATTAATAATGGATAGGTGTCATAATTGACGCCTCTCCATTATTAATTTGGCTTAATGTCACCTTACAATAGCAAGGTGGCATTAACCCTTCATTACCCCATATCCCACCGCTACACGGGAATGGGAAGAGAGTGGCCAAGTGCCAGAATAGGCGCACCTTCCAGATGTGCCTTTTCTGGGGTGGCTGGGGGCAGGTGTTTTTAGCCGGGGGGGGGGGGGCAATAACCGTGGACCCTCTCCAGGCTATTAATATCTGCCCTCAGTCACTGGCTTTACTACTCTGGCGGAGAAAATTGTGCGGGAGCCCACGCCAATTTTTCCGCCATTTAACCCTTTAATTTAATAGCTAGAACGGCCAAATTTTGCATATACATACTACTAACATTAGTAGTGTGGAATATGCAAAAAAAAGGGGGATATGACATGGTTTACTGTATGTAAACCATGTCTCATATATCATGTCGGGTTTAGGAAGGAGATAGCAAAAGCCGGTAATTGAATTACCGGCTTTAAAGCTATCTAGCGCTGTATGAAGTAATAATATATATACATATATGCGTCTACTGACATATATATATATATATATATATATATATACGGTTTTTTTTTTTTTACACATGGATCCCTTGTATAGCCATATGTTGGTTTTGCAAGCCTGCGAGAAAAACACGCAGTACGGATGCCATACGGATTACATACGGAGGATGCCATGCGCAAAAAACGCTGAAACACCCTGCCTACGGAGGAGCTACGGACCACTATTTTGGGGACTTTTCAGCGTATTACGGCCGTAATATACGGACCGTATTTTTCAATGCTGAGTGTGAGGCCGGCCTAATACAGATACATTGAATCTCTGTAATTTAGGTCTTGTAAATGAATAGTAGCTGCTACTGTAAAAAAATGGAATATACACATGAGAAGTGGGAAATAGTAAGACCTTTCTGGATGAAAATCGGATTGTTTTTTTTTTTTACATTGTCGTGTGGCCGTAGCCTTACACTGTATTTCCTAACTAGCAGTACCTTCCTCTGGCTGATTGACAGGTCCGTTTTCTCTGGTACAGTGACCTGTTTATCACCCTGGGGAAGGCGCTGATAGATAGGGAATAGAACATGAGGAAGAACCTCTAGAAGTGCATCATCATGCCCCAATGCACTTCCAGACACAACTTCAAAAATGCAATTTCTCGCTTCTTTGGTGTAATAAAAGGATAAACTAGCTTATCTATTAAAGGGCTACACAGGTATATAGATGATTTGGAGGGGTTAAAGTTTTTGACAGGTTGCCTTTAAATGTTATTTTTTTATCAATTTTCCTAAATGTTCTTCAGCACAGTGATACTTAAGCAGAACCTATAGCGGTGTTCATCTTTCTGGTGCGTGAATATAATACACAATAACTACTGAGAAATCTGTCAGAATCTGTGCCATTAGTGATAGTAATTGTCACCCAGCATCTGCTACCGACAGCTGCACAGAATGTTAAAGGACTTTACTCAAGAGTATAGCTCAGAGACTTATTATATCTGGCATTTTTTAGGGGGAAAAAACTCTCTAAATCTTCAAATCAAGCAACAAACCTCAGATGAAGTATTGATTAGAGACGGTAATAACAGAGTAGCATGGAAGCCTAAGATAAGCAAGACTAGAGGGAGCGAAATAGAAGAGTCAGAAGAGTCAACGAGTCTCAGTGTACGGAAAAACAGATCCTAGAACAGAGCGCAGAATAACAGAGCACAAGAGCAGCCATGTCACACATCAACCCATGAAGTCTGTTTGTGCCTTGTAGACTTGTCTCCATGCAAGAGACAATTTATCTATTCCATTCTGCCTCCTAATGATAAGTAATAACGGAAGCATTTATGTGAAGGCTATATGTGACATTCATCTAGGAGGACACCATGAGGCAACGTAGCAGGAAAAGTCTCTCATTTTGTAGCTACATTGCATAGTACTTATTACATTACACTCTGATGGTCAGGACATCGATAGAGGAGTAGTTTTACATCATTTTGAGGATTCATTCACACAACAGTATTTTTAGTCCGAGCGTTATTTGTGAAAAAATCGGACAGAATTCGGACTAATGTTATTCAATGCAGCAGTGCAGATGAGCGATTTTTTTCAGTGACCAAATCTGCGTGCGAAAATCGCAACATGCACTAGTTTCTTCCGTAAATCAGATGACGCTCACCTATTCAAATCTATGAAAAAAATCAGATGTCATAAGGAGCAACGGCGTAGGATCTGTAACATAGGAAACTGTAATTAATGATTAATAGCTGCTGTTAAAAAACGGATTGTATAAGGAAAGCAAATGGATTACAAAAGTGAAAATATTATCCAAGTTTTCTGGATGAAACTCTGAAAGATTTTTTATACACTCGTGTGAATCTACCCTAACAGTAAAAGTAATGCATGAATTATACATAAAAGTATAGACAGCTTTAGACAGTATGGGGGGTTAATAATTAGCACAGTATGTTCCCTACATGTACACTTCTAGATTAAATTCATATTGCAATAGCTGAGTTTGGAAATCTATTACAAACATCTTGGTGGGATTTACACTGTAGCAGCCCAATAAGTAATTCATAAAGGAGGACAGTGTGACGGTTTTAGTGTGTAAGGGAGCATTGGGGTGTATACTAGGGAGTTGTTATGGCAGCAATAGTTTATAAAGGGGATGTATGGTGGGAATATTAAATAGAAGAAGAAAGTGTGAAGAACATCTACTTTAAGAGAGACAATGTGGGGGGCAATTGTTTGTGTAATTACAGTGAGGTATAATAATTTGCTCATGAGCACAGTGTAGTACTTCTTTAGGGCACAGCATAGTTATTAACTCAGCATTATAAAAACATTGTTAATTTTAAGGGCACTGTGTCGGGATATGCTGCAGAAGACCAAAAAAAAGCGAGGTCTGTAGTCATGAGCCATGGCGGTGAAAGGATATCAAGGTGTCAGGACCTGGGCCAATAAGGTACCTAAATGTAAGGGGGTGTTTACTTTGGCCAATCGCAGCCTTTAACCTCTTCACGCTGCAACCAGTTTACGCTTTTGTGTTTCTTTTTTCCTCCCCTTGTTTTCAGAGTCATAACTCTTTTATTTTTCTGTCCACATTGACATGTGAGGACGTGTTTTTTGTGGGATGTGTTGAAGTTTTGAAAGTCACTAGCTACATAGTATACTGGAAAATGGGGGAAAAAAATCCAAGTGCGGTGAAATTGTGAAAAATATAATCCTAACATTGATTTTTGAGAATTGATTTTATGGTGTGCATTTTGTGGTAAAAATGACCATGCAATATGATTCTCCTCATCAGTATGATTATGGTGGTACCAAACATGTCTAATTTTTTATTATTTCAGTGGTGAAAGAAAATCTGGTTTGCAAAATTTTTTTTTTTTTGCAGTTGTGTTGGCATTTTCCAAGATCCATAACATTTTTTTCCAGCCGATGTAGTTGTGTGATGGCTTATTTTTTGCAGGGTGAGATGATGTTTTTAGTAGTACTATTTTGGGAAAGTTGTGACTTTTTTGTTTCTTGTTACAACCTTTTTTGTAGAATTGCAGAGACCAAAAAAACCTTATTTTGACATTCTTGAATTTTTTCCGCTTACGCAGTTTATCGTTAATTGTTTTATATTTTGATAGATTGGAGTTTTCTGATCAGGACAATATCACATGTGCATTTAAAAAAAAAAAAAATAATATCTTTATTTGCAATGGGAAAAGAATCCCAGCAAGAGTACAATGAATTGACACTGGCCTCTATTCCTTGCAAGTGTTAGATTATTTTCCAGCAAAACGGGAATTAAATAAAATATAACTTTTATTCATAGCGCCATGTCGTGCCTCTGCAGTGCTCCCACCCTGACAAGGACAGTACCCAAGTATGACCTGTTCAAATTAACCACCCAAAAAGGGTGGAATTGTAAGACCTCACAAAATTTGTGTGATCTCTCAACGCATTTCCCCCTCTGTTCAGGGGGTTCTTCATGGGGGGTTTCATTATTGGGATACACTTGCAGCGGCTCTTGTTAGTGTTCCTACATAAAGCTCAAACTAAACATCTCTGGAGGCAGCTTATCACTTTGAGAGCGAAAGAATCTTCAGCCTGAAATCGGATATGGCAGATCCTTATTTTCCCCAACAATCATTTTTTAATTAAAATTGTATGGTCAAGAATGGTCACGTTAAATCTTTTAACCACTTTGTGTCTTGAAGTGGTTAAAAGAAGCTCAAAAGACTGAAAATATGAACAGCAGGTTGTTTTTACATTGTAGTGCATATGTTCATTCTTTTTAGCATTTGTTTAACACCTTTTCTTGTGGGTTATGGAGTGGGTCCGCCTGAAGAAGATGACGTGTGCACATATACATTAGGGGTGCAGTCAGATAGTCTTATAAATCGGACTGCAGTGCACAGATTGGCCTGGGGCACCTTCAACCTGAGCGTTAATATTTGAAGCTGTAACGCTCAGATCGCGAGAGCCGCTGGCGAGTCCATGCATTGCGATTTGATCTTGGTCTAATTTATATAGGCATCTGACTACGCCCTTACTCTGACTTATCACAAGGGCGTGTGACCACTTAAAGGGCCTAGGGCAGCATGAAAGTCAAGTACGGCTCTGATTGTAGCCTAAGAACGTATGCTACAATATGGCAAATTGTAGAACTTAAGAGATTATATTTGCACAGGTCTGGAGATTTTCTTGATGGCTAATTTTATCAGTTCATGGATTTGTTTGTATATTTGTTGAGTTCAAAGGGAAAGTCAAAATATGAAATTACCTATAGATATGCAGCAAAATGAACAACTTGTAACCTCATACCCACACACCCCTGAGGCTAGCGTTACCAAGGGTGGTGAGTTTAGTTTCTTTTTCATAATTTATCTACACTGGTAAATCACTAAACCAATCTGCAACAAAATCTGCAGATGTCAGTATTTTTTAATGACATGTTACACAATAATTCCATCCAGTGTGGATATGCTATCAGGCTGGGAACGTGATTTTAAAGGGAAATAAAAATATAAATATAATTTTCTTTCCATTCAGATCCATTTCTAATGTTGTCTTTAAAAAAAACTTGTACCAAAAACTGATTCCATGCATCCAAAAAATGCAACAAAATGCCCCAAAATGCATAAAATTCTATTTGTGAATGTGAAAATATTCTAATAAGCAGCAAAATCAACAATACATCTATATTTCTCCTGATGCCACAAATAAACATTTACAAATATATCTTATATTTTTTATTTTTTTACTTTTTTATGTGATCCGTTAGAAAATGGCCTTTGAAGTTACTTTGAATCCAGAGATCAGTGCGTTGGCGGATCTTTTTCTCAATTTATCCAAACATAATTTCCTCCTGCAGCTTGGCAGATATTCCTGCCTTCTGATACTTGTATCACACTTTGCATTTCTATGAAGTAATACTCCTGATAATGTATGCAGAGATGCCCTATAGATGCCCACAGCTCAATGGAACAGATATTATATCTTACACATAATTGTGGTTTTTTAAAATTATTTATTTAATAGCTCGGGAAAGTTCAATACTGGGGATCAGACATAACGGCCAGTAATAATGTCAAGCAAACTATCATTTAGATCTGAAAAGGTCATCCATGTTTCTCCACAGCATTTACTTATATTAAATGATGCAAATGTAATTAAATGAATGTTTTTACCAAAGGTACATGTCTGCTAGAAAAAATAGGTGTCACATACCCATTACATTGAATTCAATTCCAGTACAGAGAATTCGGATAAGTAATATATTATGATTTACTATTAGAATGCTAATAGGACATTATTAATATCACTATCATGTCTAATTTTTTTTTTAAATCAGATAATTTTTTAGTGATTATTTGATTTGATAAACAATTACATATATTATACAATATAGTACAAACCCGGTAAACTTAATAAACAAGTTTAACCCTTAAAGTTTATATTGTCCAGAGAAGCACATTGCTAAGGAGAGTAAAACTAATCCCAAACTGTTCTTCAACTATATCAATAGTAAAAGAATAAAAACTGAAAATGTAGGCCCCTTAAAAAATAGTGAGGAAAGAATGGTTGTAGATGACGAGGAAAAAGCTATCATATTAAACACCTTCTTCTCCACGGTATTCACGGTGGAAAATGAAATGCTAGGTGAAATCCCAAGAAACAATGAAAACCCTATATTAAGGGTCACCAATCTAACCCAAGAAGAGGTGCGAAACCGGCTAAATAAGATTAAAATACCGTATATACTCGAGTATAAGCCGAGATTTTCAGCCCAAAATTTTGGGCTGAAAGTGCCCCTCTCGGCTTATACTCGAGTCAAGGTGGGTGGCAGGGTCGGCGGGTGAGGGGGTGAGGGCGCTGAGGCATACTTACCTAGTCCCAGCGATCCTCGCGCTGTCCCTGCCGTCCCACGGTCTTCTGTGCTGCAGCTTCTTCCCCTCTTCAGCAGTCACGTGGGACCGCTCATTACAGAAATGAATAAGCGGCTCCACCTCCCATAGGGGTGGAGCCGCCTATTCATTCTTCTAATCAGCGGTGCCGGTGACCGCTGATAGAGAAAGAAGCTGCGGCACCGAAGACCAGGCAGAGGGACAGCGCGAGGATCGCCAAGACTAGGTAAGTATAGCATATTCACCTGTCCTCGTTCCAGCCGCCGAGCGTCGCTCCATCTTCCCGGCCGGCGCCTCCATCTTCCCGGCGTCTGCGCTCTGACTGTTCAGGCAGAGGGCGCGATGACGCATATAGTGTGCGCGGCGCCCTCTGCCTGATCAGTCAGAGCAGAGACACCGGGAAGATGGAGGCGCCGCCGGAACGAGACGCCGGGAGCTGCAATCAAGGGAGGTATGTGTTTTTTTTTTTTATTGCAGCAGCAGCAGCGGCAGCGGCAGAGATTTATGTGCAGCATCTATGGGGCACAGTGAACGGTGCGGAGCACCGTATATGGCACATCAATGGGGCACAGTGAACGGTGCAGGGCACCGTATATGGCACATCTATGGGGCACAGTGAACGGTGCAGAGCACCGTATATGGCACATCTATGGGGCACAGTGAACGGTGCAGAGCACCGTATATGGCACATCTATGGGGCACAGTGAACGGTGCAGAGCACCGTATATGGCACATCTATGGGGCACAGTGAACGGTGCAGGGCACCGTACATGGCACATCTATGGGGCACAGTGAACGGTGCAGGGCACCGTATATGGCACATCTTTGGGGCACAGTGAACGGTGCAGAGCACTGTATATGGCACAGCTATGGGGAAATATGAACGGTGCAGAGCACTATATGGCACAGCTATGGGGAAATAATGATCTATTTTTATTTTTGAAATTCACCGGTAAATGCTGCATTTCCACCCTAGGCTTATACTCGAGTCAATAAGTTTTCCCAGTTTTTTGTGGCAAAATTAGGGGGGTCGGCTTATACTCGGGTCGGCTTATACTCGAGTATATACGGTAGATAAATCTCCGGGTCCGGATGGCATACACCCACGAGTACTAAGAGAACTAAGTAATGTAATAGATAAACCATTATTTCTTATTTTTAGGGACTCTATAGCGACAGGGTCTGTTCCGCAGGATTGGCGCATAGCAAATGTGGTGCCAATATTCAAAAAGGGCTCTAAAAGTGAACCTGGAAATTATAGGCCAGTAAGTCTAACCTCTATTGTTGGTAATATATTTGAAGGGTTTCTGAGGGATGTTATTCTGGATTATCTCAATGAGAATAACTGTTTAACTCCATATCAGCATGGGTTTATGAGAAATCGCTCCTGTCAAACCAATCTAATCAGTTTTTATGAAGAGGTAAGCTATAGGCTGGACCACGGTGAGTCATTGGACATGGTATATCTCGATTTTTCCAAAGCGTTTGATACCGTGCCACACAAGAGGTTGGTACACAAAATGAGAATGCTTGGTCTGGGGGAAAATGTGTGTAAATGGGTTAGTAACTGGCTTAGTGATAGAAAGCAGAGGGTGGTTATAAATGGTATAGTCTCTAACTGGGTCGCTGTGACCAGTGGGGTACCGCAGGGGTCAGTATTGGGACCTGTTCTCTTCAACATATTCATTAATGATCTGGTAGAAGGTTTACACAGTAAAATATCGATATTTGCAGATGATACAAAACTATGTAAAGCAGTTAATACAAGAGAAGATAGTATTCTGCTACAGATGGATCTGGATAAGTTGGAAACTTGGGCTGAAAGGTGGCAGATGAGGTTTAACAATGATAAATGTAAGGTTATACACATGGGAAGAAGGAATCAGTGTCACCATTACACACTGAATGGGAAACCACTGGGTAAATCTGACAGGGAGAAGGACTTGGGGATCCTAGTTAATGATAAACTTACCTGGAGCAGCCAGTGCCAGGCAGCAGCTGCCAAGGCAAACAGGATCATGGGGTGCATTAAAAGAGGTCTGGATACACATGATGAGAGCATTATACTGCCTCTGTACAAATCCCTAGTTAGACCGCACATGGAGTACTGTGTCCAGTTTTGGGCACCGGTGCTCAGGAAGGATATAATGGAACTAGAGAGAGTACAAAGGAGGGCAACAAAATTAATAAAGGGGATGGGAGAACTACAATACCCAGATAGATTAGCGAAATTAGGATTATTTAGTCTAGAAAAAAGACAACTGAGGGGCGATCTAATAACCATGTATAAGTATATAAGGGGACAATACAAATATCTCGCTGAGGATCTGTTTATACCAAGGAAGGTGACGGGCACAAGGGGGCATTCTTTGCGTCTGGAGGAGAGAAGGTTTTTCCACCAACATAGAAGAGGATTCTTTACTGTTAGGGCAGTGAGAATCTGGAATTGCTTGCCTGAGGAGGTGGTGATGGCGAACTCAGTCGAGGGGTTCAAGAGAGGCCTGGATGTCTTCCTGGAGCAGAACAATATTGTATCATACAATTATTAGGTTCTGTAGAAGGACGTAGATCTGGGGATTTATTATGATGGAATATAGGCTGAACTGGATGGACAAATGTCTTTTTTCGGCCTTACTAACTATGTTACTATGTTACTATGTCCTATACCTACCAAGTTATTCCATGCCAAACAAAGTTATCAATTTTGTCCAAATGAAGATTTTCCCAAAGACTGGTGACACGTTATTAAATACAGGGATTATACCAAAACTAGTATCATATCTCATTTAGACAAATGTTATATTAGTTACTGTACATCCATATCTGCAAGTATCTTCATCGCAGGAATGCCTTGTAAACATGGATCTGGCATACAAATTGCAAAAATGTCATATTGCAGTAGACTCCACATAAATGTGTGTAGGTCAGCTCATTCAAAAGCAAGAAATACATGATATTTACTGTTTTTCTGGGGTAATTTTATCTATTAATCTCCTTTCGATTACTATCTGTTTAATTACAGGTTTCGCTGGGCACCCCTTTATCCACACTGGCAACACTCTTTTTTATAATAAGTTCTGGAGGCACATCCTCAGGGAAATCTATGTCTGGCCCATAGATCTTAACAGCTCATTTCTCTGGAATAATACATCGGATCGCAAATATCAAGCTATCATATTATTCAACTTTCTATAAACTGCATTCCGAGATGACTTAGATGAAGCAGTCGGACGTCTGCCAGACACAAGGACATTGAGGCCATGCTGCAGCGCTCAGTTCTTTATTAATCTAGTAGTAATATTTTAATCAGCATCAATGCACTGGAGCTTATTATTATTGGTATATCTTCTGCATATGAGTAGTAGTAATAATAATGCTGAAACTGAATATCCTGACAAGAATAATGTAACTTTAAATCTGACAGCTTTATTCAATTTGCTTCCCATAGCATATAATGAATCTTGACCATATACTATATCACTCATTTTAATTGAAAACTGTATACTGCACTTATTGTCAGACTATAGGAAACGAATATAACGTATTGGTTTAATGAAATTACAGATACTGAAATACATCAATAATTCCGATATAGTTGTAAGTCATAAAGTTAGTTACTAATGAGCAGAATACTTTCTAATTAAGTAGCAATACAGAGCTATGACAACCCTTCATAGCAATGGTGGGAACTGGTACTGAAGCACCAGGTGAAAGGTAATATGTATTTACATAGTTAAAAAATGTTAAACATAAATACATTGTGAGAATTAAATGCAAGTGAAAATATGACTATATATACAGTCACATCCAGAAAAATAACTCCGGCACACAATAGAAGTCAATGTGATTCACATATGAGTTTATTAGAAATTTCCAAACTTTGTCAATGACGTTTATCCGTTCAGAGATAAACCTGTATATGTATCTACTGCTGTGGCGACACGCATTGGGTCTCTGCTCCTCCTGCCAATACTCGCCAGGGCTCAGCACAGGCTGTGAACAGCACCTAGATACATATACAGGTTTACTTGAAAAAGGCTCATAAGCCGAAACGTCGAAATAATTACCTGTGGAGTGATGAATATTTTTGTCTCATTTTTTCTAATACGTATGCGGTGTTAAATATTTCTTCTCTGAACGGATAAACGTCATTGACAAAGTTTGGAAATTTCTAATAAACTCATATGTGAATCACATTGACTTCTATTGTGTGCCGGAGTTATTTTTCTGGATGTTTCTATTCTCCTGAGCACCAAACTAAAAGTAGTGAGCACCTCATTTTCTATATATTTATATATACAGTCACATCAGAGCCCAAAGATCAATGTGCTTCCCTGAACTCCTCCTGCATCCTGTGTCAGCGCCGGCCGGCCGTAAAGCAGAGCACAGCGGTGATGTCACCGCTCTGCTTTACGGCCGGCGCTTACACAGGATGCAGGAGGAATGCAGGGAAGCGGACGCCGGGGACGTGACAGGCACCGGAATGTGAATATGTGGTTTTTTTTTTACATTTACAATGGTAACCAGGGTAAACATCGGGTTACTAAGCGCGGCCCTGTGCTTAGTAACCCGATGTTTACCCTGGTTACCCGGGGACTTCGGCATCGTTGGTCGCTGGAGAGCTGTCTGTGTGACAGCTCTCCAGCGACCACACAAGGACTTTCCAACGATCACGGCCAGGTCGTATCGCTGGTCGTGATCGTTGGAAAGCTGCTGAGTGTGACGGTACCCTTAGAAGAGGAAATTGCAGAACTACAAGCCAGAATCTTTGAAAAATCTTGGAGAACTGGAGAAGTCCGAGAAAATTGGAGATGGGCCAAATGTTGTCCCTATCTTGGAAAGAAGATTAATCCAGGAAATTACTGTCCAGTAAGCCTTACTTCTTTACCAGGAAAGATATTTGAACAAATTATGAAACAGCATGTATGTAAGTACTTGGATAAGAATATAGAAATTAACCAGAGCCAGCATGGGTTTGTAGCAAACAAGTCATGCCAGACTAATCTAATTTCATTCTATGATGGAATCATTGACAAGGTGGATCAAGGAAATGTGGTAGATATAGTATATCTCAACTTCAGCAAAGCATTTGATAAAGTATCTCATACTATCCTTATTGAAAAAATGACGGGATTGACAAGGCTATGGTTAGGTGAATTCATAATTGGCTCAGTGATTGTAATCAAAGACTGGTGATAAATGGTTGCACATCCAATTGGAAGTGTTTCAAATGGGGTACCACAAGGTTCCATCCTGGCTCCAGTGTTGTTCAACATTTTTATAAAAGATCTAGGTAAGGGAACTGAAGATAAACTAACCAAATTTGCAGACGATGCAAAGCTAGGAGGGATCACTAAAGGTACCTTCACACATAACGATATTGTTAACGATATCGTTGCTATTTGTGACGTAGCAACGATATCGTTAATGAAATCGTTATGTGTGACAGCGACCAACGATCAGGCCCCTGCTGGGAGATCGTTGGTCGCTGAATAAAGTCCAGAACTTTATTTCGTCGCTGGACTCCTGCTGACATCGCTGGATCGGCGTGTGTGACACCGATCCAGCGATGTCTTCACTGGTAACCAGGGTAAACATCGGGTAACTAAGCGCAGGGCCGCGCTTAGTAACCCGATGTTTACCCTGGTTACCATGCTAAAAGTAAAAAAAAACAAACACTACATACTTACCTACAGCCGTCTGTCCTCCAGCGCTGTGCTCTGCTCTCCTCCTGTACTGGCTGTGAGCGTCGGTCAGCCGGAAAGCAGAGCGGTGACGTCACCGCTCTGCTTTCCGGCTCACAGCCAGTACAGGAGGAGAGCAGAGAAGCAGAGCGCAGCGCTGGAGGACAGACGGCGGTAGGTAAGTATCTAGTGTTTGTTTTTTTTTACTTTTAGCATGGTAACCAGGGTAAACATCGGGTTACTAAGCGCGGCCCTGCGCTTAGTTACCCGATGTTTACCCTGGTTACCGGCATCGTTGGTCGCTGGAGAGTGGTCTGTGTGACAGCTCTCCAGCGACCAAACAGCGACGCTGCAGCGATTCGGATCGTTGTCGGTATCGCTGCAGCGTCGCTTAATGTGAAGGGGCCTTAACACTAGAGAAGACAGAGAAAGGATTCTGAAGGATCTAGATAAGCTTGAACAATGGGCAGCAACTAATAGAATGGTATTTAACAGTGAGAAATGCAAGACTGTACAACTGGGCAAGAAAAACAAAAATTACATCTGCAGAATATGAGGGATAGAACTAAGGAACTGCACGTGTGAAAAAGACTTCGGTATACTAATAGATCATAGACTACACATGAGTCAACAGTGTGATGCAGCAGCAAAAAGGCAAACACAATTCTAAGATGTATTAAGAGAAGCATTAGAGTCTAGATCACGTGAAATAATTATCCCCCTCTAATCCTCATTGGTCAGTCCTCATCAGGAATACTATGTCCAGTTCTGGGCACCACATTTTAAATAAGACATTGAAAAACTGGAGCAAGTTTAGAGAAGAGCTACCAGAATGGAACGTGGACTACAAAGTATGTCCTATGAGGAACAGTTAAAGGTAACCTGTCACCCCCAAAATTGATGGTGAGCTAAGCCCACCGGCATCAGGGGCTTATCTACAGCATTCTGGAATGCTGTAGATAAGCCCCTGATGTATCCTGAAAGATGAGAAAAAGAGGTTAGATTATACTCACCCAGGGGTGATCCCGCTGCGGTCCGGGTCCGATGGGTGTCGTGGTCCGGTTTGGGGCCTCCCATCTTCTTACGATGACGTCCTCTTCTTGCATTCACGCCGCGGCTCCTGCGCAGGTGTACTTTGTCTGCCCTGTTGAGGGCAGAGCAAAGTACTGCAGTGCGCAGGCGCCAAGCCTCTCTGACCTTTCCTGGCGCCTGCGCACTGCAGTACTTTGCTCTGAACAGGAAGTTGGACATGATGACCCTGAAGATTTCTTCCAACTTTAACATTCTATGATTCTATATTAGAGAGTCTTTCAGAAGCAAAGATAGTCAGAGGTTCACCAATCTGTGAACAACCGTGTCTAAAAATGATTTAACAGTTTCCCCAAAAATGTTCTCAGTATAAAATTGCAAAGATTCTGAATATCCCACAATCCACTGTACATAATATCATTAAAAGATTCAAAGAATCCAAAGAAATCAATTTCCAGAGACAAGGCCGGTGGTCAATATTGGATGCTTGTGATCTATGTGCTCTTGAGTGGCAAAATTCATTGTGGAAACCACAAAGAGCGTGTCTTGAAGACTCAAGAAGAGAGGAACCATCTAGCTTATTATCACCACACAGTTCAAAGTCTCTATTGGTATGGGGTTGCATTATTTATAGCGTGGGCAGGTTAAACATCTTGAAAGTAACTATCAATGCTGATCATTATATATACGTTAAGAACAACATATTCGCCATCGAGACAGCATCTTTTTAAGGGAAGCATATTTCAGCAAGACAATGCTAATCCACATATTGCATCCATCACAACAGCATGACTTTGAAGGAGAAGAGTTTGAGTGATGAACCGACTGCCTGCATTCCAACCTTTCACCAATAGAAAATATTTGGTGCATTATGAAATGGAAAATCTGGCAATTAAACTCAAGACTGTGGAGCTGCTAAAATCTCACATCAGACAAGAATGGGATAGGATTCTTCTCCAAAAATGCCAGCACTTTTACTGTAATAAAAAGAAAAAGAGCTTCTACACAATGGCAGACGTGTCCTAACTTTTTTAAGTTGTGTTGCTGCCATCAATTTCTAAATTAATTAAGTTTGTCAAATAAAATGGGAAAATGTATAAAGGGAACCTTTCACCCCCAAAATCGATGGTGGGGTAAGCTCAACATCATCAGGGGCTTATCGACAGCATTCTGCAATGCTGTCGATAAGCCCCCAATGTAACCTGAAAGAGGAGAAAAAGAGGTTAGATTATACTCACCCAGGGGCGGTCCCCGCTGCGGTCCAGTCAAATGGGTGTCTCAGGTCCGCTCTGGCACCTCCCATCTTCATTCCATGACGCCCTCTTCTGGTCTTCACGCCGCGGCTCTGGCGCAGGCGTACTTTGTCTGCCCTGTTGAGGGCAGAGCAAAGAACTGCAGTGCGCAGGCGCCGGGCCTCTCTGACCTTTCCGGCGTCTGCGCACTGCAGTACTTTGCGATGCCCTCAACAGGGCAGGCAAAGTACACCTGCGCTGGAGCCGCAACGTGAGGACCAGAAGAGGACGTCATGGAATGAAGATGGGAGGCGCTGTTCTGGACCTGAGACACCCATCGGAGCAGGACCACCCCTGGGTGAGTATAATCTAACCTCTTTTTCTCATCTTTCAGGTAACATCGGAGGCTTATCTACAGCATTACAGAATGCTGTATATAAGCCCCTGATGACGGTGAGCTTACCTCACCATCGATTTTGGGGGTGACAGGTTCCCTTTAATTATCACCTTCTGATCTGTGTTCTATGTTCTGTTGTGAATAAAATCTGGCTATAAGAGATATCCAAATTATTGCATTTTTGTTTTAGTTACATTTTATATAATTTCCAATCATTTTTTGAATTGTAGCTATGAGAATTATATTAAAAATAAAAGTGAATCACCAAAAACAGTTACAACAGCTAATATATTGGGGACTGGAGCATCAGCAATACCCTTACTAGTTGAAGAAAGCTAGTTATCTAGAAAAGGGGAAGGGAAAATTAAAATGCTCCTTGAATATTCTACAACCATTCAAAAGCTTAATACATTGTGTCTCAGACAAAATTTTATTTGCTCATAGGTTCTTAGCTCTTAGCTTCATACTCACCATATTTAAGAGTAAGAATACATTAAAAATGCGCAGGTTATGCAGTTCCCTTATATATGCAGTATTTTAATTGAAATATTCTCAAAAGGAATATATGCATTTGTAGTGGAAAACTTGCCAGAGTGAAAGGTGAGAATGAAACTCCAATGGGAATATTTTTATGTCAACTGCATTCTATTAAGTTTTGGAGTAACATCATTGCAGAAGGTTTACCTGCAGTTCTGCATAAAATCAAAGACTGTTGTCTTTTCGAGCCATAGCACAGACATATACACTGGTGTATTACAAGGTGGAAATGCAAAACCTGTAAATGAACTGATTCTTGTACTTGATAAAAAGTAAAGCATGTTACCTTTAGACTTTTTAAAATTCTTAGCTAACTTGAAAACTGTGCTGGAATGTGTGCAGACAGCCAGTGTTGGTGTTACGGGGTAAAGCCTGGCCTGGGCAGTTGCCCATGGCCCCCATTCCCTTAGGGACTTCCCAGCGTCCACCGCAGGAGCTTCTCTTATAATAGAATTATCAGTGAGGCTTACAATGCGGAGAGTGTTTCAGGGTTTTTGGTGACATCACGGTCATGTGACCGGTAATGTCACCACATGTCTTGTATTCTGAGGGACTTCAGGACCTCTGGTCACATCACGATCACGTGACCAGTCATGTGACTGTGATGTTACCACACGCACTGTACTCTGTGGAAGTCAGAAGAACTGAAGAGACGATAGCTTGGTGCTAAGTGTGCGGTATGTCTCTCTCTCGTTCTATATAAATATATATGTGCGTGTGTGTCGCTCTGTGTGTGGTTGAGCCTAGAATGTATGGGCTCCTAGTAGATCCTCTCTGTAGCCCCTGCAGATAGATAGCTGTGGATGGACATTCTTCAGTTACTAAACTTAACCCCCTCATGACCTTTGATGTACATTTATGTCATATGCCGCTCCCTGCCTTTGATGCAGCTCGCATGAGGAGTCCACATCTTTCCCCGCACATGATGGCAGATTTAAACAGCCATCATGTGCCTCCACCCGCGTCTTGTTAACCTGTTAAATGCCGCTGTCAATCTCTGATAGCAATATTTAATACACGCCAGCAGTGGGTGTACATCATTCCACCCTCCCATCAGCACACCCGTGACATGATCGTGGGGCGCGGATGGGTTGCCATAACAGCGATGGGTTTGCTAAAGAGACCCGTGCCTATCATTATGATTCTCCTGTGAACGCCGGCCATCATAGGAGGTCGTGATTTTCTCTATACATAGCGGTGCTGATAGACTGCTATATATAGCACAAGAGATTGCATCTTCAACTCCCCTAAGGGGATTATTAAATACAGTAAAAAGTAAGAAAGAGACAATTTAAAGGGGTCTGAATAATTTTGTACCCACTGTACTTATTGTTAAACATCATACCCCTCACTATTGATGTATTTACTGCTTTAATTTACATGTAGATAAATTTACCTCTTCCCCCTTATCATGTTTTTACATCTATTTAATAAAGATTATCATTTGTATTCTAATTAGCTTTGGTGATGTATCTTTTTGTAAGCTGTTATATTTGAATTTGATACATGACCATATAATATTTACAGTATGTATATATTTTTGTGTTAATTCTTGTTATACATCAGCCAAGACATTCCACGTATTAGTTTTTAAAGTTTTGCATTTAGTCCAAATGTTTACTATTAAATGAATGAGATAATTTCCTCTTTTACTGTCTAGCTGAATAATTTATTACAATATTACATAAGGAAAATGTGAAATCTTTTATAACGCATGTGTTAACTAATAAAGTATATAGTAGGTGGTTTAGTCTTCAATTTAAATTTAAAGAGGTTTATCCAGGACTGTTTTATTTTTTTTACCATGGGCCTTAAAACTAACAGGCAGATAATTGCTAACTACCTGCCTGTTTTACCTGGCGGCGGCACAGAGCGATCACTGGGCTGCTCTGTTGACGGGATGGGACTGCCAACGACATGTTGATTTACAGCCGCCTCCCGCAGTTAGGCGTCAGGGAGCTGGGTTTCAATCAGCAAGACATCGGCAGTCACACCTTGTCAGCAGAGCAGAAGAGAAGCTGTTGCTCTGTCGATCTGAAAGTTAATGGAAGCTACTGAATTGTCAGCATTAGCGGTCTGTAAGCACCCAGTACCAGCAGAGATAACTGCTGGGCACAACAACAGTTTTTATGCCCATAGTAAAAAAAAAAAAAAATTGTTCGGGATAAACCCTTTAAGTGTAAATCTACTTTTCGTAATAAGGCTGTGATCAGGGCTTGATAAAGCATTTCTCTTTGAGAAAAAAGGTACCTGAGCAGCCATTATCAGAAGGTTTTGACTAAGTAAAACACGAGCTTGTAACGTAAGATAGGATTTATTAAGCAACTTGGAGTAGTTTTGTAGCAAGAAAAAAAAGGTTTATGTATGCCTGTTTTGCGCAAAACTTGGCACTCTTGACATTTAATAATACTAGGTGAATGGCCTCATGTAGCCCAACAAGTTTACTATATTTTTTTAGGAATTGGCTTATGTGACACCCCAGGTTCCTGGTTGTCACAGTGGCACTGCTTTCCTCATGGAGAGAGTGATGTCAGGCTTGGAAGTGAGGGAGGATTTTCTCTATTAGGTACACACAAGCATACAACATGTTCACACTCCAGGCCAGAAGGGGGAGCTCTGTTCCAGCTTGTGGGTGGCTCCCCTATATATATTCTGGTCTGGAGGGAAAGTCAACCAGTCTGAGAGAGAGTTCCTGTCAGAGTGACAGAGGAGAAGGAAGTTGAGGGGCCGTGCAGCCACAAGAAGTGCTGCAGCTCCTAGGGAAAGAAAAAGAGAAAGACAAACGGATTGTAGAGAGCGTGTTGGAGAAGTGAAGCGCAGGAGAGTGAGACCTGGGGAGGACAGCTGTGACTGGGCTACCTCCCTACAGAGCGCAGACACCGGTAGCCGGGAGACCGAGGTTGTGAGGGACCCCAAGACTCACAGCAGAAACCGGCAGGACAGCTGGACTACACATCACCTGTCCGCCCTCACACCTGGTGACACAGTAGCACATAGAGCCCAGGTTGTGATAGAGACCCTGTAAAAAGGCTCAAGCCACCTGTCATACAGGTTTGTGTCCCACCTTTAAGGAGGACAGAGAGAACTGTGAGGACCTAGACAGAAGCCACAGGCAGCAAGGGACTACACCACAGTGCTAGTAGGAAGGCTTCTTACTCCACCTGCTAAAAGGGACTCTGAACTCGCTTCTAAACTGGCCAGACCCTGCCTGTACCTGTAATCCGGGACCCTGGACTGTGACTGCCTGAAGTCTTCAGTAAACCAGGTAAAGAGACTGCAAACCTGTGTCCTCTGGTTCTTCCTACACTACCCACCATCTCCATCTACACATCGGGAACTCTGGGGACCCAGCTTCACCTGTGGGAAGTTATACCATCTTAGCTGCCATAAGATCACCCCAGTGGACCCCTTTGTGCAGCGTCAGTCACCTCTGCCCGAGAACCACAGGTGGCGTCACGAACACAAACTTTATTCAAAACCCCTTTAAGGACATTCCCTTTTACTTGGGCACCCAGGTACCGAGTACCCCACGGCCCTGGTGGGCGTCTCACATACATAATAAATAATAAACTATAGCACACATTTACATCAGCATATAGCTGGTGCAGATTGACTTTTCCACTGCAAGGACTCGACAATGTAACAAAGAGATCTATGCCTATTAATACATTTGTTGCATTTTACGCCAGAGCTCTTTTTACTAAGAAAATACCTGTCTTATGTAGATGTCCCGCTATGTCTACTGACTATGTTTGATTCTGATTTTCACTTTAGGAAGCATGTTTAGAAACCTGTAAGGTTTTGAAACTCAAATAGGAGCCCATCACCTGTCAGTGGTGGTTCTTTTTACTTAACAAAACAGGGGATTTTACTAACTATAACATATTGACTAAAATGTCCCTAACTGTCACTAATTCCAGGCTAAAAGTCCAGACTTTCTAACAAATGTTTGTTCCAGACTTCCACTCTGAATGCACAGGATCTCATGCTTTGAATTTGCCTAATAGTTATTGATCAATACGTTTGTGGTGCATGATGTGGCAGCGCCGGTTTAGATCAAAGCTCAAGATCTCACAATTACACGTGAATTGAATTCTCACACTTTCACAATGAGGAGTGCTGTGGAAGTTTGTGGGATGGACCCCCGCTCTGAATGCTGAAATCCTACAACTTGTATATCAGCAGGGGCTCTATGTTAACCAAACCAAATTTCCAGGGTATCAGCAGGTTAGGATATATAAAACTTAGCCTTTATTAAGCTCTTAAAACTTCATTTCAGAGTGCAAAAAAGTGCAGGAAAAAGTGCTAGTGCAAAATAAAGTGCCAAAATTTTTTTTTGACAGCCAAATGTACCAAAATGCCAGGGCATTACCACACTATAAATTCTTGTCTGTGGTCTTTTTCTGCCCTTGTTTAAATATATTCAGAGACCTTCAAACGTGATAAGCAGTCCCCATCGATATGGTGGGTCGTGTCATGATCCCAATGGCAGGGGATCACCAAAGGACAAGCACAGATACAAACAAGCTCTAGGGCGATGGAACCTGAGCTGACCACGACCCTGAACCTAACACACAAATAAAAGTAGCCGGGGAACGTGCCTACGATGATCCTAGACGTCTCGCTCCAGCCGAAGATCCAACTTCCCCTATTAGTAGAAACACAGACCTCTCTTGCCTCCAGAGAAATCCCCCACAGAAATAGCAGCCCCCCACATATAATGACGGTGAAATGAGAGGAAAGCACATACGCAGTATGAAAACAGTTTCAGCAAAATGAGGCCCGCTAAAGCTAGATAGCAGAGGATACAAAAGTGAACTGCGCGGTCAGCGAAAAACCCTTCAAAAAACCATCCTGAAATTACTTGAACTCATGTGCCAACTCATGGTACATGAGGAGCAATTTCAGCCCAATAGAGCAACCAGCAGCAAGAACCACATATCTGCAGGCTGGACTAAAAACCAAATAAAGCAAAACACCAAAACAGGAAAATCCAAACTTAGCTTGACCAGAAAGTTCTAGGAGCAGGGAGCAGAGGTAACAAGACACACTGGATACATTGATAACCGGCGAGGAAATGCCAGCAAAGCCAGGTCAAATAGGAAACTCCCATATGCTGATGGATCAGGTGGAACCCAGAAACCCAGGAAAGACAAGTCACCCAGTACCATCAGTAACCACCAGAGGGAGCCCAAAAACAGAACTCACAAGAGTACCCCCCCCTTGAGGAGGGGTCACCGAACCCTCACGAGAACCACCAGGGCGACCAGGATGAGCCCTATGAAAAGCGCGAACCAAATCATCAGCATGAACATCCGAGGCAACCACCCAAGAATTATCCTCCTGACCATAACCCTTCCACTTGACCAAATACTGGAGTTTCCGTCTGGAAACACGAGAATCCAAGATCTTCTCCACAACATACTCCAATTCTCCCTCCACCAGCACTGGAGCAGGAGGCTCAAGCGAAGGAACAACAGGTACCTCATACTTCCACAACAACGACCGATGGAACACATTATGAATAGCAAACGATGCCGGGAGATCCAAACGAAACGACACAGGGTTAAGAATTTCCAAGATCCTATAGGGACCGATGAACCGAGGCTTGAACTTAGGAGAAGAGACCTTCATAGGAACAAAACGAGAAGACAACCACACCAAGTCACCAACAAGAAGTCGAGGACCCACGCGGCGACGGCGATTAGCAAACTGCTGAGCCTTCTCCTGGGACAACTTCAAATTGTCCACCACATGACTCCAAATCCGGTGCAACCTATCCACCACCATGTCCACTCCAGGACAATCAGAAGGTTCCACCTGACCAGAGGAAAAACGAGGATGAAACCCCGAATTACAAAAGAAAGGAGAAACCAAGGTAGCAGAACTAGCCCGATTATTAAGGGCAAACTCGGCCAGCGGCAAAAAGGTAACCCAGTCATCCTGATCAGCAGAAACAAAACACCTTAAATAAGTTTCCAAGGTCTGATTAGTTCGTTCAGTCTGGCCATTCGTCTGAGGATGGAATGCAGACGAAAAGGACAAATCAATGCCCATCTTAGCACAGAACGTCCGCCAAAATCTAGACACAAACTGGGATCCCCTGTCAGAAACGATGTTCTCAGGAATCCCATGCAAACGAACCACATTCTGAAAAAACAGAGGGACCAACTCAGAGGAGGAAGGCAACTTAGGCAAGGGTACCAGATGAACCATTTTAGAAAAGCGATCACACACAACCCAGATGACGGACATTTTTTGAGAGACAGGGAGATCCGAAATAAAGTCCATGGAAATGTGCGTCCAAGGCCTCTTCGGGATAGGCAAAGGTGACAACAATCCACTGGCCCGAGAACAGCAAGGCTTAGCCCGAGCACAAACCTCACAAGACTGCACAAAAGAACGCACATCCCTCGACAAGGAAGGCCACCAAAAAGACCTGGCCACCAAGTCTCTAGTACCAAATATTCCAGGATGACCTGCCAACGCAGAAGAATGGACCTCGGAGATGACTCTACTGGTCCAATTATCCGGAACAGTCTCTCAGGCGGACAACGATCAGGTTTACCCGCCTGAAACTCCTGCAAAGCACGTCGCAAGTCTGGGGAGACAGCAGACACAATCACCCCATCCCTAAGGATACCAGAGGGCTCAGAATTTCCAAGGGAGTCAGGCACAAAACTCCTAGAAAGAGCATCCGCCTTCACATTCTTTGAACCTGGCAGGTATGAAACCACAAAATTGAAACGAGAGAAAAACAGTGACCAACGAGCCTGTCTAGGATTCAGACGCCTGGCAGACTCAAGGTAAATCAAATTTTTGTGATCAGTCAAGACCACCACACGATGTCTAGCACCCTCTAGCCAATGACGCCACTCCTCAAATGCCCACTTCATGGCCAAAAGTTCCCGATTACCAACATCATAATTCCGCTCAGCCGGCGAAAACTTTCTAGAAAAAAACGCGCATGGCTTCATCACTGAGCCATCGGAGCTTCTCTGTGACAAAACCGCCCCCGCTCCAATCTCGGAAGCATCAACCTCAACCTGAAAAGGGAGTGAAACATCTGGCTGACGCAACACAGGAGCAGAAGAAAACCGGCGCTTAAGTTCCTGAAAGGCCTCCACAGCCGCAGGAGACCAATTAGCAACATCAGCACCCTTCTTAGTCAAATCCGTCAAAGGCTTAACAACACTAGAAAAATTAGTTATAAAACGACGATAGAAATTAGCAAAGCCCAAGAACTTCTGTAGACTCTTAAGAGATGTAGGCTGCGTCCAGTCACAAATAGCCTGAACCTTGACGGGATCCATCTCAATAGTAGAAGGGGAAAAAATATACCCCAAGAAAGAAATCTTCTGGACTCCAAAGAGACACTTTGAGCCTTTTACAAACAAGGAATTGGCCCGCAGGACCTGAAACACCTTCCTGACCTGCTGAACATGAGACTCCCAGTCATCAGAAAAAACCAAAATATCATCCAAATACACAATCATAAATTTATCCAGATATTCACGGAAAATATCGTGCATAAAGGACTGGAAGACTGAAGGAGCATTAGAAAGTCCAAAAGGCATTACCAAATACTCAAAATGGCCCTCAGGCGTATTAAATGCGGTTTTCCACTCATCACCTTGCTTTATTCGTATAAGATTATACGCACCCCGAAGATCAATCTTAGTGAACCATTTAGCCCCCTTAATGCGAGCAAACAAATCAGTCAACAATGGCAAAGGATACTGATATTTTACGGTAATCTTATTCAAAAGACGATAATCTATACAAGGCCTCAGGGAACCATCTTTTTTGGCCACGAAAAAAAAACCTGCTCCCAAAGGGGACAAAGATGGACGAATATGTCCCTTTTCCAAGGACTCCTTAACATAATCCCGCATAGCAGTATGCTGTGGCACTGACAGATTGAACAAACGACCTTTAGGAAATTTACTGCCTGGAATTAAATTTATAGCACAATCGCAATCCCTGTGAGGAGGAAGCGAACTGAGCTTAGGCTCCTCAAAAACATCCCGATAGTCAGACAAAAACACAGGAATCTCAGAAGGAGTAGATGAAGCGATAGAAATCGGAGGTGCATCATCATGAACCCCCTGACAACCCCAGCTTAACACAGACATTTTTTTCCAGTCAAGGACTGGATTATGAGTTTGTAACCATGGCAGACCAAGTACTAGAACATCATGCAAATTATACAGTACCAGGAAGCGAATCACCTCCTGATGAACGGGAGTCATACGCATGGTCACTTGTGTCCAGTACTGAGGTTTATTCATAGCCAAAGGTGTAGAGTCAATTCCCTTCAAAGGAATAGGGACTTCCAGAGGCTCCAGACTAAACCCACAGCGATTGGCAAATGACCAATCCATAAGACTCAGGGCAGCGCCTGAATCCACATAGGCATCGACGGAAATGGATGATAATGAACAAATCAGAGTCACAGACAGAATGAACTTAGACTGTAAAGTACTAATGGCAACAGACTTATCAACCTTTTTTGTGCGTTTAGAGCATGCTGATATAACATGAGCTGAATCACCACAATAAAAGCACAACCCTTTTTTCCGCCTATACTTTTGCCGTTCACTTCTGGACTGAATTCTATCACATTGCATTATCTCAGGTGACGGTTCAGACGACACCGCCAAATGATGCACAGGTTTGCGCTCCCGTAAACGCCGATCAATCTGAACAGCCATAGTCATAGACTCATTCAGACCAGCAGGCGCAGGGAACCCCACCATAACATCTTTAATGGCCTCAGAAAGGCCATCTCTGAACTTTGCAGCCAGAGCGCACTCATTCCACTGAGTAAGCACCGACCACTTCCGAAATTTCTGACAATAAATTTCTGCTTCATCTTGCCCCTGAGAGAGGGCCAACAAAGCTTTTTCAGCCTGAATCTCTTGGTTAGGTTCCTCATAGAGCAAACCCAATGCCAGAAAAAACGCATCCGCATTAAGCAACGCAGGGTCCCCTGGTGCCAATGCAAATGCCCAATCCTGAGGGTCACCCCGCAGGAAAGATATAATTATCTTGACTTGCTGAGCAGGGTCTCCAGAGGAGCGAGATTTCAGAGAAAGAAACAACTTGCAATTGTTCCTAAAATTCAGAAAACGAGATCTATCTCCAGAAAAAAACTCTGGGACAGGAATTCTAGGTTCAGACATAGGAGCATGTACAACAAAATCCTGTATATTTTGAACCTTAGTGGCAAGATTATTCAGGCTGGAAGCCAAACTCTGGACGTCCATGATAAACAGCTGGGATCAGAGCCATTCAAAGATTAAGAGGAGGAGGAAGTAGCCAGGCTGCAATAAGGCTAGGCAGCAAACTCTGAGGGAAAGAGAAGGAAAAAAGAAAAAAAAAAAAAAAAAACTTCCTCAGACTACTTATCCTCCTACTTCAGCCAATACAATTAACACTTTGTGGGCCGGTTATACTGTCATGATCCCAATGGCAGGGGATCACCAAAGGACAAGCACAGATACAAACAAGCTCTAGGGCGATGGAACCTGAGCTGACCGCGACCCTGAACCTAACACACAAATAAAAGTAGCCGGGGAACGTGCCTACGATGATCCTAGACGTCTCGCTCCAGCCGAAGATCCAACTTCCCCTATTAGTAGAAACACAGACCTCTCTTGCCTCCAGAGAAATCCCCCACAGAAATAGCAGCCCCCCACATATAATGACGGTGAAATGAGAGGAAAGCACATACGCAGTATGAAAACAGTTTCAGCAAAATGAGGCCCGCTAAAGCTAGATAGCAGAGGATACAAAAGTGAACTGCGCGGTCAGCGAAAAACCCTTCAAAAAACCATCCTGAAATTACTTGAACTCATGTGCCAACTCATGGTACATGAGGAGCAATTTCAGCCCACTAGAGCAACCAGCAGCAAGAACCACATATCTGCAGGCTGGACTAAAAACCAAATAAAGCAAAACACCAAAACAGGAAAATCCAAACTTAGCTTGACCAGAAGGTTCTAGGAGCAGGGAGCAGAGGTAACAAGACACACTGGATACATTGATAACCGGCGAGGAAATGCCAGCAAAGCCAGGTCAAATAGGAAACTCCCATATGCTGATGGATCAGGTGGAACCCAGAAACCCAGGAAAGACAAGTCACCCAGTACCATCAGTAACCACCAGAGGGAGCCCAAAAACAGAACTCACAACAGGGTCGCCCGTATATTTTATCCGTTGGACTCATAACAATTATGTAATGTCCTTTTTGTACAGTCGTGATGATTGTAGTTACTACACTGATGTATCTTATCCTAGGGGGGCACTTATTACCATTCATCCCCAGTGGTCATGTAGCCATCATATATACTGTTGTTTCATAAAACATATGGCAATACAATAAACAGCATAAAGTTCAAATTAATTAAGGAAAGGAAATCATAG
Source organism: Ranitomeya imitator (assembly GCF_032444005.1). NCBI lineage: Eukaryota > Metazoa > Chordata > Amphibia > Anura > Dendrobatidae > Ranitomeya > Ranitomeya imitator. Next base: position 495,951,506 of record NC_091286.1, read on the forward strand.
GTCCAATTCCTGGAGCATGTCAGGTAACTCAAATGATTACCTGAATACATCTATACCTCTCCTCTCTAGGAAATTCACTTATAGGCAAACGTTCTATTTATCTTCATATTCAGTTTTATGCATCATTTTTAAATTTATAATCCTCTAAAGGAGTGGACATGTCCCCCGGTTCTTGCAGCTGAGTTCACAGAGTCCCGTCCATGGCGGTAGACAGAACACATCTCCTTGTCGTGTGGTCCTTGTTATGAATAGTGTCTCCCAACGCGTTTCATCATGATTAGAATCATCAAGGGAATCGTGACATCTATCCTGTAAATACGAGCGTTGCTATCCTACAACTTGGAAGTTTGGATATCAGTTTTGCTAGAAAGTTGTGAATTTGGCCTTTTATCAGGAACAGTTTTTGACATTTTTCTTAAAAAGTTATATTTAGCAAAATGATCACTTTTTTTGGCTATACACCGATATCTGAAATAAAAAGGCTTGTCTTTAACAACTTCACAACCACCCACTGAATTCATACAATGTTTCTATTCCATTTTACATAACTTGCATACATTTACATATTGTATTCTGCTGCGAATTGCTTTCCCCAGAGGAGCCCCAACACCTGAATCCTGATCTTACTAACAAGTTGTACATAATATATAGCACGCCATATAGTACTAATGAGCAATTTTTCCCTAAAAGTATCACTTCTAAAGAGCCTCATAGAGGGCAATCCATAATTATGAACATTTAATTCATTAAAGGGATATTTTCAAGTTGTCTCTTGAGCAGCTCAGAGCTACACAGTCCCCTTACTTCCTGGTTTCTGGCAGGGCAAACTCTCATTCTTGAGTGATAGTTCTTGTATGTAGCTGAATTGTAGAATTAGCAGAACAATAAAGCTGAGGATAAGTGCTGCTGTAAGGGTACCGTCACACAGTGGCATTTTGATCGCTACGACGGCACGATTTGTGACGTTCCAGCGATATATCTGTGACGTTCCAGCGATCTCGCAGTGTCTGACACGCTCCTGCGATCAGGGACCCCACTGAGAATCGTACGTCGTAGCAGATCGTTTGAAACTTTCTTTCGTCGTCTAGTGTCCCGCTGTGGCGGCATGATCTCATGGTGTAACAAAGGTGTGCACGATATTGTATACGATGTGCGCATAGTAACCAACGGCTTCTACATCGCACATACGTCATGAAATTATCGCTCCAGCGTCGTACATTGCAAAGTGTGACAGCAGTCTACGACGCTGGAGCGATATTGTTACGATGCTGGAGCGTCACGGATCGTGCCGTCGTAGCGATCAAAATGCCACTGTGTGACGGTACCCTAACACAGTCAGCTATCAGTAGCTTGTTCTGGAATGTACACTGTTATCACTGTATTTACACATAAAGATAACAAGGCATCTGAACAAGCACACAGCTTGTCAACAGAGAGCCAAGAGACATGATTAGGAGAATTGCTATGGGAGCTAGTGATTTTGCAAGAGTTATACCAGCATTTTGTCAGGAGCTGTGAGAGAGAAGGATAGGGGTGAGCAGAAAACTGCTGTACAGAAATCAATGGGCGAGAAATGATTGGGATGTTAACCTCTCTCCTGGAATGTAGCTATTGTGCACTCTTGGCCCAGAATTAGTGGCTGAACTCCATGGAAACCAGCTGTATACTATGAAAGATGAAAGATCTCATTGTAGGAGAATGACAACAGATAAAAATGGCAAATCAATTGCAAGTCTGCTTATTTTCATGCTGTCTTATCGAATAAAACAAATTTAATAACTTGACAATACCGCTTTAAGGCTTGAGTTGTGAACTTTAGTCCCAGTCTTAATGAAAGAAGCACTGTTGTAGTAAAATGCACTAAATTAGTTAAAAGGCGCACACCACATAAAGGGGTTGTCCACCACCGGACCACCCTAGTTTTATTAATACAGAACTCCATATAAATTAAAACCATGAATACACACCCGTCTCCTGGAGCTGCACTGTTCAATCAATGTTGGAGACATGCTGCAGCTGATTTACTCATTCGCTGCAGCCGGTATGTGACACAATGTCACGTCGCTCTTTGAAAACAGTGGAGCTGACATCCGTAGAATGGAGCCACTGTGAGAGCTGAATGTACACTGTTCTTATTCAATATGGGGTCCTGAATTGATTAAACTGGCGTTGTCCAGTATTTGGTAACTCCTTTTAAGTATCATTTGCTTGTACTGGAAATAGGCAGGAGTTTATGTACAGTTCATCTCTGCATAATTTACACCACCTTTGCCATGTCTGATAAACACCTTGCTGAATCAGGCCAAATATCTTATTTTTTCCCATTTCTGCCCTGTTAAACCTTTCCTGACCTTTAACTGGCAGTAATCAACATGCCAAAATATCTAGGCATTCCCCAAAATATCTGCATCTGAATGGGTGTAATTTTGGCATAAACTAGCAGGAATATACATACCGTTTTATCCATTTATAAGAAAGTAAAGTCTTCTATGCTTTCCTATGCAGGCTGACAAAATAAAAAGCATATACTGCACTGTAAATGCTTTTAGTTAATGGCTGACGTATGTCATTATCCTAATATCTTGTACATACACCTACAGCTAGAAAGGGAGACTGGAAGAGTCACTCACATTTTATCTGACTAGTGCGATTTGCCTCCTGATCTCATTAAAGCTTTTACATGGCCCATTAATAAAGTAACTCTTCTAATGATTATGAGAAATCAGAAAATTGTGATATTCAGCTTAGGAATGATTAAATCTGTGCTGGTAGGTAGCACTGCTCTTGTAACGGTTACAACAGCCAGTAGAAATATGTCTATACATTGCTACACGCGGCAATAACGTCAATCAGTCATTTCCTTTTTCTTCTGTATCCTAGGATGTTTAGAAAGAAACACTAAGGAATGAAAGTGCATCCAATCAGCGTTTAGTATGAGGTCACATGCATGAAATGCCTACTCAACAATGAAAAATAACCTTTTAGGCTGGGTGCACATGTTGCCCTTGCACAACAAAACTACATGCAATCCCCCAGTAAACAGTCATAGCTACCAAAAAAAAGAATAGCCTTCTTTGGCAAAAAAGCAAAAAGAAACATAACCGTTCATAAGCCTGAATGGGCTCACCTGTTCAGATGCATGTTCACACTTTCTGGTTAGACAGGTCTTTTCTCTTCATACTCACAGATAATACTTAGCCATCTGAAGTGCCATATATAGGTCAATCTAAGGCCTGAAACAGGAGGTATGGAAATGACCAACCCCTTCCAGCTCTAGTGGCCATCCCTAATACCTGGACTCAAAATCCAGGCCCATTAAAAAACATCTCTCAGCACTATCTGTGCTAGAGCTTGCTCTCCAGGTTTCACATCACTGAGGCTCGGCACCTCAGTGACACATACACTCAATCCAGGACTTGTCCAGCTGCCTCTTTACAGGAGCTAAAGTGCCATAACTTTCTATGAATTTTACAATCGAACCACGACCAGTCGTGTCCATGCTTCACCCATATTAGAGTACCTAGTCAAAACAGGAGTGAGAACACCAAAATTTGCTATATTTTTGTGCAAATATTGCAAATTATTAAAGCGTTTTACACCAGAAATCTATCATAAACAATTTGCCATAAAATGTGCAGATTTAAAACACAATTTTTGATACTGCATTCCCACAATTTGGGAATTCTTCTTTAATATCCAATACGGTTTATAAATTCTTCCCATTTTTTTACACAGCATCATAACTTTTTTATAATTCAATGAAGAAATGTTTGTATGAGGATTTTTATTCTCTTAGAACAACTTGCGGGTTACACGTGTTAGTCCATCATTTAGATTATCAGACTAAATATTTTGAACAAAATGCCCCCAACATAATTTTATTTACATTTTTTTTTATAATATTCATAATTAAAACCTTAATGTTATGGTGGAAACAAGTATGCATGTATATTTATCTTTTTCCAACCATTATTTTACATAAAAAGAATTGTATGATAACAATATTCCATTTCAATAGAGGCTAATTTCAGTTTTCATATGTAATGAATCATTTCCATATGACTGTGTAACCCATGAAGCATCTTATATCACTTTATACCATGCAACAATCCAAACGTGACACACTTTTCTCCTACTGAGAGTCGCATTCATATTGTGGTGCAGGAAAAAGTAAGAGCTTCAATCATGTTTATTGTGCCAGCCGCCATGACACCTATTATATCACTGTCACTGTGCCCAGCTGTGTAACAATGCTCTGTGTGTGCTATGGATGCCTCAGTATACAAGCACCTTCCACAATATAATAAATTCATATGCAGAATATACCTTCCTTGCTAGTATAGAATAAGGGATCCAAAGCTCAGTCCTTAATAGGATTGCCATAGTATCAGCAGTTGTTTTACAATTTTACCAGAGCGGCTAATATTATATAAATTATTGTCACACATCCTTGTTACCATGATTTTAGCAGACCATTATACTAAGACTAAAAAGGCCAAGAAGCTTCCCTATATCAGAGAGTTGAACTGGCAAAACCTGTCTCTCTTTGTTACTACATGTATTCATCGTCGAAATCTTAAATGGAACCTTTCACCCCCAAAATCGAACATGACCTAAGACCACTGTATTCTGTAATGCTGTAGATAAGCCCCCGATGTATCCTGAAAGATGAGAAAAAGAGGTTAGATTATACTCACCCAGGCGCGGTCCCGCTGCGGTCCGGTCCGATGGGCGTCGCGGTCTGGGGCCTCCCATCTTCATAGGATGACGTCCTCTTCTAGTCTTCACGCTGAGGCTCTGGCGCAGGCGTACTTTGTCTGCCCTGTTGAGGTCAGAGCAAAGTACCGCAGGCGCTGGGCCTCTCTGACCTTTCCCGGCACCTGCGCACTGCACTACTTTGCTCTGCCCTCAACATGGCACATAAAGTACGCCTGTGCCGGAGCCACAGTGTGAAGACAAGAAGAGGACGTCATCGTAAGAAGATGGGAGGCCCCGGACTGGACCGCCCCCCAGGTGAGTATAATCTAACCTCTTTTTCTCATCTTTCAGGATACATTGGGGGCTTATCTACAGCATTACAGAATGCTGTAGATAAGCCCCTGATGTTGGTGGGCTTAGCTCATCTTCGATTTTAGGGGTGACAGGTTCCCTTTAAAGGTATGTGCTAGTGATGAGCGAGTGTGCTCGTTACTCGAGATTTCCGAGCATGCTCGAGTGTTCTCCGAGTATCTTGGGCGTGCTCGTAGATTATGTTTTTGTCTCCGCAGCTGCATGATTTGTGGCTGTTAGACAACCTGAATACATGCAGGGGTTGCCTGTTTGTTGGGGAATCCCCACATGTATTCAGGCTGTCTAGCAGCCACAAATCATGCAGCTGCGGGGACACAAACATAATCTACGAGGACACCCAAGATACTCGGAGAACACCTGATCATGCTCGGAAATCTCGAGTAACGAGCACACTCGCTCATCACTAGTATGTGCAGAATGTTCTTTCATCACTTTTGAAGCAGTAGGTGATTTGTGTCTCTTTGGACAACTTTTACTATGGTTTTGCTGCTGGAGTTTTTTTTTTAATTACACAAATAACATAGTGGAGGCTTCCAAGTCTTGTCATGACTGATGTAACACAGAAATGACAGAGCAGGGGGGCGCTCATAGTATTAGACCTGGTGGTCAGATTAAGTATCTAATGAAATGGAGATCCACTCACCTATCCGGGTTGTGCACCCTTGCACAACATCGGAAGAAGCCTGCGGTTAGTGGAAGGCCAGCCTTAGGCGTGGAGTCCAAGCTGACATGTGACTGAAACACAACACCACAGGTCCTGCAGATCTCCTAGTAGTGATACCTGTGCTGCTCCATCCGCAAGCCTCAAGGGGAGTGTAGATAATGAAGAAAAAAGTGTGCAGTCAAGCGGAGCGCTGGGCATTCAGAGGAGGGTGAAAAGATTCATAAAAATGTACAGACCTTTAATTAAAATGCTGAACACACAACGCGTTTCGGCGGCTGAATGCCACCTTCATCAGGTGGTGGCAGTCACTGATGGGCACATACAAATTGGCTAATTTGTGTACTAAGTACTTTCATGTTATAAGTATATTCTATATAGCAGTAATGCAGTCTAAATATCATATATTCAATGTTTGCATGCATCTTAGCAAATTCAGAGTGCTGCGGTATTCTTTGGAGTGTATATAATACAGTCACAGCAGCTTGCACCTGTTCAAACTTCATTCATTCTGTTAAGAAGTGCTCGTCTGTTTTTTAGTTTCTAAGGTATCAGGTTGGCTGTGCTCACATCACAGTTATACATTTTACTATTCTATTTCATATTATAAATATGTGTAACTTTTTTATGTCATCCCTATGCCAATTTCATAACCAGACTACTTAATACTGCTGTACAATGTCCTTCATACCATTGCTGCATGCAAGGATGTGCTAGTAGAGAGTAGAAAACAGGATCTCCTCTCCTCTGTGTATCTTGTCTATGGGCGATATATAAAACTAGCTATTGAACCCGTTCTACGCCCGGGTGGCGAGCATTTATATTGGTATATGGTCTCCATCCTGGTATGTGCTGCTCCATCCTGCGCCCCCATCCTGTCATGTGCTGCTCCCATCCTGTGTCCCCATCCTGTCATGTGCTGCCCTATTCTGTCATGTGCTGCTCCCATCCTGCGCCCCTGTTCTGTCATGTGCTGCTCCCATCCTGCGCCACCGTTCTTTAATTTGCTGCTCCCATTCATATGGCCCCCATAAAATGCTCCATAGTATATGCCCCATACACTGCTCCATAAAGGTTGATGGCCCCCATAAGATGCTCCATAGTATATGCCCCCGTACACTGCTCCATAAAGATTTATGGCCCCCATAAGATGCTCCATAGTATATGCCCCCGTACACTGCTCCATAAAGGTTTATGGCCCCCATAAGATGCTCCATAGTGTATGCCCCATATGCTGTTCCATAAAGGTTTATGGCCCCCATAAGATTCTCCATGGTATATGCCCCGTACACTGCTCCATTATGGTTTATGGCCCCCATAAGATGCTCCATGGTATATGCCCCCATACACTGCTCCATTATGGTTTATGGCCCCATAAGATGCTCCATTGTATATGCCCCCGTACACTGCTCCATTATGGTTTATGGCCCCATAAGATGCTCCATTATGGTTTATGGCCCCATAAGATGCTCCATTATGGTTTATGGCCCCATAATATGCTCCATTGTATATGCCCCGTATGCTGCTGCAATATATAAAAAAAAAAATACCATACTCACCTATGGTCGCTGGGCGCCGAGTGCTGGGGGGCCTGAGCAGGCGGGGACACCGGCGCGCTGTGGGGGTCAGGTGCCGCTATCGCTGCCAGCTCAGGCCCCCTAGCACTTACTAAATTCACCTAGCCCCGTTCCACCACTGCGCGCCGCCATCTTCCCGGTCCTCTGGCTGTGACTGGTCAGTCAGAGGGCGGCGCCGGCGCGCATTAAGTGCGTCATCGCGCCCTCTGAACTGAAGGTCACAGGCTGAGGACCGGGAAGATGGCGGCGCGCAGCGGTGGAACGGGGCCAGGTGAATATAGCTCATGCTTACCCTCCTGGCGGTCTCTGCTTCTCTGTTGGAGATCGCAGTGTGCGTTCAGTGTTTACACATACCGCGATCTCCTGGGAGCGTCACTCTGTGAGGCCCAGACTGCGCCGGCGCTTGCGCAGTCTATAAAGGCTTCGGACAGAGTGACACTCCCAGCGTTATATTATAGATAGTTTCCACCCATTAGTTTAATTACTAGTAAATAATCTGGCACATACAAGTCATGAAGTTGCAGAATATGTCATATCATTATTCATTATTAATTGCCTCCTTTCCTTTGATCCTTTTATCTATCAACTTGCAAATAAATCAGAGAAATGCAGTGGTACTTAAAAGTTTGTGAACCTTTCATAATTTTCCATATTACTGCAGGAATTTGACCTAAAACTACATCAGATTTTTTTTCCAAATTTTAAAAGTAGATAAATTAAACCAAGTAAAAGAAATGAGTCAAAAATATTAGACAGGATTTTTTAAATGAGGAAAATGATCCTATATCACATTTAAGTGTCAAAAGTATTCAAACTTTAAGGGTACCGTCACATTAAGCAACGCTGCAGCGATATAGACAACGATGCCGATCGCTGTAGCGTCGCTGTGTTGTCGCTGGAGAGCTGTCACACAGACAGCTCTCCAGTGACCAACGATGCCGAGGTTCCCGGGTAACCAGGGTAAACATAGGGTTACTAAGCGCAGGGCAGCGCTTAGTAACCCGATATTTACCCTGGTTACCTAAAAAAAACAAACACTACATACTTACATTCCGGTGTCTGTCGCGTCCCTTGCAGTCAGCTTCCCGCACTGACTGTGAGCGCCGGCCGGCCGTTAAGCAGAGCACAGCGGTGACGTCACCGCTGTGCTTTACGGCCAGCGCTCGCAGTCAGTGCGGGAAGCTGACTGCGAGGGACGCGACAGACACCGGAATGTCAGTATGTAGTGTTTCTTTTTTTTTAGGTAACCAGGGTAAATATCGGGTTACTAAGCGCGGCCATGCGCTTAGTAACCCGATGTTTACCCTGGTTACAAGTGAAGACATCGCTAAATCGGCGTCACACACGCCGATTCAGTGATGTCAGCGGGTGATCCAGCGACGAAATAAAGTTCTGGCCTTCTAGCTCCGACCAGCGATCTCACAGCAGGATCCTGATCGCTGCTGCGTGTCAAACACAACGATATCGCTAGCCAGGACGCTGCAACGTCACGGATCGCTATCGTTATCATTCTAAAGTCGCTCAGTGTGAAAGTACCTTTAGAATTAGCAGATGATCTAATTAGAGTCTGCTGTTTTTGAACAATAGGATGCCAATCAGGTGTGATTGGTGACCAGTTTTATTTAAAGAAAACAGTTCTTCACTACATATGTTTGTAAAAGTGTATCGTGCCATAAACAAAGATGGAGAACTTCAGAAGAAGAATTGTTGATTCTCATTAGTCTTTATAAGGTTGCAAAACAATTTCTAATGAGTTTCAAAACCATTATTACTCTCACCAGGAGTGGGCCAACAATGATCTCTCCAAGAGTAAAGGTACCTTCACACATAACGATATCGTTAACGATATCGTTGCTTTTTGTGACGTAGCAACGATATCGTTAATGTAATCGTTATGTGTGACAGCGACCAACGATCAGGCCCCTGCTGGGAGATCGTTGGTTGCTGAACAAAGTCCAGAACTTTATTTTGTCGCTGAATCTCCCGTGGACATCGCTGGATCGGCGTGTGTGACACCGATCCAGCGATGTCTTCACTGGTAACCAGGGTAAACATCGGGTAACTAAGCGCAGGGCCGCGCTTAGTAACCCGATGTTTACCCTGGTTACCAGCGTAAAAGTAAAAAAAAAAAAACACTACATACTTACCTACCGCTGTCTGTCCCCGGCGCTGTGCTCTGCACTCCTCCTGTACTGGCTGTGAGCGTCGGTCAGCCGGAAAGCAGAGCGGTGACGTCACCGCTCTGCTTTCCGGCCGCTGTGCTCACAGCCAGTACAGGAGGAGTGCAGAGCACAGCGCCGGGGACAGACAGCGGTAGGTAAGTATGTAGTGTTTGGTTTTTTTTACTTTTACGCTGGTAACCAGGGTAAACATCGGGTTACTAAGCGCGGCCCTGCGCTTAGTAACCCGATGTTTACCCTGGTTACCCGGGGATTTCGGGATCGTTGGTCGCTGGAGAGCTGTCTGTGTGACAGCTCTCCAGCGACCAAACAGCGACGCTGCAGCGATCCGGATCTTTGTCGGTATCGCTGCAGCGTCGCTTAATGTGAAGGGGCCTTTAGGCATATAATAAAATGCAAAGCCACAAAGGAACCCAAGGTAACCTCTTAGAAACTAAAGGCCTTAACCCCTTAGTGACAGAGACAAATTTTTGAAATCTGACCTGTGTCACTTTATATGGTAATAACTCTGGAACGCTTCAACAAATCCCAGTAATTATGAGACTGTTTTTTCGTGACACATTATACGTTATGATAATGGTAAATTTAGATCAATATGTTTATCTGTTTATTTATAAAAAAATATCTTAAATTTGAGAAAAATTTTAAACAATTAGCAATTTTCAAACTTTGAATGATTATCCCTTTAATCCAGAATAGTCATACCCCAGCAAAACATTAACCCCGTACTATCCCGTCCGAGGTCAGATCCCCTGTTTTGATGTGGGCTCCGGCGGTGAGCCCACATCAAAGCCGCGACATGTCAGCTGTTTTGAACAGCTGACATGTGCGTGCAATAGCGGCGAGTGGAATCGCAATCCACCCTCCGCTGTTAACTAGTTAAATGCCGCTGTCAAACGCTGACAGCGGCATTCAACTACTGCTTCCAGGCACGCCGCCGCAAATGCGTGCATCGCCGACCCCGTCACATGATTGGGGGTCAGCGATGCGTCAGGATAGTAGCCATAGATCCTGTGGTCGGCGCTCATAGCAAGCCTGTAATTAACCTACATAGGAGCGATCTGATGATCGCTGCTATGTAGCAGAGCCGATCAGGCTATGTCAGCTTCTAACCTCCCATGGAGGCTATTGAAGCATGGCAAAAGTAAAAAAAAATGTTTCAAAAAATATGAAATAAATAAAAAAAAATAAAAGTTTAAATCACCCCCCTTTCGCCCCATTCAAAATAAAACAATAAAAATAAAATTAAATATACACATATTTGGTATCGCCGAGTTCAGAATCGCCCGATCTATCAATAAAAAAAAGGATTAACCTGATCGCTAAACGGTGTAGTGAGAAAAAAATTAGAAACCCCAAAATTACTTTTTTTGGTCGCTGGGACATTGCATTAAAATGCAATAACGGGCGATTAAAAGAACGTATCTGCACCAAAATGGTATCAATAAAATGTCAGCTTGGCACGCAAAAATAAGCCCTCACTCGACCCCAGATCACGAAAAAATGGAGATGCTACGAGTATCGGAAAATGGCGCAATTTGTTTAGTTTTTTTTAGCAAAGTTTGGAATTTTTTTTCACCACTTAAATAAAAAATAACCTAGACATGTTTGGTGTCTTTGAACTTGTACTTACCTGGAGAATCATGATAGCAGGTCAGTTTTAGCATTTAGTAAACCTAGCAAAAAAGCCAAACAAAAAACACGCATGGGATTGCACTTTTGTTTGCAATTTCACCGCACTTGGAATTTTTTTCCCATTTTCTAGTACATGTCATGGTAAAACCAATGATGTTGTTCAAAAGCACAACTTGTTCCACAAAAATTAAGCCCTCACATGGCCATATTGACAGAAAAATAAAAAAGTTATGGCTCTGGGAAGGAGGGGAGTGAAAAATGAACACGGAAAAATGGAAAATCCCAAGGTCATGAAGGGGTTAACCCTGCTGTACTGTTCGGGTCAATATGACCCGAAATGATTTTTGAGACCCTGTAGATTTTTTTATATGAGGATTTGAAACTAGTGGTATCTTGACTTCTCATTTGTGGAGCTCTATATATTTTTTTTAGTTTTTTTGTTTACTTTTTGCTACACGCTGATTGTTACACTTGTACTGTTCGGGTCAATATGACCCAATAGCATTTTATACTTTTCTACAGGTCTCTGATTATTTCTGACTGCAAAAGTTATGTTTTTTTCTGTGTACTTCATCTCAAAATGGTGGTGGTTTCACTGTTCTTATCAGTAAACAAGTAATTATCTAGTATTATCCATTTGCTGCTTGTGAGAGAGGAGACTGGTGGTCTATCATTCGAAAGCTGGGGGTTTGGTGAAAGACCTGAAAAAAATCAGGGTATGCTTCTTGTTCTCGATTTGACTCATGGACTAAAAGGACAAAATGCCACATGTGACAACTTTTTTACATCCTATCAACTAGGCCAGATGTTGAAGAAAAAACAACTTACCATGATGGGTACTATAAGAAAAAACAAACCTGAACTACCACAAGGTATCCTTAGCAAGAGAGAGGTGTATAGTTCTCTTTTTTTCTGGAAATACAACTGTTGTTTCTTATGTTCCAAAAAAAACCAAGCAGGTAATTCTAAAACGGAAACCTATGGGAGGTGGAGCCGCATATTCATCACTGTAATGTGCGGCACCACGTGACCGCTCATACAGGACAAGCTGCAACGCTGAGAGGAAGCATCGAGGGAGCTGGGTAAGTATTTTAATGCCAGCGGGCAGGCGCACAGGGGGAGGGAGGCGGGAGCTGACCGGGAACTTTATTTTAAACACACACACAAAAAAAAACCCTGATTTTTCATTCCTTCTCTCCAGCGAACGCTCCAGCACACAAAGCAGGGGACAGCGCTTAACTTTAACGCTGTCTCCTACATGGTGCGTGTGGTACCCAGTCGGCAAACGCATGGCACACGGACAGCATCCGTGTGCGATACGTGTTTACACGGACCCATTGACTTTAATGGGTCCATGTGATACGTGCGCTCCCACAAACACTGACATATCTCCGTGTTTTTCAAACGGACACACGGCCCGTGAAAACACGCTGACATATGCAGAGACACATTGATTTTAATGTGTCTACGTGAGTCAGTGTCTCCGGTACGTGAGGAAACTGTCACCTCATGTACCGGAGCCACTGACGTGTGAAATCGGCCTTATATTGCATTTTTGTAGGAAGATGTGATGACAAAATCTCACAATTCTGGCAGCATTTTCTATCTTCGCAGTGTGGATACTGGTGGCTATTGGTTCCAATAAAACAAACAGCTCACCAGAAAAAAAATAAACGCAAATGCTGACTCAACTCCAGCAAACAAATAAAAACAGAAACCCCTTATTTTTTTTAAAAAAAAACATCAGAATTCTTTTTCCACATTTAAATTAACAATGTATGCAAGTTTGGCATTGCCATAAATGTACTATCCTAGAGAACCAAGTTTCAACTTGACTCCTTTCTTTTTTGTTTTCCTTGGTACCAGCACTCTTCCTATTTGGCCCAATTGGTTTTAAATTTGCAGGAGACAGCAAGAGGGTTATCACCTATTTTGCACAAAGCTTTTTGCAGGAGACCCAGGAGACCATGTGGAAGGTGAGATTAGTAGTTCCCTTCACTTGGTCTTGATGCTGTGTGGTGGCCATTGTTGCTGTTGTGCTGTGCCTGTGGGGTGGTGGGATCTGGATCCATGGGGGGTTTGACTTACATGGATGAATTGGAACATCTGGGTCACTTTTATTGCTAATGCAGTATCACTTCGGTGCTGGTCGTCACGCCTTTTAGGAACCCACTAGGAGATTTCCTGTGACGTGGCAGTAGGCTTCATATAGTTTAATCAGAATGTTAGGTAAGAACCTTGTATTCAGTTTTGAAAATTTTTGCTCGGCCACAGTAGATTAATGTATGAGCTTTGGAAGTTTGATCCATGGCTTCTTTATATAGTTTTCGATTGTTTCTACAAACATAAATATATCTACAAATATATACATATATTTCTATAGTTTTCTATTGTTTCTACAAACACTTTTAATATAGAAATATTTGTGGATTCATAGTAAACATCTCAAAACTGGAAACATGCCTTAAATGGATTTTCAACTTTTAGTTAAGTAAACCCCAAATGATTCCTGGAATATAAAATAAAAATCAGTAAGTACTCATCCTCGCCTGCTCCAGTGCCAGCACTCCACCGCAGCTACTATCTCTGAATTTTGGCTGCAACAGCTGAAATCACCACTGCAGCCAATCACTGAGTTAATGCAGATTTATATGGCACAGTGATGTGTGCAATGGATGTGATGTGACCTCTACAGCCAAGACACAGGCACCGGAGAGGCAATGGGAAGTCGTTGATGGAGCGGGGTAAGTGACAACCATCTGTCTTTGTTATTTTATGTTACAGGAATTGTTTGGGATCCACTTTAAGAAACATTCAGAAGAATTAGTCCCAAATTTTGCTGTGTTCCCAACTTTCTGTTATATAAAGCCCTACCGCAGATAATGAAGCAATTCTACGTAGCTTGGCTAAGGATGGTTAATGTCCCATCATTGCTTTGTTTCATTATAATGCAGTTTAGCTGTAACATTATCCGAACAATTATTTTTTTAATAATGATGAAAGAACCCTTTCTGCTGAAAGAACTAATTACCATTACACAATGAACAGCAGGAATATAGCAGATCTCATAATACATAAAAACAATTAAACTGTAATTACAAATAGTGTTGTTAAAAATAGATAAAACATTCATTGTTTCTGCTGGCGAGGCTGAAAAGATAATAGGGTCTCTTGGTGTTCTGCTGCTTCATACCTCAACAATGGATCCGCAAGATATTATGCACCATTAGGACAATGACATAGTCACATCATGATGAAGATGACGGAGAATTCTGGCAGATTGTAATAGTATTTTTAATCAAATAATTAACAGATAGTGTTACATTTGTAAGTCACACTAGAGTTTGAACATAAAATTGTTTCTTTGGGAAGCCACAGGGCGTGTTCACACATATTTTTTGGCTTTGATTTTGCACCTAAATCCCTGTCGAAGACACTTGAATTCTTGCAACAAACTTCTCATTTATTTGAAATAACCTATCATGTTATGTATCATGTTTTTTTAGACTGTTTTTCAATGTGAGCAACCATGTGCACACGATTCATTCGAAATGCATTTTTTGACACCATGGTCCAAAAACGTGGTGAAAATGTGTCAAATTAATTTTTTTCAGGAAATCGTGAAAAAATATCAAGAACATATATTGTGACCACAGCCTTAAAAAAAAGTGTGATGATACAGAGAGTCCAGCCTGGACCATCTCCTTAAGAGTAGTGATGAGCGAATATACTCGTTGCTCGGGTGTCCTCCGAGTATTTGTTAGTGTTCGGAAATTTAGTTTTCATTGCGGCAGCTGAATGATTTACAGCTACTAGCCAGGCTGAGTACATGTGGGGATTCCCTAGCAACCAGGCAACCCCCACATGTACTTATGCTGGCTAATAGCTGTAAATCATTCAGCTGCCACAGTGAAAACTTAGGCAGAAGGAGCTAAGCATATTGATTTTTAGTTGTGTATGGAAAAAGTGTATAACAGCATTTTATTAATTTAAATCTCTGGTCTTTCCAGCCATAGGAGACCAATGAGCTGTCTAGTTATGTGTTTGACTGTAATGCCCAGAAAGATTGTCAATGACTGATTAGAACCGTCTTCTAGAGTCATAAGGATAGAAAAAGCATGGTCCAAAATGATTAAAACACAATTTGCACTAAATTGTTTTTCCAACCGTTTATCAATCTTCTCAGATCTTTCTGCTCCTCTACCGTTGTGCCCTAACAGCACTACTATTCTTGCCATTATAAATACTAGAACATCGATGGAAATCAGTAGTGGACAACACCTTTAATAACATTTCTATGATACATGAAACCTATAAAGCTATGTACAGTAAGTGGAACTGTTTGTCCTGTAAATATCTGTTGTGTTGTTCTTTAGAGGAAAATATTTTTCCATTTTTTTCCCAAACAGCCAGGTTTATCAGATTGTAATATGAAAAGCCTTTTATACAAAGCTTCACACAGACTCATTTCAATTATTGTGAACAAGATTAAGGGTCCCCAAGGTTATGAAACTACCATATCATAGAATAAGGAACATCATTTCAGATTCTCTTATCTTTCCCCAAGGTGCTTTTTCAAAAGTAAATTGATAATTATCCGCAGAGGATAATGTGTTTCAAATAGCAATTCTACTAAATGGCACTTTTTGGCATTTTAAAAGCACCCAAGTTGGTTTATGAATCAATGCAAAATACACGTATTAAAGTCCCAAATTTCCGTTTTCATTGCACTTCTGTAATTATTAGGGGGAGCTCCAAAAGACTCCACATTCATGAAACAGCAACTGCGTGAATCGGGACTTGAAACCATTACAGTTCAGGGTGTGTATAATACAACACCGAAAGATTTTACTGTATAAAGACCAATCCATCATATTTGTGCAAGTGATATTGGGGGAAAAAAATTCTGAATGTTTTCAATCTAAGTGCTACCGGTTGTTAGTTTTACCTACTATCTCACAGAGGATTTTATATCATGGGTTTTAGATAACTTTGTCCTTTTCTAAAAAAACACAAAAAATAAAACACAAAAACAACAATTTTCCCACATATCACAGTGGATTCTATTTAATAATTTCCTGTTTATTTCCAGAAAGCATCCGCTTTTTTTTTTTTTTTTTTGCAAAAAATAAAATATTACAAGGTTTAAACTAAAATTTGTCTGGGAATCACATGATCCCATCAAGTCTGACTTTAGAAATTTACTGTGTTGATCATGAGTGGTTCAGTTAGCCCAAGTCAGCCATATCCCCCAGAACAGGAGGCACTGTTTTTAGTGGCTAATAGAAGTAAGCAGGCTAAATGCGATATGAGACAAGACCTTTAAAGGAAATCTGTCACCATGTTTTTGCTATGTAATCTGACAGTAGCATGAGGTAGGGACAGAGACCCTGATCCCAGCAATGTATCTCGTAGGTCACCGAGTGCTGCTGTTTTGATGCAATCAGTTTTCTCGGTTGCAGGTTTAGCAGAGCTCAGAATGTTGAGCCCTGTGTAACTCCGCCCACACCACTGATTGGCAGCTTTCTGTGGATGATGTAAACTGACAGAAAGCTGCTAATCAGTGCTTGGCTTCTGGTTGGACTAGGAGGTACAGTGCATCTTTTCCTTTACTGATAATCTTCTTCTTCTGATAACACACTGATTGTATTGAAACAACCAACCACAGCCTAATAGGTAACACATCACTGTAATTAGGCTCCCTACATTATTGTGCTCTCAGATTATGGTACAAAACCTGCTGACAGATTCCCTTGAAATGAATGTAGTAATAATGTAATAACTGAGCTATGTGAATAATCATTACATTTTGTTAAGCCATAAGAAACCATTCAGTGTAATAAGAGCACAATGTGAAGACTTCTGGAAGGGGACAAGTACTTCTTCACTCCAATGTATATAAATAAGAAAAAATAAAATTGTCATTTTAGGAGAAATTTCTGATGAAATAATATATAGGTACTTTATGGGAAGTACTGCTGAGCTCACTTTGAGTCAATAAATCACACCAATAGCCCAGCATTGTCTTTTATATTTGTGCCTATAGACACAGCAGTGATGTGGAACTGCAGAATCATTCTCATTTTTGTAGAAAAATAAAGACTGTCCTTAGGCAAATGGTAATAGACTTTCAGATTGGAGAAAATGGTCCACGCCTGAGGTAAGTGAATTATCAGTGAAGCTATGTTGCTGAGCTTTCTGTTTTTTCTCAGGGAATACGTAAAACCCTTGCATATGAGGAACTGAGCTCTGAGGTTTGTGTCTGGCGAATGTAGTCACTTGCGCTGTACATGGTATTTTCTCAAGAAGATTGAAAATGAAACAAATATCCAATATAATATGCACGCAATAATGGTTTTACGTAAAAGAAGTGTAAAGGTTGTAACAAAAAACTTTCTAATTGACAGTAAAACCTCCCTAAAGGGACTCTGTCACCTGAATTTGGAGGGAACAATCTTCAGCCATGGAGGCGGGGTTTTCGGGTGTTTGATTCACCCTTTACTTACCCGCTGGCTGCAATATTGGATTGAAGTTCATTCTCTGTCCTCCATTGTACACGCCTGCGCAAGGCAAGATTGCACCTTGTGCAGGCATGTACTACGGAGGACAGAGAATGAACATCAATCCAATATTGCAGCCAGCATGCAGCCAGTGGGTAAGGAAAGGGTGAATCAAACACCCGAAAACCCCGTCCCTATGGCTGAAGATTGTTCCCTCCAAATTCAGGTGACAGAGTCCCTTTAAGGCAACCGGCCATTGCATCAGGAAAGTCATCTTCCATGGTGTGGTCTGTTCAAAGAAAATGACCAATATGTATAAAATATGGTGGAACTGATGATATGTCACAGATATTTGCTCTAAGAGGGTGGTCTAAAAAAAAATGTGTTTTGATAAGATTTGACTTGGCTCTGTGTTTCAGACCTTCACTATGTCCTCACCTCTGTTAGCTGTCAGTGAATAGGAGCTGTCTCCTTTTCAGCCTCTGTATGGAAAACTCTATACCTGAGAGATGGATACTAAAAAATGAGTGAATTTATTGGAGTGGAATTGAATTCTCTTTGAATTTTCCAAAAATAAATGTTCTCCACAATACATATTTTTAGCATTTCGTTTTGTGCAATTTCAACAAAATGGCAGACATTTGTGGCTGTCATTTTGCTGAATGTAGAGGACCAGACAAATGGTAATAAAGTAAAAAATTAATTCTCTACTCGTCTGTCCCACCATCCCCACCATTCACTGTCTGGTCCTTGGTGCCTCTTCCTTTCCAATTTCCCCCATTGCTCATGTTCTCTTTGCCATCTTCCATCCATCCTGCAGCTCGATTAAGCCATAGACACCCCAGCATGCCATGCCATCGAACATCATGATGTCACAACATTTCGATGCGCGTCGCCCTAGTGATGACACAGCAGGCATGCACAGCGATGTCCAAGGCTTAGTTAAAGGGGTAGTCCAAAGGTACAGTCATTTTCATCCTAAATCCCTATCTATTTAGTGCCATAACCTAAACTAATCTCTAATATAACTGCATTAAAAAAAATCCCTATCCTTCCATTACTATACTAACTTATTACTTTTCTATTTTTTCACTACTTCCCTTTTGATGAAGCTTCGTTTGAGACTCCCAGTACATGCTGCGATCACTGTAAGAGCCTTTGCCTCCTCCTTCAAACAAAGTGACTCTTGTTTCAGGGGCTAAGCTTGTCCCTGCTGTGTCCCTGCGCTCTGTGATCTGCACAATCACATGGCGCTCTGTGGTCGCTCAGATCAGTGGTAATGAGATTGCAACAATGCGATATCCCGCAAGTGAGGTCACTGGATTCTGCATGCTGGTTATTCTGACACCACTCTGTTGCCGGCTTCTTACTGCAGATCTGGGCCATCAAGATAGAGCGCACTGTCACTGTGCAGATTACACAGTGCTCAGGGTGCAGGGATGAGCACAGCTCCTGAAACAAACACCACTAATGAAGCTTTGTTTAAGGGATGGGGCAGAATCTGTGGCAGAGGCCGCAGCCTCTGCCCCCTGATGTAGCTTTGTTTGAGTATCCCAGCATACACTGTGATTTTCAAAAGAAGCGTCATAAAAAAGGAAGTAGGGAAAAAATAGAATAGCAGTTAGTGTAGTTAGAGAAGCATGGGGAACTTTCAATGCAAGTTTATTAGAAAATAGTTTAGATTATGACATTAATTAGGAATTTAGGAAGAAATTTACTTTGCCTTTGGACCACCTCTTAAAGCCACTAGTGGACTGTATTGAAGAAGCCAAAGAGAATATGTGTGACTGGGAAGACGAGGAAAAGTGTAGCAGAGGACCAGCCATCGAGCTGCTGGTACGACAGGACAAGTGAGGTGAGTATTATCATATATGATGGCTACAGTATCCACTCTATGCAATTCTTTATACCATGGGTAGGGAACCTCAGGCCCATGGGCCGTCTACATCCCTTGATGACCTTTTATCCGGCCTCCAGGGAGATTCCTGGGGACCGCAGTAGTTGTGCTGCTTTTTGATGGCCTCTGGGGATTCTCTGTCCTTGCACAGAAACAAAATGTTTTCTACCATCGACAACTTCTGGCCAACTTCTTGCTCTGCGAGTGCACGTACGCAGTGTTCACTGCTAAATGCTGAGACGTGTGCAATAAAAGATTATGTCCTGGCCCTAGTGCCAGAGTCAGGACGTACTTTGTGGGCAATGTTAATATACAATTTGTTCGGACCCGAAGGATGGTATTAATATCTAAATGGCCCTTGGCAGAAAAAAGATTCCCCACCCATGCTTTATACATTAAACACATCAGTAACACAACTGTAGGAAAAGATTTTGGCCGCGCATTAACATGTTATGGTCATTTACGAAAAGCAGTATGAGCATCTTAGTAAACATTCTGATTAAAATGTATGAAACCACTGGCATGTCATGGAGGCCAAGGGGTCTTTACCTGGCACTGGTGCTGCTGTCGGGCACCCAGGTATTTCTCCTAGTGGATGCTGCGTTGCGATGGCAGTGGCAGAGTAGCAACCCACTTAAAGAGGTTACATGGATTTTTTTTAATAGAGTAAAAAAATGGAAGTCTTGTGAAAAAAATTGTCACACACTAATTGAGAAAACAACACAGGTCTTTGTGGGAGAAAAAGCCCTTTAATCTTAGGACTACTGGTATAGTCATTTTGACTACTTACTTGCAGTAGTTCTAGTCAGGGTTCACGAGTCCAGTAGTCCTAGTGTTAAAGCGTTAATCCACTTGGCTGATCACTTGGGATCCAGCCACTGTGGCCCTCACTGATCCAGAAAACAAGGTCTTTGAAATACTATGAAAATAGAGTTTTGCATGGCACAACTCCATTCATTGTCTATGAGATTGATGGAAATTATTGAACGGTGTATGTGGTGGCTGTAGTTGGGACCTCAGCAGTCAGCATGTTGTCACCTATTCTGTGATAACTTGCCTAGTTGAGAATAATCTTTTATGACATCTAGCAGCCAACTTCTCACCTATTGTCTGTCATACATATACAATGCTCCGAATACGTTAGTACACCCCATGTATATGCGAGAATCAACTTTTCTTTGGAATACCACACTGCAAAATACTCCCACAATTGTGGGTCATTGATTGCAAGCAAGATTTGTAATTCTGTAGACTCTAAAAAGTAAGCAAGACTAAAGTTTAAACTACAAAATTCTAATTACCAAAAATTCCGTCCAGCAGACAATTTACTGTAAAAGGGCATTACTTAACAAGGAAAACCCTTCCCATTCCATGCTGTCATCAATGGCACCAAATAGAAGAAAAATATCACAAAATATAGGCTACAAAAGGTGAAGGCTACAAGAAAATCAGCAAAGCTTTACTTATCAGTCAAAATACTGTAGCAAAAGTGATACAAAAATGTTATAATGAAGGAACTGTAACTATCTCACAGAGGCATCCAGGTCGACCACTGATGTTAACACCTAAATAGAAGAGTCTACTGATTAGAAGGGTTGAAGAAAACCGATATGCAAGTTTACTGCAGTTAGTTAAAGAAGTAGAAAAACCAAAAGAAATTAACCAGAATGTAAGATGGTAGACATGCAACGTGTAAGAGCATGCTCACACTGGCCATTAACCAGACAAAACGTATGATAAAAATAAAATGAGTATATCCTACTATAAGTAAAAAGCAGTAGTGCATATAAAACAACATAGGGTACTTTCTAAACACTGTTTTTGATTTAAAAAAAATATATATAAAAACCATCCCAGCAGTGCAAAAGTGTACCCAGTCAGGACGGTCCTAACCACTAATATTAAAAGCTTATCATGTGTTTAGTAAGTACCCTATGTTATTTATATGCATTATTATTACTATTTACTTTTATTCACTCAGGATAATAGGTAAATCTAAATACTACAATTGACCCAAATACTGGCTGGAGGAACAATAAAAGCATTATAGTGTGTAATTGTAAGAGGGTGGTGCTGTTATGGACAGTAAGGAACACGCTGTCACTTTAGGAGGCTGCACCCCCTTGTCTGGCATGATGGAAAGTTCTGCTTCTCCCCTGCAATAATCGTTGTAATGAACTTCTCTGCAGAGTGCAGGTGTGGAGCTGGAGCAGCGTGTGTGAGCTGAGGCTGCTGGAGAGAGGACTTGTTGTGCTGATAGCTGAAAGAGAGAAGGACTGTGTCCTGATATAGCTGCAAGAGAGCCACGAAGATACAGAGAAAGGGATTTACAGTTTCCAGGAGCATCCCTAGGATCCAGAAGCAAGGAGAAGACCACCTTTCACAGAGCTGACAGAAATCCGTGCGCACCACCGTATTAGACTGCTGGGGGCACCCCTGGGACTGGACCTGATTCTCCAACATCACCGTGAGTCTATTCCTGTTTGGTGCACCTGTTAGGGCCTAGTGTAGGCTTCAATAGTCAGTACACGGGAGCCGTGTGGCCTGCTTAGTAAAGGCCAGGGAGGGTGTATGTAGAGTAGCATCATCACTCGTTTATTGTTTACATTTGCTTGTTAGACATATTTTGAGTCTGTTATAGCTGGAGCACCGTGCTTTTTTATGGAAAAGATAAAGTTTATTACTCTTGTAAATCGTCTTTTGCCATTGTAAACCCCTGTTTGCATCTTCCTCATTCCCTTCATTCCTTGCCTCCCAATAAATCTACACTTTGTTGTTTGCACCTCATCTTGTGTACAGTAGTCTTCCTGCACTGTGGTGGTCCCCCGGCCATGGCTTCATAATCTATATTACAGCATTTAGGCAAAAGGTGAAACATAACACTGTAAAAGTTATCAAACAAATATCCCAGCTGCTGCAGCTCCACAAGTTGGCAAACCAATGCAGTATTAGAGTATTCAGATGTTGTGGGTAATTTATGCTGCTGGTCTTGTATCCAAAAAAGGAGTCCAATGGAGACAAGATAACAGTGCTGTTTATTCTCTAAACATTTTAAAGTATCTTTACCTATTCCTTAGGAGAACTACAAAGATTCTGTACATTATCAGAAAGCAGTTTTAAATAATGTGACAATTTAAATCTGAGCACGAAACCAAAAATGCCCATAGGTGTGCAATGCAGAGGAATAGCATGGATGGGTGTCATCCATGAAAGAAGCCTCTTTTAGAGCCCATGCACAAAAAAGACTACTGGGAATCTTCCCTGAGTAATGAGACCAAGCTAAATGTTTCTGGAATTGATAGCTTCAAATCTGCATGGCATCACAAATGTAAGGAGTACAAAGAAAATACATGATGCCTACAGTGAAATATGGCGATGGCAGTGCACTTATACAAGACTGCGAGTACTGCTGGTGTCGGGAGCTACATTTCATTGATTGTATCATGAATTCGCAGATGTACTGCCCTATATTGAAACAGAGGATACTATCATCACTCCGAGCCCTTTGTAGATATGCACTTTTCCAACATGACAATGATCCGAAACATATCTAAGGTGATAGAGGAAATCCAGCATCCAGAACTTCATAAGAAGTTGCTTATTAGCACAATGAATAAGAATTCATATATGTGAATTAAGACAAATTCGGGAAATTATTAAGGAATAATTTCTGAAACACATCTGCCTGTAGTTAACCATAGTGGTGGACATTTTTCCCGAATTTGTGTTAATTCACATGTGTGAATTTTTGTTCATTTTTCTAAGAAACTACTATTTTAATGACGTTCTGGACTCTGGATTTCCTCTATCTCCCTGGTTGACTCCTGTAGCACTGCCGGTGTGTGAGTGCTGGATTCCTAAAATGGGTGAGCGGATCTTTTTTGCTTTTCTTTGGTTACATATCAAAAGGCCACTGTTGCATTTCTTAAGAACATGTGAAAGTGATTCAGTGGCCATATATGTCTCCTGAACTGAACCCAATCAAACACCTATGGAAAAGGTTGAGCATCACTCTCCTTCCAGCATCCAGGCTCTAAAAAAGGTCGTTCTTGAAGAATAGAAAAAGATAGATGTTGAAATATGTTGCCAACTTGTTCTTTTCATGCCCAGGAGAGTTGATACTGTCGTTTATAATCATAGAGGTCATACAAAATACTAGATGTAGTAGTTTTTTTTTTATGTGGGGTGCATTCATGTATGTGAAAGCTAGCTAATGCGAGTAAAACTGAAGATTTTGTAACAAAAGTTACATTATTAACCTTACTGTCATATTATTTGTGTTTTATGAAAGTCAATCTGGTCAAAATTTGGGAAATTGTTCTTGTTTTCAGTGTAATAATGATTAAAATCTCACTTTTCAAAGGGGGTGTACTAATTTATGCTGAGCACTGTACATGCTCCAGATTGGAAGTTACAGATAATAGGGATATGCTTTACCCTGCTGACTGCTTTTGCTATTTTTTGCTATCTGAAATCACAAAGAAAATTAGGTCATTATTAGAGGCATTCTGGCATTATGGGTATTAAACCTAATTGCCCAGCAATAACACCAAAGTGTGTGTTAGGGGTGAAGGGTTTTTTCACACCGAGAGTGAATAGAAGAATGGTTCCTGCAAAGATTTATACTTAGAAAGAAGGGAATTGTAGTGTAGAAGACATATAGAGGTCACACAAATCAAGATGTAGCACTGCAACCCTAAAAACCAGGGAAACGGGTCCCTGGGTGTGTGTTCTCTCTTTTCTTGATTCTACTTCCAGACCATATTTGCTGGATTCCATAGAGAACCAGGACCTAGTAACTCATAAGGAAGGTTTCACTCAGGGATACAAAATAAACCGTTGCTTACTGAATGAATGGGTATACATATGTACAGTAAGTAGCAGGTAACAAACTTGATGTTTACATCTTCTGTACAATACCGATGTTCATACAGCACATATATTCTACACAAAATTCCAGTAATACAATAGACATCAACGAGGCCTTCCATCTTCAGCTTGCTTCTTCCACAGCATAGCCTCTTGCAGTACATTTGTCCCAGTCTGGCAAACCTAGTATTCATTCACCAATGCTCCCAGGTCTGGTCTACACATCAACCTCAGTCCCTCTATGTTACCGTGCCATCTCAGGGTTCCCATTAACCCATGGGCACCTCTTTAAGACTTCTGTCTATGTACTTTCAAAGCTGAACTCTCCAGTCCACTATTTCTCTACCTCACACACACATAAGTTACCCTGGTTTGCCTGATATTTTCTGGTCTCGCTACCACTTCTTTCTCCAGTTACTGTCAGAACTTGCTATGTGTGTTTCCAGATCTCACACCTGTATGGTGGTCTGGCAATGTTACCCTCTTACAGGGTTGTCAACTGTACGGAAATTCCAGGACAGGAATAGGGCACTTTTTTCCCCATCTCTCTTTCTGTGATTTATTTGAAGCCGAAGAAACTTATAAAGATTATTTTGACTGCAATTGTCATAATTTTACAGTTTACAGTAAATTCAGCTGATGTCTCCATATCAGAATTATGGGCTGAAGACATGAATGACTTATAATAATAATGGTTTATTATTATGGTTTTCCATTGTGTCCATAAAAAATATTGCCTGTCTGTGATTTTTTGATAAACTGTCCAGAAAAAAATAAAAAGTCAAGTTGGCAACCCTACCCTCTTCCTTCACTACTTACTAACCACAACTGACTAAAATCTAGCAACTAAGTCTCCCCTATTTCCCTTGTAACTCCTCCCATCATCTGGGCTGGCCAGCTGCAAACCCATAGTCTTTCCCAGTGACCTAATCTTTACAGTCCAGTAAAGGGGAACCATACCATATCTAATGCAGTGGCATGTAAAATCTATTGTGAACAGTTAAGTAAGTTCAAGATTAAATAATCTCAATAAAAGGCCTAACGTTAAAGATAACATGTTTCCTATGTATTTTAAGGGAAACAAATAAATAAAAATAAATTATATATATACAGTGTGTCTGTAAAGTCATGGTGCACTTTTGACCAGTCACAGTATCTATTTATAGTTTACATTTTTGGCGCCCTTTCAATGGCCCAATCATATCAGACCTGTTCATGAGGAGAGATAACAAGAACCAATCAAACACCACAAACTCATTTAAGCTGTTGCTGAGCCCCCATTCAGATTAACCCCTGATAAACTGAACTCTGATTAATACACTGCCAGGTCTGTGACATCATGCAACAACAAGCTTATGCCAGCTGTGTGGTTTTCCATGCCAGTTGAGATGTGGACGGTACAAAGGAAAGTTCAGTGTGTTCTCTGGCTCGCTAAATTCAAATCAGTGACCAAAATGCTACGTGAATATCGGCGAATAGGGATAAGCAGTTGAAGGAAACCGGCAGTTTGGAGGACAAACCCTGCGATAGGCCCATTTTTTTTCACTTTGTGACGGCAAACACGTATCTTGACATGTTGGAATTGTATACAGTGCCACAGTTTCCAGAAGGTGCCATCTTTCAACAGGTCGGTGCTCCTCCACCATTGTTCGTGAATTTCTGGATAGAACATTCCCCCAGTGGTGGTTAGGCAGGGGTTCTGTCAAGCCATGGCCACCACAATCCTCGGATTTGATGCCCTTAGACTGCTACTTTTGGAGTTAGGTGAAGCAATATGTGTACATTGAACGTATCAACGACATTAATCACTTAAAACAGAGATTCACAGACATTATTTACTCTGAACACCCATGTGTATCACTATCACTATCGTCTGGAAGTATGTAGGGCAACAAAAGGAGCCCACATTGAACTACACTGAATATGTATTAAACTGGGAGAGTTTTTATTTTATTTGGAGCAGATTTCACATTTCTATAGTTTTTTGTTGCTTTCCACTGACTGGTCAAAAGTGCACACTGACGTTACGAACACACAGCATATATGTATGTATACACTGCTCAAAAAATAAATGGAACACAAACAACAGAATATAACTCCAAGTAAATCAAACTTCTGTGAAACCAAACTGTCCACTTAGGAAGCAACACTGTTTGACAATCAATATCACATGCTGTTGTGCAAATGGAATAGACAACAGATGGAAATTATTGGCAATTATCAAGACACACTCAATAAAGGAGTGGTTCTGCAGGTGGGGACCACAGACCACATCTCAGTACCAATGCTTTCTGGCTGATGCTTTAGTCACTTTGAATGTTGGTTGTTCTTTCTCACTCGTGGTAGCATGAGACGGACTCTACAACCCACACAAGTGGCTCAGGTGGTTCAGCTCATCCAGGATGGCACATCAATGAGAGCTGTGGCAAGAAGGTTTGCTGTGTCTGTCAGCATAGTGTCCAGAGGCTGGAGGCACTACCAGGAGACAGGCCAGTACACCAGGAGATGTGGAGGGAGCCGAAGGAGGGCAACAACCCAGCAGAAGAACCGCTACCTCAGTCTTTGTACAAGGAGGAACAGGGAGAGCACTGCCTGAGCCCTGCAAAATGACCTCCAGTAGGCCAAAAATGTGCATGTGTCTGCACAAACAGTTAGGAACCGACTCCATGAGGATGGTCTGAGTGCCCGACATTCACAGATGGGGTTGTGCTTACAGCCCAATACCGTGTTGGACGATTGGCATTTGCCACAAAACACCAGGATTGGCAAATTCACCACTGGCTCCCTGTGCTCTTCCACTATGTAATGAATAAAAATTTAAAACTGGAATATTTCATTCAGTGATATCTAGAATGTAAGATATAAGTGTTCCCTTTATTTTTTTGAGCAGTATATATATATATATATATATATATATATATATATATATATACACACACACATATATATACTAGATGCAGGTCCGATGCTATTGCATCGGGAGGGTGGTAATATCACCATGGGGGCAGGCATTGCAGAGTTGAGAATCTCCCCCCCCAATGTGCTCACCCACCTATCCACTCTCTCTTTCCCCATGTGCTGACATAGTCTTACACACATGATTATAGTCTTTTCTATATATTAAAAATTACAAAACTGAAAATGGGCCTATGTTCCAAATTTTAGGCATCCTTGGAGATTTGTGTGCTCAGAGATTGTGTGCTCAGATTTGTGTGCTCAGATGACCAAGGTTTCAGACCTTAATTAGCCTGTAAGGGTTAAGGTTTGTTCACTATCATCGTTCGGAAAGGCCACATGATGCAAATTTCCCAGCTTTATAAAAACCCAGCCTCCTCTAAATTGGGCCAAAAAAAGCAGCCATGTATGTTTCAAAGCAGCTATCTAGCACTCTGAAAATTAAAATGTTGAAGACCCATAAAGCAGGAGACGGCTATAAGAAGTTAACAAAGCAAATTCAAGTTGCCTTTTCCTCAGGGGGTACGGAAAGTATTCATACCCCTTTACATTTTTCACTATTTGTTTCATTGCAGCCATTTGGTAAATTAAAAAAAGTTCATTTTATTCTCATCAATGAACACTCTGCACCCCATCTTGACTGAAAAAAAAACAGAAATGTAGAAATTTTTTTAAAGTTTAATAAAAAAGAAAAACTGAAATGTCACATGGTCATAAGTATTCAGACCCTTTGATCAGACACTGATATTTAAGTCACATGCTGTCCATTTCCTTGTGATCCTCCTTGAGATGGTTCTACTCCTTCATTGGAGTCCAACTGTGTTTAATTAAACTGATAGGACTCGATTTGGAAAGGCACACACCTGTCTATGTAAGACCTCACAGCTCACAGTGTATGTCAGACCAAATGAGAATCATGAGGTCAAAGGAACTGGCCACGGAGCTCAGAGACAGAATTGTGGCAAGGCAAGATTACAACAGCATTTCTGCAGTACTCAAGGTTCCACAGTGGCCTCCATAATCCTTAAATGGAAGAAGTTTGGGACCACCAGAAGTCTTACTAGACCTGGCCGTCCAGCCAAACTGAGCAATCGTGGGAGAAGAGCCTTAGTTAGAGCGGTAAAGAAGAACCACAAGATCACTGTGGCTGAGCTCCAGAGATGCAGTAGGAAGATGGGAGAATGTTCCACAAAGTCAAAAATCACTGCAGCCCTCCACCAGTTGGGCCTTTATGGCAGAGTAGCCCAACAGAAGCCTCTCCTCAGTGCAAGACATGAAAGCCCGCATAGAATTTGCTAAAAAGGACATGAAAGACTCCCAGACTATGAGAAATAAGATTCTCTGGTCCTATAACATGAAGATAGACCTTTTTGGTGATAATTCTAAGTGGTATGTGTGGAGAAAACTAGGCACTGCTCATCACCTGCCCAATACAATTCCAACAGTGAAACATAGTAGTGGCAGCATCATGCTATGGGGATGTTTTTCTGCTGCAGGGACAGGACGACTGGTTGTCATTGAAGGAAACATGAATGCGGCCAAGTACAGAGATATCCTGGATGAAAACCGCTTCCAGAGTGCTCTGGACCTCAGACTTGGCCGAAGGTTCACCTTCCATCAAGACAATGACCTTAAGCACACAGCTAAAATAACAAAGGAGTGGCTTCAGAACAACTCTGTGACCATTCTTGACTGGCCCAGCCAGAGCCCTGACATAAATCCAATTGAGCATCTCTGGAGAGACCTGAAAATGACTGTCCACCAACGTTCACCATCCAACCTGACCAAACTGGAGAGGATCTGCAAGGAAGAATGGCAGAGGATCCCCAAATCCAGGTGTGAAAACTTGTTGTATCATTCCCAAGAAGACTCATGGTTGTAGTAGCCCCAAAGGGTACTTCTACTTAATACTGAGCAAAGGGTCTGAATACTTATGACCATGTGATATTTCAGTTTTTCTTTTTTAATAAATTTGCAAAAATTTCTACATTTCTGTTTTTTTTCAGTTAAGATGGGATGCAGAGTGTACATTAATGAGAAAAAATGAACCATTTTGAATATACCAATTGTACCCATTGTATGTAATTAAGAAATGGCAGTTAAGAGAAACAGTGGAAGTCAAGATAAGGTGTTGAAAACCAAGCAAATTTTCAGTGAGAGCTGGTCGTAGAATTGCTAGAGAGGCAAATCCAAACCCCCGCTTGACTGCAAAAGACCTTCAGAAATATTTAGCACACTCTGGAGTTGTGGTAGATTGTTCTACTATTCAGAGACACTTGAACAAATATGACCGTCATGGAAGAGTCATCAGAAGAAAACCTCTCCTGTATCCTTACCATAAAATTCAGCATCAGAAGTATACAAGAGAACATCTAAACAAGTCTTACGCATTTTGGAAACAAGTCCTCTGGATCAATGAGGTTAAAATAGAACTTTTTGGCCACAATGATCAAAGGTATGTGTGGAGAAGAAGCGGCACAAAATTTCAGAAAAGAACATCTCACCAACCATTAAGCGTGGGGATGGATCAGTCATGCTGGAAGAGGGAAGAATGGATTCAATGAAATTTCAATAAATTGTTGATAAAAACGTAACACAATCTGTATAAAAGCTGAAGTTGAAAAGAGGATGGCTTCTACAGATGGAAAATGAACATAAACACACGTCAAAAGCCACAATAGAATACCTCAAAAGGTGCAAGCTGAATGTTTTACAATGGCCGTCACAGTCCCCTGATCTGAAGATCATTGAAAATCTATGGCTAGACCTCAAAATAGCAGTGCATGCAAGATGACCCAGGAAAGTAAGACATGTTCTCATTCCTTCACAGACACAAGCTTTGTACAGCCGCTAAGGAAAGCGGGAAAAACTTTTAACTTTTTCATTTTTTGGCCACAAAGTAACTTGTCTAGTTGTCGAGAAACTAAGTCTACATTTCCACAATGAGTGTTTGGTGTGTTTTCAATGTTTCCTACAACTTTTCTACACCTATTAGTTAAATTAGGTTGCTGGCTTTTTTTTATTGCGTTTTTGAGTTGGTTATTTTTACATGTGTTTTAATCGTGTTTTGGATGCTGCGGTTTTTGTCTTTTTATCATATGTTATGTTTTAAATAAAGCTGATTTGTTTTTGATGCATCCTGGTATTTGGCTTTGACAAAACCTTACTGATACAGCTTTGTGTAGTTTATATGCATTTTTAGTGTTTTTTCTAAGTGGAAAAGCACTAAAAACACATATGCATGGTTTTTTATATAGCGTGATTTTATGGGGCAAATCAGCATATAAAACTCAGCGTAAGGGCTCATACTCACTTGCGAGAAACTCGTATAGCAATACAGGCAGCCGCACACTCCACTCCTGAGTGCCGGGTGCAGTGTCAGGTATTGCCGTGTGAGACTCATTCGAGTTTCTCACAAGTGAGTATGAGCCCTAAGGGCTCATGTAACCTTCTGTGCAAATTGGTCTGACAGGACCATGCTCAGATGGAGAGAGCCATGGCCAGTCAATGCATTGTGGTCCGAGATCAGACCAATTTGCACAGATATCTGCATGAACCTTAACTGTAAGAGAAATTGACATATTGCGGATTTCAAACATGCACTGCAGGTAAGGTTTACATTGCGGAGAAAACCCACATTGAACATAAGATTTCTATAAATCCCATCCACTTTGCTGAAACTGTAGGACGCTGCATTTTCGTGAATTTAACCTTAGGCTGCCATCACACTAGCAGTATTTGGTCAGTATTTTACATCAGTATTTGTAAGCCAAAACCAGGAGAGGGTGATATTTGCAGAAGTGGTGCATATGTTTCTATTATACTTTTCCTCTATTTGTTCCTCTCCTGGTTTTGGCTTACAAATACTGATGTAAAATACTGACCAAATACTGCTAGTGTGACGGCAGCCTTATATGTAGAATCAGAATTTCAGCATGTTTCATTTCTTTAGGAATATGCTTCATCTTTACACAATATCAAACATTATCCTCTTATTCGATTTCCCCCAAGCTACACGAACAATGTCAGGTTACAATGACTTTAAAAAGCCAACAGATCATGAGAAACGAAACATAATAATGTATTCCTGCTAATGTGTTTGTCCTTTTGGTTTGTGTCATTCAGATTACTATTTCAGACAGGGGAAAAAATACTCTGTTTTTGGCAGTATGAATAATATGTTTGTGGAACGCATAAAAAAAAATTGTATTCTCACAATAGACAACAAGAGAACCAACACACTGGATTATGAGGAATCTGTGAATTCTGTTCTGCGGGCACTTTTTGATTAAAAGTAAAGGCAGCACAATTTTCCAGCTGGGGCAATCGGAGACCTAATTTTCAGAAAAGCACTAAAAAGCCTATTGCAATAATCTAGCTAGTAGAAAATTGTTATACCTGCCATTACAAGCCTATCTGCTATGATCAGAATCGCCCCAGCCTGGTGAGTAATGTGAAATTGGTCACATATAGTAATAAAAGCTGTCCTCTGGACTCCTTTTTAGAAAAAAATGTTTCCCAAGTTGCACATCACCAATACCTATTAAAGTTTAAAATCTGTTGGTAGATGTTTAGTAACCATCTCCCTGAACGAGAGCATGCCAAATCCCACAGCAATTGCACGGCAGTAATACACAGTACACAAGGACATCCTTT
The DNA here is from genome assembly GCF_032444005.1 of Ranitomeya imitator. Lineage (NCBI taxonomy): Eukaryota > Metazoa > Chordata > Amphibia > Anura > Dendrobatidae > Ranitomeya > Ranitomeya imitator. Next base: position 495,983,506 of record NC_091286.1, read on the forward strand.
ATACGCATCCAATATCCGTTTTCTAGTTCTCTGCCATAAAATGCAATTCTTCCTCCCCATAAAACAATAATTAAATGCACTCAGAAAAGCTGATTACTCTACAAACTTTGCGCTTAAGGGAGACCAACCTAAAATCACGTTCCAAAATGATAAGCAATTTATATTTCACCAATTTAAAAACACAAAATGTAAGTAACAGAGAGCGTTTTGTGGTTAACAAGCAGCAGCTCATGCTTCCCATCCTTATTACATTTTGAGAGTTATCAATTTGGGACATATTCTAAAGGGCTTATGCTTCATAATTTTACTTTATTGCTGAAACATTTATGTAAATTTGGAGAGTAGAAAATGCTGCCAGATGGAAAATGCAGCAACGCTGGCTTCCTCACTGGCATATTCGGCAGAACATATAATGCTGAATGACTTTATGCTAATCCCTTCAATAAGATACATAGTTTAAAGCTTTTATGAAATGCAAATTTACAACAGTGAATTTGTCAAAAGACTCCACAATAGAGCAACGATTAAAAAATAAAAATGGCCAACAGGCATTTGTAAGTTAAGATCATCGTAGGAGTTCTTGGGTAACGATAGTAATAGTCAAGGTGGGTTACATTTATGAATTTATGAAACACTACATTTTATTTTTTTCACTGTTAACCAGCATGTATACTTACATTTCCTACTTACACCCTCAGCACTAGAATTTGAATGCGACTCCCAACCACAATCTATACAATCTCAATCACTTTGATGTTTATGTTTTGGTTGTGAAAAAGAAGGGGGCTGGCTTGGTTAATGAAATGAGCATAAAGCTGGCTCATTCACTAATGACATGCTGACTTTTTCCTGTGTTGAACAGAAGCCAGAAGTAAAGCTGCCGGGCCCTGGCATCGGCGATGATACCTTTCTTATTATTTACTTACTATAGGGTGTATGGTAATTTAATTTTTTTCTTGGGTTTTGTTTGTGAAATGGCCAAAGTGTGAATGTGCACCTACACATTGCACGTATACCAACTTATGCTTCAGCTCATTTCTTTGGTTTTGCTGTAGTTTTTTTTACTTTTTACAAACAGGAAAGTAGCTCCCCCTTTTTGAGCTAGGTATTTCATTTATTTAGCTTCCCATGGGCAGGTGTCTGAACAGTAGGACCCGTGTCCTGCTCTGCCCTTATTTATATACTAGTTCACTCTGTCCGTATCTACTCTCCGTCCAACCGCGAAGTGGCCATCATATACTTCCAGGCCCGGCCACTTCCTTTATTGAACAATTCTCAACCTGGTTTTTTCAAATTTCTCTCTGCTGACATTCCCACCATCTTCATGGGTGACTTCAACTTCATCACTGACACCCGCCAGTCAGCAGCCTCCAAACTCCTGTCTCTTACTTCATCTTTTGGACTTACTCAGTGATTCTCCTCAGTCCCCCACACACATGGACATACACTAGACCTTATCTTCACCCATCTCAGCTCCCTATCTAACCTCACAATGTCCCCTCTCTCAATATCTGACCACCATCTACTGACTTTCTCATCCCTGTCCTCCTCACCTGTCACACATCTCTAACAACTAGCTCACCCCCGCAGAAACCTCACATATCTAGACACTCACACACTCTCTGACCACCGCTGGCATCCATATCTTCACTCCACAACACAGATAGTGCCACTGCTTTCTACAATTCCACCTTTGCATCAACTATGGACGCTGTTACCCCTGGCATGCAAGGCAGAGTGTGATAAATCAAGAGACAACACAATAACCTCACTTAAAAGGTTCAGCAAGTGTCCAGGGTTGCAGAGTGGCTTTGGAAGAAAACACATTTGCAAGACAATGTCACCGCATTTAAACAAGCAACAATTGCATTCAAATTAGCCCTTACCTCTGCTAAACAGGACTCCTTCACAACCTTTGTATCTTCCTTATCCTACAACCTTAAACAGTTATTCAATACTTTTAACTCCCTCCTCTGCTGCCCTCTCTGACCTCCCTCTTCTTTGCTGAGGACTTTGTCATTCAGTTCAGAAATACAATTGACCAAACAAGGCAAGTCTTTATTGTTTGCCCACCACTACCCCTTTTTAAGCCAGACCAATGCCCTTCCCCCATAACCTCCCTCTCTAACATCATGGGAGGAAAGCTCACTCATCTCGCCAAATCACATCTAACCACTTATGAACTTGACCCCATGCCACACATCTTCCTCCCCAACCTCACAACCACGTTTCCCATCCCCAAACCCATCTCTTCAACCTATCACTAACTTCTCACTAACTTCTGGTACTTTCCCTTCTGCTTTCAAATATGCTACAATTATGCCTATCCTCAAAAAGCTATCCGTGATCTGACTGCTATTGCTCCATATTGCTGCTCCCATTCACTTCCAATCTCCTTGAACAGCATGTTCATGTTGAACTTTCCTCCCATCTGTCATCTAACTCACTCTTTGACAACCTGCAATCTGGCTTCCGCTCTTACTATTCCTCTGAAACTGCCCTGACCAAAATTACTAATGACTTACAGCCAAAACTAACAGACAATTCTCTTTACTCCTCCTTCTAGACCTTTTGTCTACCTTTGACACAGTTGACCACTTTCTCCTACTACAGATCCTCACTTCCTTTGACATCAAAGACTTTACCCTATCCTTGATCTTCTCATACCTTTCCAACCGCACATTTCACATCTCCCACACTACCTCCTCATCACGCTCTTTCTCTGTTGATGTCAGTTAAGGATCTGTTCTGGGACCCTTTCTCTTCTCCTGCTATACCTTTGGGCTGGGACAACTCATAAAGTCCCAAGGTTTCCAGCACCACCCATACACTAATAACACTCAGATCTACTTCTCTGGCCCAGACTTCACCTCTGTGGACAAATCTGAACTCATTATTTTTACTTCATCTCAAGTATCTTCCCTACCTGATCTATCACTATAAATGACATCACACTTTCCCCTGTACCAGAATTCAGCTGCCTCGTGGTAACCTTAGACCTATCCTTCAAACCGTTCATCCAAGCTCTCACCACCTCTTATCACCTCCAGCTCAAAACTATTTACAGAATCAGTCGAATCAGTCCTTTCTCTCAACCCTCAATTTACTAAAATGCTTGTGCATGCTCTCATCTCCCGCCTCGACTACTGCAACATCCTCTGTGGCCTACTTGCTAACACTCTCGCACCTCTCCAATCTTTCCTTAACTCTGCTGCCCGACTAATCCATCTCTCTCCTCTCTACTCCTCCACTTCTCCCCTTTGCAAATCCCTTCATTGGCTCCCAATTCCCCTGCGCATCCAGTTCAAACTACTAACACTGACCTACAAAGCCATCCATAACCTGTCTCCTCTGTACATCTTCGAAGTAATCTCCCAATATTTTCCCTCACATGATCTCCGGTCCTCCCAAGACCACCTTCTCTCCTTCACACTTATTCCTTCCTCAACCAATCGCCTCCAAGACTATTCCTGAATATCCCCCATCCACAGGAATTCTGTGCCCCAACACTTTCGATTATTCACCACATTGGGATCCTTCTGAAGGAACATGAAAGCCCATCTCTTCAAGCCTGCAATGACCATGCCGCTACCGCAACACTACTACTGCTGCAACCCCCAACCTACTGTCTCCTTCCCCATCATCCTGTAGAATGTAAGCTGGCAAGGGCAGGGTCCTCTTCTCTCTGTACCAGTCTATCATTGTTAGTTTGTTTACTGTAAGTGATATCTGTACTTTGTAACCCCTTCTCATGTACAGCACCATGGAATCAATGGTGCTATATACTGTAAGTAAATAATAATAATAATGATAATAGACACAGTATAGGACCATTCCGATTGGCTACATCTTGTTGCGGTGAGATGGCTTTTATGCTTTAGTGATCAAAATGGTGTTAACTATGTATCGTATGTTATTTACATTTGCTATTTACTTTTTTTACTTGCTGCAGGGTATATGTTCATTTTATTTTTTTTCTTGGGTTTTGTCTGTGAAAGGATGAATGTGTTCTTAGGCACTGCATGAATACCAATTTACAGTAAGTCTTAGCTCATTTTTTTGGCTTTGCTTTTTCGTTAAGAGTGACAGTAAGGGGAGGAGATTGATTGTGAACCCTCCATAATCGAGAAGCATTTTGAATATTTAAATTGAACACTAGAATTCCAACTTGTATGACATCAAAACTGTTCTGATGTTTATATATTAGATTATATTTTCTATTTATAAGATTATTTCTATTGTTTTTGTCTAATTATATTTAACAAGGATGGAGATCATTACTTTGATGTCACTTTCTTTTTCTTCACTATAAAATGGAGTCAGAATAACAGAACAATTGTATGAGTAAGAACATATTTTAGGTTTAAAACATGTAGGTTATTTTCTAGGAGAAATTTCCTTTTATTTTAACATGATCTAATAAACAGTTGCTTTGAAATATGTTTTCCTTTTGGGTACATGCTGCTGGAAAGTATTTCTTCTATTGCTTCCTTATTCCGAGTATCCAAGTAAGGATATCTTCATATTGTATACACCTGTAAACAGCATTTTTTTAATCTGGAAATTGTTTCACATAGGACCTACTATAAAGACAAGTATACTATTCTCATGTCTAATGTGAATGATAGGAGATCTCAAAGTGTTGTATTTATTTATATAACTTATTGTTTCTGCCGATAGACCCCCCAAGAGAATAATGCTCAGTGAAATAAGCAACTGCCTCGAAATTGCCGACTGACGCAATGCTTGTGTCAATGAATGACAATCTAGTTGGTGAGCTGAACGCAATCATAATTACATACAATGAAATAATTGCCAGAACTCGCCATGTACAAACCTGCCTTACTGTATTTTAAACAGAGGTTAGCAAGCTGTCAATTGCCATTGTGATTATACTGCCCCATAAAGTAGTTTTGACCTTTATGTGTTGGCATAATAGACACATTTTATAACAGATTTCTCAAAGGACAGGATGGAATCAGGCGTTTCAGGATATCTTCTTCAATGATCAAGAACCTACATTTACTGTTGACTTTTGCATGACTTGTGAATGAATAGCAGACTTTTAATAGGAATAGCTATTATAATCCTATTAAACTGTACTATATTTGGTGTAAAAATAATGGTGCACATCATACAGATATTCCTACTATAAAGCGCCACTCTGTCACCTCTAATGTACAGTAAAAAAAGGAGAGGTGATGCCAAAGTAATAGAAGTAAAACGTAACAGGAATGAGATTGTATATTTGTATTAACAGGGGTTACTGCTCTTTGCCAGACGAGAAATGATAGAGGCAACTCCTAAAGAGTGTGGTCTAGTATAATTAGGCAAACATCAATATGGAAAAATGTTTAGTCTGTAATCATATAGGTTATATAATAATTAATCAATAGGTCATATTTTGCAAGATGCACAGCTACTGTAAATTTATTGCATCTTCTGCCTTTCTGATATAGTTTTTTTTAAGATGTCTACAATTTACAAAGTTTGAAAAATCTTATTTTAAGGCAGATATTGTAAACAAAATCCATTAAGAAACTGAAACTCAAATGGGCATCTATGGACAGACTCTGCTTAGCAATCCCCAAGGATCCGTGGAATACACCCTTTCGCCCCTATATAGGGACCTGGCCTTCACTGCAGGGGAATCACATGGCCAGCCACGAGTTTATGAAATAGACATCAGTAATCTGGCTCAGAACCAAAGAAAAGGGGACAATGACTAAATCAGGGTCAAGTGCATAGTCTCGGACTCTCGGTATAGGCGGGTTCAAGTCCACATGGGGCAGAAGCATCACACAGAGGAGTAGTGAGCTATACCAGAACTAACAAAGCAGGGCCAGAAGCAGAGGTCAATATAATACAAAGCGCTCCAGGGTAGGTAAGCAAATACACCACCTAGAAAATGAAATGGAGTTAATATGAGGATTTAAATTGAGGGCGCAGTGCACCCCCATTGGCCACCAAACACTGCCTGGCGACTGTGACATACCAGCAGATGATCTATGACTGACAGCTGTACCTACTGGAGATCAGAGTGCTCCTGCTTCAGAAGAATGCTTACTAGTGTTGGCTGGATGGCAAGTGCACTGCCCAGCATGAGGACAATCACCGCCCCTCCATTGTCAAGTCTAACAAGGGAAAGACTGGCACTGGAGGGGGACAAGTACATTCATTAGAGCACCATTCACCCCTTTTATGGGACACCATAGGACAAGGTTTCTGAAGAAATAACAAAATTAGTTTTCTGATTCAAATTTATCTGAATTTGAAATGATTGTAATTCATGTTATATATTTGGCATCAATTATCATTCATTATTAATATGATATATTGCACCACAGCTGTTCGTTTATGTGGCAAGGGTACCTTTGGGCCTTCATACAGCATGGGCCCACATGTAATTGCAACTTGTCCACGCCTCATAGCTATACAACTGCTGGTTTTCCAGGTTGCTTGGCTGCTAATTAATTGGATACTACGGAATTATCCGTGTCCGTGTGTCCGTGTGCTTATGTTGAACATCAGTGTGGTACACGTGCGGCAGCCATGTGCCGCTTGTGTGCCGACTGAGGACCACACGGACCGTGCAGGAGACAGCGCTAGAGTTAAGCGCTGTCCCCCTGCGTGCGGTGCTGAAGCCGGTATTCATCCCTTCTTCCCAGCAGCGTTCGCTGGAAAGGAGGAATGAATAATCTTTTTTTTTTTAATTTATTTTTGTTTTTAAAATAAAGTTGCCGGTAATCTGCCCCCTCCCACCCCCTGTGCACCCCCCACTGGCATTAAAATACTTACCCAGCTCCCTCGGCGCTTACATCCTCTCAGCATCGCTGCTTGTCCTGTATGAGCAGTCACGTGGTGCCGCTTATTACAGTAATGAATATGCGGCTCCACCCCTATGGGGGTGCGGGGGGCGCACAGGGGGTGGGAGGGGGCAGATTACCGGCAACTTTATTTTAAAAACAAAAATAAATTTAAAAAAAAGATTATTCATTCCTTCTTTCCAGCGAATGCTGCTGGAGAGAAGAAATTAATGGGACTTCAGCACCACACGCGGGGGGGACAGCGCTTACAGTAGCGCTGTCTCCTGCACGGCACACGGACTGCACACGGACAACATCCGTGTGCGGTACATGTTTTACACGGACCCATTGACTTTAATGGGTCCATGTGATCCGTGCGCTCCCACGGACACTGACATGTCTCCGTGTTTTCCAAATGGACACACGGTCCGTGAAAACATGCTGACATGTGCAGAGACACATTGATTTTAATGTGTCTACATGAGTCAGTGTCTCCGGTACGTGAGGAAACTGTCACCTCACGTACCGGAGCCACTGACGTGTGAAACCGGCCTTTGGCAGCTGAAGATTCTTTCCATGAGCGCTGACAGGATGTGCTCTTTCCTGGTGTGATGCAAGATCTCAGATGAATTTTTGGAGTCTACTAGTTAGTAATCTGTTTCCCTGTTTCTCCCTCTTACCAGCTTGCTGATGAAATAAAAAGTGAAAACTTGCAGCTGCTTCCCCCTCCTCCTCACTCCCAAATCAAAATATCTTTTTGATGACGGAACGTTGAAAGTGAGATACCAAGCAGGAACGTGAAAAATACAGGCTGCTCTATGGTAAGGAAAATGTATCATGAATTAGATGATCTGTGATGTCACACCCCCGTCCTGCCCCACTTCCATCCATTTTGGCAGAGCTGGATGACAGTGGCGTGAAAACGCCAAAAGTCGCAAGATTTTTGTGGAACTCTGCTGTGAGCAGTTTTCAACTGTTGAAGGAAATTTGCGCCAGAATTCTGGCATGATCAATTTGATAAATTGGAGCTAAAAATTCAATATCTGTACAGTATTAACAGGTTCAGTACTTGGCTTTCCCCAGCAGTCTCAGGCAATTAATCCATTCAAGATGTTAATCCAAAACCCAGTTCTTGGGATATCCAGGGGACCCAGTAGTTGGATCTCCAGCGATCAGTAAAGAATCTCCTTCCTGCGGGATAGGTTTTGACTCTGGGAATAACCATGTAATGGCCAACATGCCAAAAAATCCTGCTAGTGTGATTGGCAGATGTGGCCTCTAGATTTTTACTTGTAGGACACAATTATGTAGTCACCAGGGTTGTACAATAGAAACAACTACCTGCCTGTTATACCTTGCGCCGGCGATTCAGCTGCTCCACCTCAACAGAGCAGCTCTTCTTTTGGGCTACTCTGTCGATGGGGCGTGACTGCAGATGTCATGTTCATTGACAGCTGATTCCCCGCAGTTAGGCAGCAGGGAGTCAGCATAACATTGGCAGTCTCTACTCAGACTCGGAGGCTTGTGTTGACATTAAGTCACCAGAAGCTGCTGAATCGCCTGCAGGAGTGGTGTTTGACTGTTCAGTGTATGCAAAGATCAGCGCTGAGCACAGTAGACAGGTAATTACCAACTACCTGCCTGTTAGTTTGCAGTGTGTGCAGCCCAAGAGTGTGCAGCCCAAGTCTGGTGCATTTATTAAATACAATATTGCCAATAAGTGCACAGGACACTCCCTAATGTCCTCCAAAAGGGCCCAATTTTTGCTAGAAAGCTCCTGGGTTATGGATGTATGTACAAACCTCCACCACGTCTCTTGCAGTGAAAGCACAAGATCTAATTTTTTTGCACTAGTCCAGCGCTGATGGATTATCTACTACTCTATGTCAGAATGTTTTTTGCTTTAAGGATGCCACCACCCAGTCAAAGCTTAGTAAATATGGCGGCAGCGCAAAGAGTGAGATCTTAGGATAACTTTTGCACTTTCCCTTTGAGAGGTGGCGTGGAGGATTGGGGAATCCTGCTCATATGCCAGGGTCCAACCACCTGAAAGTTTGGGTCTGACTTTGGCTGTGGGAAACATTGGCCATTTTAGGGGACATAAGTGAGTGCTCTGTACACTTGTCAGTAACTTATGTTTAGAAAAATCACAAGTTTGGCTACTTTGGAGTCCTCACTCTTTTATCAAATAAAAATGGCTGCCCCAGATTGGTGCTAGGTAGTTTTTAAATGTGTCATTTCGTAAAATATATTTTTCAAACCTTTATCGCAAGGAGAAGTCTGTTTCCTTGCATCACTGAGGTTATTATCAGTTGTGACGTGAGCTTTATTTTAATGAAACTGTTCTGTCAAGTAAAACAATTGTACATGGCCCACCGGCTGTTTACAGTCCCGTGATCCCCATTGGCGTGATTTGCCTAGAAATACCTTGAACTATGAATGCAATTTATAACCAATTTTCTTTCAGTCTTGCAGCAATTTAGCTGTGCTATTATCCTGTAAAGTTATGACAAAGGAAATGTTAATAGCACGGCAGGCTCCATCATTTCACTCAAAGAAAATCTTCAGAAGCATGTTGCTCACTTGGCTGACCATGGACCAGGAATTATCTGCCAATTTGTTTTCACTCTAGCTGGCCCATGGCATTTTTCATTTGCCAGGGAAGCAGCAGGCAGGACTCAGTCCAATGCACTGCTAGGATTCCTTGCTTGGCTCCCAGTTGAGCATGCTGTGTTCCAATTCTGCTTGCTTTTCCTTCCTATATCTGTTTCCTAACAGGAGGCGAGGAAGCAGCTGAGAATAAGACAGCTAAAAGGCTGTAGGAGGAGATAAATGGGCCTCCAAGCAATCCTGAGAATGCTGCTTCTATCAAAAGCTATCTAATCCTCTCAATTTATGTATGGAGTGATTTATAAAACTGAAAATATTATCAAAAAGCAAAATGGTGTTTGTAACAATATAAGCCATAACTAGTTACACACAACTGTATTACAAATAAAGAGGTTTAGCTATATAGGAGGAATAGAAGGCGCTCCTCCGGAGAAGCCACAGAAGACGAGCATGGATTCCAAGAATATCCTCAATGCTGTGGGTCTACTTAAAAAATCAAAACCTCCAAATCACTGTTGCAAGCTCATTTTTAGGCAAGGGTCACACCAGCGTATTGAAAATCGGTCTATTTTCATCCAGGAGTGTAGGATGATTTTTTCCTCACTTGTCCTTGTGCTGTCCATATACAATCTGTTTTTTTTTTTTTACAGCAGCTATTAATCTTTTATAGGACCATTTACAGTTTCCAGAGTTACAGAATTGTAATGTATCAGTAAATTTCAGATGCTATACTGTGGCTTCGTATGGCTTACAATTTCTTTTTCTCACCCGTCCCATTTTGAAGTGAATCATGGGCACTGACCCATTGAATAACATTGGTCCGATTTATACAGTGGTGTGAGCGAGCCCCGAGAACCTTCACAAGTGACAAAACAGCAATATTATTTTACTCGCTTACACAGCACCATTAATTCCTCAGCGATTTACAGACATCATCATCACTGTCCCGATTGGGACTCACAATCTAAATTCCCTACCAGTATGCCTTTGGAGAGTGGGAGGAAACCATAATACCCAGAGAAAATGACACTTGCACCACACACTGATCACACTGTGATCAGAGTCTGATCAGAATAATCGATCAGATTTTTTCGTACGCAAAAAAACTGACTTCTGAATAAGGTCTTATAAGGAAAAACAAGCCTTAAATTTTCTTAAGGCCCTGGGTCACGCTTGGAAGTGTGATGCGAGAAACCCGCACGAGTCTCGCATCAATACCCGACACTCAGGAGCGGAGCGTTCAGCTGCATAGAAATACATGGAGCCGCACATTCCTGTCCCGAGTGTCGGTGGCGGTGCCGGGTATTGATGCACAAGTTTCTCACCCCGGCCTAAATCCATAACTTTACCAACTAAAAGTGACTGTGGAGGCCAAAACAAAACCCGCATACAATAATAATACTTATATGGCTATTCAGTTGTGTTTGTTCTGCGGGGTTTTGTGCTTATTTCTATTACACTGAATGGACCTACCTGGCTTTGCTTTGTCATAGTCAATGAGATACAATACTTTTCAATAGCGCTTTTTTTGGTAGAATGCCCTCTATACTGTTTAACCCTTTAAGTAACTACATTTTGAAAGCATTTGTCTACAGAATCCTCATTCTTTAGCAGTTTATGTTACATGGTAATGTTATTTTTGCCCAGAATGTTTTATAGCTTTAGATTTAGTGATGCTTTACACAATAATAGTCAGAGCGCCAGATTTATCTGTTACTGCTGTGTGTACAAGCATATGAAGAGTACTGAGAGGAAATCCCATGGGTGACATAGAATAGCAGAGGAAGGAAATGTATCTGAAGATTCATATAGCTCATGGATCTTTGTGGCAGCAGCGTAGCAATAACCAAGTCAACAGTGTCTGCAGTTTCACTGCTCTCCAAAAATAAGTCAGAGGCATCAGGCTTTGCTATCAAAAAGTATGTTTAAACGGAATCTGTCAGCAGTTTCAGCCTCTGAAAACTGCTGACAGCACTAGCACAGGCAGCAGACGAGCACGCACAGGACCTAGGAACGCGGCCGTGCTCGTGCACTAGCACGGGCCACCTCGGCACTTCTCAGCGCGGGCAATGCGCGCACACAGGACCTGACTAGTGACTGCAAGATTTAAAGGGCCGGCTGGCGGGATGCGCTATGTATTAAAATCGCTGCCGGTCCTTCAGCGGCCCTGTGCAGATGCTCAGGCACCGGCCCGGGGGGCATATGCATTCCTGCCACCCAGCCCAGTCTGCCCCTGAGCACTAGAAAGATGTGAGGTGAAGCAATATAAAGCTACCTAGGCTCATTATCATGCTACATCACTGATTAAGTAAAACAAGTTTAAGTCCATCTTTTGCAGCCATTGCAGGCGATCTATAGACGGCCCCATCATTTGAAGTGTTTTGGGCTCTATAAAGAAGCCCTCATATGAACTTTTTTTTCCTCTAAACCTAGGTATATATGTATGTACTGTTGTTAATATAGACCTATCGCCATGTTCTCCCAATATCCAGCGCCTTTGTAAGTATACAGTCAGGAACCTGTCAGAGGACCTGCTTGTAATGTAAAGTAATGGCAGCAATGGAACTGTATTACAGCTTATATTGATACTTTTGGAAGAAATCAGCTTTGTAGTCCTTCTTTAATCACAATTTGAAGTTTTCTGCTAATTAAATTTCGGTGCTCAGGGGCCGGACCGTGCACTGGGTCTTGTCCTCCCCGTCTGTGATTCTCCGGCCCCTCCACCTGTCTCCAGTCTGTGAATGACCGGCCTCCTCTGTTTGAAATCTCAGCAGTGCCTGGAGGCATCGGAGGAGCCGGGGATCACAGACGGGTAGGAGAAGATCCAGTGCACGGTCCCGCCTTCGAGCACTGAAATCTAATTAGCAGAAAACTTCAAATGGTGATTAAGGAAGAACCACAAAGCCGATTTCTTCACCAAAGGTAACAATATAAGCAGCATTACAGCGCCATTAGAGACATGTTTTTACTTTTTATTGTAAATTCGTGTTGACAGGTCCTCTTGAAAGGGTTTGTCTACTTTCAGAAAGGTAGGCCTCAAATGGTGTAACATACCTAAAATAACATACTCAGCAGGTTCTCACTGTCCCTCAATCCAGCATCGGCAGCTCGCTGCTGCTCTGGTCCTGGCACTGAGATCAGCATTATATGCCGTTAACCTCAACACAGCCACTGTACTCAGCGACTGGCTAGAGCGGAGAGGTTTACTGTTTATGCGACATCCCTTCTGCAAAAAACCCACTGTAATCAGAGCAGCGGCAGGTAGCCAGCTTGTTATTTTACATATGTGACACAGTTCCGTGCCCACTTTAATGAAGTGAACAAGCCATTTAACCCTTTCACCACCTATGACATATATTTATGTCTTCGGCCATGTCCCTGCCTTGATTTAGTCAGCTATTAAGTGATTGTAACAGCTGCGTATTGGGTGTCATGACAGCCAGGGGTCTACAGAAGGCCTCCGTGCCTGTCATCACAATAGTCCTGCGAACACTGGCCTACGCAGTATTGAAACACTGCTATATATAGCACAGGCAATCGGAAGATCACAGTTTCAAGTGTCCCAAGGAAACTATTAAATAGAGTAAAAAAGCAAAAATAAAGCTTTAAAAAAATCTTTAAAAAATGTAAAAAGCACAAAAGTTAAAACCACCCCTCTTTTTGCCTCATTAAAAGTCAAGCAAATGAAAAATATATAAAGCACACATTTGATATCTCTGTGCTCAGAAATGTCAGATCTATTAAAGTATAAAATAATTTGATCGATAAATATTGTTTTATTATAGGGAAACTGCAGTGCTTAGTTCAGCCACAAGATGGGGCACAGAGATACTGTATATAGTATAATAGAAAAACCACATGGACGTTTCAGATAGTGAATAGTTAAACATAGGATGGGCACGGTGGATGAGACAGGAAGGACTTCCTGCTAGATCTCAGTTGGGGCCTGGGCGCCCCTGCAGCTCACTTGGGCTAGCCAGCCCCGAGCTACATCATACCATGCAATGTTACAGAAGAAGTGTAAGGCCCAGCCATATAGCATCCTTGGCCAGGACCTCATCAGAAGGAGCAACAGCAACAGTGCTTGCGGTGCAGTATTAGGCTACGTTCACATTAGCGTTTTGCGTGTTTCCGTCGGGCGCCGCAGCGGCGACGCATGCGTTATGTGCCCCTATATTTAACATGGGGGCGCATGGACATGCGTTGTGCTGCGTTGTGCGACGCATGCGTTTTTTTTGCCGCAAGCGTTGGGCGCAGAAAACGCGACAAGTTGCATTTTTTTTGCGTCCAAATTTCGGCAAAAAAAGGACGCATGCGTCGCAAAACACAGCGTTTTAGCGTGCGTTTTGGTGCGTTATTATTTGTGTTGTGCGTTGCGTCACCGACGCAGCGGCGCACAACGCAAATGTGAACGTACCCTTAGTGGGACTGCAGTTGCTAGAAAAGGCTAAGCAGTATGGGCAGGTAGTTCATCATGTGGCAGCTTATTGCGTGGGTCAATGCCCTCAGAACCGTTGGCTGAGGGAGTCACCAAACGGAGTAAGGCTGAGCAGAGAGGATGCTGAGGGATCAAAAGGTACGGTCCGTCCAGGAAGTGAGCTCAGCGATGGAGAGAAGGACAGGGACAGAAGAGGAGTTGCATGTTGTGAAACCTGATGTTGATGCTGGAAAGAATGTGAATATGCTGCATACAGAACCCAGTAAAGTTGTTGTTAAAAAGTTGAGCTGGACTGTGTCTCCCTTTGTGCGGTGCCGTCTACAAAGCATCACTGGTGGTCCAGGGTGGACCCTGATGGCATGGAGACCCAGAACGCAGGTATGCCGAAGGAAAGGCACTATTGTACTGTGGGGAGAGGCCAGGTCGTGATACAGAGACTACACTCAGCCATGACTACCGTCCTGGCTGACCCTTACACCAGTACATGTCCAGACCCGTTTAAAGATCACCAGTGACACTCTGGATGATCTAAAGTAAGCATTGGAGAAGATTATGAGGTCAGATGAGACCAAAATAGAACTTTTTGGTATCAACTCCAGTCGGAAGAAGAAGAAGGATGAGTACAACCCCAAGAACATTGTCCCAACCGTGAAGCATGGTGGGGGAAGCATCAGACTTTGGGGGTGCTTTTCTGCAAAGGGGACAGGACAAATGCACCATATTGAAGGGAGGATTAATGGGGTCATGTATCGCAAGATTTTGGTGCCAACAACCTCCTTACTTCAGTAAGAGCGTTGAAGACTGGTTGTGGCTGGGATTTTCAGCATAACAGGGACCTAAAACAGAAAAACATGGCAACTAAGGAGTGGCTCCATAAGAAGCATTTCAAGTTCCTGGAGTGGCCTAGCCAGTCTCTAGACCTGAACCCAATAAAAATTCTTTGGAGGGAGCTGAAACTCAATGTTGCCCAGTGACAGCCTCTAAACCTGAAAGATCTGGACAAAATCTGCATGAAGGTGTGGGAAAAACAGCAAAAAAGGCAGAGATGCTTACCTGCCTAGGCCTCCAAACAAATGCACTATCAGGATGCAGTGGACCCATTTGGTTAAGATGGCGGCAACACAGGTGCAGAAATACCAATGAGGCAGCCACTCACAACCTACCAAATTAATGGGGGGGGGGACTGCTTGGAAAATGACTGCACATAAGAGACATGTATGTGGCGTTGTTCACACAATGGGAATGCACAGCATCAAGGATAACAGCCTATTAGTGACGCCCTTCTATTAGCTCAGGCGGGCTGCCCAGCGCTATTAAGATGCATCCCATGTGAACAGACACCACAGTTTACAAGACAGAATGGGCCCAAATGCCCCCTGAAAAAATGCAAAAAACACATATAAAAATATGTGAGGTAATAGTTTATATTTTGGCCAAAATAAGCAAGCTCGTAACCCACGTCACAGGTCCCCACGCTTACGAGTCCTACTCTAACCAATGCTAGCACAAAAAGAGGATTCAGAGATCCTCCAAAAATTCAGAAAAATAGCAAAAAAAGGCAGAGATGCTTACCTGCTTAGGCCTCCAAACAAATTCACTATCAGGATGCAGTGGACCCATTTGTTTAAGATGGCGGCAACACAGGTGCCCATTCTGTCTTGTAAACTGTAGCAATGGAGGTGTGTGCCAAAATTCCTGCTGCAGCATGTGCAAACTTGGTCAAGAACTACTTACCGAAACATCTGACCTCTGCAATTGCAAACAAAGGTTTCTGTACCCAATATTAAGTTCTGTTTTTTAAATTGGATCAAATACTTATTTTCATGCAATAAAATGTAAAAAAAAGAGTTGCATTAGCCTACGTCCACAGAAGATCTGTGGTTAGTTCTACAAGATGTTTGGAACAACCTCACTGCCGAGTTCCTTCAAAATCTGTATGCAAGTGTACCATAGAATAATTGTGCTCTGATGCTGTTCTGAAAGGAAATGGCATATCAATCAAATATTGATTTGATTTAGATTTTACTTTTGTTCACTCACTTTGCATTTTGTTAATTGACAAAAATAAACTATTTACACTTACCATATATACTCGAGTATAAGCCAACACGAGTATAAGCCGACCCCCCTAATTTTGCCACAAAAAAACTGGTAAAACTTAATGACTCGAGTATAAGCCTAGGGTGGGAAATGCAGCAGCAACCGGTAAATGTCAAAAGTAAAAATAGATACCAATAAAAGTAAAATTAATTGAGACATCAGTAGGTTAAGTGTTTTTGAATATCCATATTGAATCAGGAGCCTCATATAATGCGCCATACAGTTTATGATGGCCCCATAAGATGCTCCATATTAAAATATGCTCCATATAATCCTGCATAAAGGTTAATAATGGCCCCATAAGATGCTCCATAGAGACATTTGCCCCTTATAGTGCTGCACAAACGTTATGGCCCCATAAGATACTCCATACAGACATTTGCCCATATAATGCTGCACAAACGTTGACTATGGCCCCATAAGATGCTCCATAAAGATATTTGCCCCATATAGTGCTGCACAAATGTTATGGCCCTATACAGACACTTGCCCCATATAGTGCTGCACAAACTATTTTTTGAAGTTTTATTAGGTAAAAGTAATTAAATATATAAACTGGTATAAATTTTGTCGTACCTTAATTTTGCTAAAATGTCATTTATACAGCGCGATAAACACCAGAAAACTAAAATCTAAAAACAACTTCTAGACATTGCAGAATTGCTGTTCTTTTCTGTATCCCCCTCAAAAAACATTTTTTTTAGATAATCAATCAATTATATGTACCTAAAAATATCACCACTAAAAAATACAACTCTGGTCCTGAAGGTGCAGACACGGGTGCTTAAGGAATTAAAGATACTTTTTTTTTTAATAGTGTTTATTACTAATGTAGCCTAGGGGACATGATTAGGAGCTTTAAGGAAAAATGAAGAGAACAATACACTTTAATGTTTGATGTTTTTTTTAATTAAATCCTGAATAGATAAAGAACTAATATGAATTAATAATCCTTTTTGATTACCCTTGTATAATCGATCATTGCGCAGTGGTCGGCATTGCTGGTAACCATTCCATTTCCTTAGGTTGCTGTTATTGGACTTTTACTAAAGACTTCTCCTGTAATTCCATTCATACTGAATGTTATGCCATAGAGACTGACTGATTGAGCATAAAGGGTTCTCAAAGGTTCTCAAGTAATCTTCAACTGATTTTCACTCTAGTGGTTTGTAAAGCAGAGGGCATGACCTAGCATGAAATTTAGCAACAGAGAGGACTAACAATAATTTTGACTTGAAGTTTTTTGAGTACAACCAATCAAAGATGAAGGAAAGTGTCAGCCAAGGTCTCCGGTTCACTCATTAAAGCATCTTGTAGCAGCCTATTAGTGCAGATATGAATGTATGGCGGTACAATTCAGTCAGTGTGTTGCTGCCATTACAGCAAAGGTTGCACTAAGTAAAGCGATTCTGCCTCAGATGGCGTTAAAGTCGAAAAAGTAAAATTTGACTCTGCTGCTAAATCTTGTATCGTGACCAGCCGAAGTCTTCCGAACAGCTATTTCTGCTCTGAGCTTCTTCTACCATCAATTTCTAGAACACAATTAATTATTGATAGCCATTATCAGCTAACTTTTTTTTTATTTTTCTGTCATGTGGTCAAAGATCTATCACAGAATATGCCATAAATGTGTGATGAAAACAGTTCCCACTGCCGGGACCCGCAGGGAAGAGGTGGCCGCACATGTGGCGTGCTCGACGATTTTTTGGAATTCTCATCAAGTCAATCTCTCTCAATTGAGAAAAACATGTCCCTAATCTGGAAATAAATGCGGATCTCATTGGTGGGACTAGCTTCTATCAGACATTTATGCCATACCCTATGGATATGTCATAAGTGTCCAAGATGGAAATACCCCTTAAGTTTTCATATAGATGAATGTGATTAAAGCATCTACATTTGCAGGATGAAGAGTGACAACGTGTACTGTAAAAAATAAGTTCCATTTGTGGTAGTTGCTAACCCGAAGGTTACGTGACCAAAGGTTGTATAAAAAAAACAATCTGCAGCAAAATCCATACTGGTAAAGAATGTGGATATTGTGAAATAGGGCTCACTCATACCAGCATATATAACGGATTTCCAATGTTTTATGGGATAGCTCTCGGACCAATGTTATTCAATAGGGCAGGGCTGATGCATGATTTCTTTTTTACTGATAGAATCTGTCAGTGGAAAAAAGATCGCACCATGCTGTGTTTTCACTTTGATATACCACTCACCCATTAAAGTGTATGGGCACGTGGAAATCATCAAACTTCACTTGGATGACATCTGAGTGCAGTCCGACTTCCGTGGACTCACAGAATGGAAAAGATGGAGACATTTTGTTGTATATTTTTTCACAGTATGCTCCAGTTTTCGGCATGTGAGAGAATCAATCACACTAAGCTGACACTCATCATAGATTGATCAGAGTGTCTTTAGCATAATTGGCCCAATATTCTTGGATGAGAGAATCTACGGCCGTCTCACTGTAGCCTAAAGTGGATTTACTGCACATTTCATCCTCTGCATTTGAAATCTACAGCACTTGGAAATTTACACTGCAGATTTTTTTCTGCAGCATGTGTATGAGATTTTTTGCTGTCATTCATAATTGTGCTATAGTATTGCATTCACATTCCATGGAACATGCTTTTCATCTAATATACAGTTTCTACTAATGTGTCACGGGTGTGTCAGATGCAACAGACTGTCGCTCTACATCTGGCTGCAGAAGGTCTCTGCATTTGGCATTACAGATGCCTCCTTAATCCTTCGGACTCTTGGACCCAGTGACAACCTCCCACCGACTCTAGGTGACACACCTGGACCTGGGGGTTTGTAAATCCCCAGTCTGCCGCAGAGAGTCGCCGATGATATTCACGTCTTCCCTTGTGAAGGCTTGGAGCTACAGCAGTTGGCTAACTTCCTCTCTGGAGCTGTTTGAGGATGTTTGGTGTTACCTCTCTGAGTCTGCTCAAGCTAAGTTCATGCCTCTTGTCTGTCTACCTTTCTGTCTTTAGTTTACAGTGGGAATTGACCAGTGCCTATCCCCTCCCTATCCAGGGTCAAGTGATATATGTGGCTAAAGGTACCGTTACACTAAATGACTTACCAACGATCACGACCAGCGATACAACCTGGCCGTGATCGTTGGTAAGCCGTTGTGTGGTCGCTGGGGAGCTGTCACACAGACAGCTCTCTCCAGCGACCAACGATCCGGGGAAAGACTTTGGCATCGTTGAAACTGTCTTCAACGATGCTGAAGTCCCCGGGTAACCAGGGTAAACATCGGGTTACTAAGCGCAGGGCCGCGCTTAGTAACCCGATATTTACCCTGATTACATTGTAAAAGTTAAAAAAAAAACACTACATACTTACATTCCGATGTCTGTCACGTCCCCTGCCGTCAGCTTCCTGCACTGACTGTGTCAGCGCCGGCCGTAAAGCAGAGCACAGCGGTGACGTCACCGCTGTGCTCTGCTTTACGGCCGGCGCTGACAGTCAGTGCGGGAAGCTGACGGCGGGGGACGTGACAGACATCAGAATGTAAGTATGTAGTGTTTTTTTTTTAACTTTTACAATGGTAACCAGGGTAAACATCGGGTTACTAAGCGCGGCCCTGCGCTTAGTAACCCGATATTTACCCTGGTTACCAGTGAACACATCGCTGGATCGGCATCACAAACGCCGATCCAGCGATGACAGCGGGTGATCAGTGACCAAAAAAAAGGTCCTGATCATTCCCCAACGACCAACGATCTCCCAGCTGGGGCCTGATCGTTGGTCGCTGTCACACATAACGAGATCGTTAGCGGGATCGTTGCTACGTCACAAAAAGCGTGACGTTGCAATGATATCGTTAACGAAATCGTTATGATGAAGGTACCATTAGGTTCCTGCTTGGTGATTGGTGAGGAACCAATTCAGGGACTTAGGGACGTTAGGGCAGGTAGGGTGTTATCAGATCTGCCTCGGGGTCTCCACTCAACCTTTCCCTAGTGTCTGCGAATCCTTCCCCTCATGCCTTTGTGTTGCACATGTACTTGTTGCACTGTGCGTGACATAATGTATCTCTTACTTATATTACATAATAGGAAAAAAGGAACAGCACAACACTTGTAGTTAACTTCGGGTGCAAGGCCCCAGGCAACCAGTCCAACGATTGCACCAAATTCACATAGAAAAAAAGAGGCAGCACTCCATCATAAAGTGAAAAAAAGTGGAAGGTTTTAATCAACCCACATAGCCGGGCGACGTTTCAGCTCCATCTGAGCCTTTTTCATGATACTTATATTACATATATGAATTAAAAAAAAATCTTTCATTTTTTATTTAATTTTATATTTGTTTTTATATTGGCATGAGAGTTTATCGGTCTGGTTATTGAACATCTAGGGCTAAAAATCCTGCACATAATTTATCAATGACAACAAAGTAGCTTACATTGCAATATTGTGTTTAGAAAAAGATTTCCTTATAAAGTATGGTCAAACACTGACACTTAAATCAGACATCACCTTACTGAAGTCAAAGGACTTAACACATCAACACAGTGTGGTCAATGGCTGGACGACATTTTTTCTCTCACAATCCAGCAATTACATTAATATGCACATTCCCTCAGTATTTGGACCAAAGTTTGTTAGCACATCTATTAACTAATTATTAAATTCAAGTATTTAAGTCATGCCTATTGCAAACAGTTCCAGAAGATTAAACATACAGCCACGCAATCTCGATAGAGTAGTATTATGGGTCATATGGAACAGCT
The DNA here is from genome assembly GCF_032444005.1 of Ranitomeya imitator. Classification (NCBI taxonomy): domain Eukaryota; kingdom Metazoa; phylum Chordata; class Amphibia; order Anura; family Dendrobatidae; genus Ranitomeya; species Ranitomeya imitator. Next base: position 496,004,219 of record NC_091286.1, read on the forward strand.
CGATGACCTTTACATATGAACCTGTCATGTACGCCAGTTCATGAAATTTTTGATCTGCTAGATGTGCTACGTTCAGCAGTAAGTGTCATTATTGTGAAATGGAAGCGCATAGAAGTAACAACAGCTCAGCTACGAAGCAGTAGACCATGCAAACTCACAGAGCGGGACCTTGTCGAGTGCTGAAAGCACGTAGCTTGGAGCATGTTGGAAACCTACCGTCTGCTGCATCACTCAATATCGAGGTCCAAATGTCTCTACAAGTGACATCAGTGCAAGAACTATGTGTTTGGAGCTTCTAGAAACAGATTTTCATGGTTGAGCAGTCGCACAACCTTAATATCGCCATGTGGAGGGGACAAGTGTCAAGCAGAAATGTGAAAAGCACTCTGACAATAAACTTTGGAGCGGTGGAAATGTGTTCTACAGAATTAATAACATTTCACTATTTGGCATTTTGATGGACAAATCTGCTTTTGATGGATATCAAGAATAATATCTTTTGGGATGCATAGTGCCTACTGTGCAATTTAGTGAAGGAGAGATAATGGTATTGGGCTCTTTTAAGGGTTTGGACTAGGTTTCTAAATGAAGGTGAAGGGTAGTATAAGATATTAAGCATATAAAGACATGTCATCCAATTGTAGGCTCCACATATTGCAATGAGCAAGGACCTTTCGAGTCTTAGCAGGATTATGAATAAAGCCATAATACCAACGTCATCCAACCTTTTTGGGGATAAAATACCAATGTGTCTGCAAATCAAACTTTACAATCCAACACCATTGTTCAAGCCTAAAAATTATTTTTTGGATGATGGGCACAAACAAAGTCTAAAATCTTGTGGCAAGCTTTTCCAGAAGTAGCATTTATTTGCAACAGAAATTTAGGAGGCCATTCATCACGACTAGGGTTGAGCGACCTTTACTTTTATAGGATCGGGTCGGGTTTCACGAAACCCGACTTTTTCAAAAGTCGGGTCGAGTGAAATCGGCCGATCCTATAAAAAAGTCGGGGTCGGCCGAAACCCGAAACCCAATGCAGTGCATTGGGTTTCCATGGTTCCCAGGGTCTGAAGGAGCGGAAACTCTCCTTCAGGCCCTGCGATCCATATTTTAGTGTAAAATAAAGAATTAAAATAAAAAATATCGCAATACTTACCCTCTGACGCGCCCTGGTACTAACCGGGAACCTTCCTTCCTTAGAATCAGCCTTCCAGGACCTTGCGGTGACGTCGCGGTGACGTCGCGGCTTGTGATTGGCCGCGCGGTTGCCCATGTGACCGCTCGCGCGACCAATCACAAGCCGCGACATCACCGCGATGTCACCGAAGGTCCTGGAAGGGCTGATTCTTAGGAAGGAAGGCTGCCGGAAAGGATTACCTAATAGGAATATACTCACCCTCGGACGCACCCTGCTTCTTTCCGGCAGCCTTCCTTCCTAAGAATCAGCCCTTCCAGGACCTTTGGTGACGTCGCGGTGATGTCGCGGCTTGTGATTGGTCGCGCGAGCGGTCACATGGGCGACCGCGCGGCCAATCACAAGCCGCGACGTCACCGCGACGTCACCGCAAGGTCCTGGAAGGCTGATTCTAAGGAAGGAAGGTTCCCGGTTAGTACCAGGGCGCGTCAGAGGGTAAGTATTGCGATATTTTTTATTTTAATTCTTTATTTTACACTTAAATCTGAATTCCGATACCAATTCCCGATATCTTAAACATATCGGGAATCGGTATCGGAATTCCGATTTTAGATTCAAAAGATCGCCGACTTCATGGCCGACCCCACACAGGGGTCGGGTCGGGTTTCATGAAACCCGACCTTGCCAAAAGTCGGCAACTTTTGAATATTTTCGACCCGTTTCTCTCAACCCTAATCACGACCAGAGATTCTCTCACTGGTCATGTTGAGGGAGCGTTTTTTAGTGGAGGCTCCTGATACAATAAAAAACTCTTGCTTCTTAATGAATCAGGATAGGTTCGTCCTGGCGTGTGCTGGAGTAAAATTTGTAGTATAACAAACACCGCCGCTCTTCATGAATTTGACACACCCACTTTGTCGGAGCTGGGATGAAAATGGTGTGAACACACCAAAAGTGGCGCTTTTTTTGTCAAAACCTGGCATCACCCCCATGTTATTTCACGGGAGCCATGCACCCAGTCAGTGCTGACGTCACTGTCTTCCAGTTTGGATGCATGAGTAATCAAGAAGAAGTGAGAGATGCGGATGGCCACTCCCTTCCTCTTGATTATTAATACGTCCGAAGGTGGGGACAGTGATGTAGGGCTCACATGACCTAACAACCTCACGTGAACCCCGGGAACGTGAGTGCTAATACTGCTGGAATGACACCGAAACTGGAGTTGAGTATAAGTTTTTTGATTTTCATAGGAGCAAACATTCAGATCAAAAAGGGGTTGTCCAAGTAGTGGACAACTCCTTTAATGATAAGACAAAACAAACTGTAATTCTTATAACTGTAATTCAGATATATCCAGGACATGGGCTACAAGTGTCGCATTCGTTGTGTCAAGTCACTCATGACCAATAGACAACACCTGAAGCGTCTTACCTGGGCCAAAGAGAAAAAGAACTGGACTGTTGCTCAGTGGTCCAAGGTGTTGTTTTCAGATTAAAGTAAATTTTGCATTTCATTTGGAAATCCAGGTCCCAGAGTCTGGAGGAAGAGTGGAGAGGCCACAATCCAAGCTGCAGGAGGTCTAGTGTGAAGATTCCACAATCAGTGATGGTTTGGGAGCCATGTCATCTGCTGGTGTAGTTCCACTGTGTTTTATCAAGACCGAAGTCAGCGCAGCCTTCTACCAGCAAATTTTAGAGCACTTCATGCTTCCCTCTGCTACAAGTTTTTTAGAGATGGAAATTTCCTTCTCCAGCAGGACTTGGCATCTGTCCACACTGCCAAAAGTACCAATACCTGGTTTAAAAACAACAGTATCACTGTGCTTGATTAGCCAGCAAACTCGCCTGACCTTGTCAAGAGGAAGATGAGAGACACCAGACCCAACAATGCAGACGAGCTGAAGGCTGCTATCAAAGCAACCTGGGCTTCCATAACACCTCAGCAGTGCCACAGGGTAATCGCCTCCATGCAACGCCGCACTGATGCAGAAATTAATGCAAAAGGAGCCCGACCAAGTATTGAGTGCATTTACTGAACATACATTTCAGTAGGCCAACATTTCAGATTTTAGCTGGTGTTATAAACTATTATAATTTACTGAGATAATGACTTTTGGTTTTTCATTGGCTGTAAGCCATAATCATCAACATTATCAGAAATAAACACTTGAAATAGATCACTGTTTGTAATGACTCTATATAATATATGAGTTTCACTTTTTGTATTGAAGAACTGAAATAAATTAACTTTTTGATGATATTCTAATTTAGTGAGAAGCACTTGTATCTACATGTGCTCATTTATCACCAAAAGAAAATCTAAAGTAAAAATGGAAGGTAGAGGAGGGGGATGCAGCTGCAGGTTGCTGGTTAGAAGGCCGAGGAGTGAATACACTGCACAGTTTGCACAGTTCTCTAGGAAGAGACCACAAACAAAGCAGTTGTCCATGTGGGACGGACTGCATAGCGCTCACATTTATGCCATAGCTGTGTTAGATCACTGCACACAAATAAGAATATACTTTTGTTTCCAAACCAATTAGGCAAGCCTTTTTCAAACAAGCCATCCCTATGGTCCAATGTTAATATGCTGCCTGCCTTACACCTCAAAACACCAAGCGTGTAAATGGCTGCATATATTCAGGAATACACTCCCTATATAATGGTAGATATATGATCATATTTACACAAATCAACAGGCACGTTATGATGAAAACACCTAAAATGTACATTTTTAGTGCACAGATATGGCCCCGGCTTGCAGTTTAACCAGAAGACTCCACAAGGATAAGGGCAACACAAGTGGGAACTACGCAGCCAACTAAAATCATACATAAATACCTGCAAACACCATGCAAAGAATTTGAAAAAAAAAGGCAGAATCCTGCATAGGTAAAGAGGAATTCATTATATGTAGCAACCAAGTACCACTGCTGTTATTCAGCGTGCATCAGGTTGGAGAATATAATTTACACTATATCACTATTTCAAACATATATTTTTCACTGAACATTAATATTTTTATGACAACTGTCTATAAAACTTTATGATTGTTCCAGGCTTCTATTAAAGGTCTTGCCTGAATTTCAGAAAATAGTCAGACTGATTGATACTTATGATTTGAGGCCCTCTGGTGGTGACTCTATAGTATAACATAGCAACATTAAGAATAGTAAAATTACACATACAGGAAAAACCATAATTTCAGCAATAACCATCATTACGAGGATCATCTGTACTTACAGGAGTGCTGCCATTTGAAAATGTATTCATGCTGATAGAGCTGCTCATCTTGTCTGAAGACATAGAAGATGGGGATGGACTTCGTTTCTCCATACAGTTTGTATTCATGGAATCCTGACGCTGAAGGTAATCTCTCCATGCTCGCTGTATGCTAAATAGAATGTACATGAGTAGTACAGGAGTTAATAATAAAATATTATTATACAATCATATGCTTAAATATTACTCCTCCCCTCCAGATGCCAAACACAAATAACTGTATATTTATAAGCAAATGTATGAGCAAGGGTTTATATTTTCAGTAGAGCACTGACTTGACTAACCAATGTTGAAGAACACCCTATAAAGCATACAGCACCTTCAGTAAAAATGAAAAATTCATGAGGCTCTTAGGGCCTCATGTCTAGAACCTGTAAAGCCTTTCAGTTGAAGCCCTCTCCTGGTTTTTGTCTGAGTTATCATTATCTGCCATGTCACAGGAACAGTGGAGGTGCAGTCCAGTTATAGTCACTATTAGAGATGAGCGAATATTTTAAATTTAAATTTGCTAGCTTGTAAAAAAATGTTCACAAAAGTTGATTTGTGGATAATCACAAGTAATTTAATTGCCCTGAAGATACATGTGCAACACTCTGAACACCTTCTCTAACTTCTGCAAAATTCTGCATTTTGTAAAACAACGGATGACTTTTTTTGCAATTTGCGCAAATCAAAAATTATTTGAATTCACCAGTTCCAAAAATTTGACACAAAGAGAGACAGCCTGCTTGAATCGGTGTTGATACTGCAATAATAACAGGTGTTTGTTAGCAAGTTCCCTCGACAAGCATCCAGCTTCCAATTCCCTGTTTTGGAAATGTACCGGTAAAGTTAAATGCCAGATAATAGCTGCTTAAAGGGGTTTTCTAAACCATCAGCAATCATCATCATCAGGACTGCATCACTTCCTGCTTGAAGAGGTGGTGCACTCCTGAAGATTGACACTTCAGACTAGCAACATGGTGTTACGCACAGTGTAGAAACACTAGGGAAGGGAAACCCCCTAGGCAGATCTAACATCACCTTGTCTGCCCTAAACGTCCCTAAATATGTTCTGCACCTATCGCTGAGCAGGAAAATAATCTCTGCCTGACCCAGGCAATCCTAGAGAATGATGGGGTGTGCACTTGTCAATCTTCACTACCACTAAAGACAGCTGGGATAGGCGAACAAGAGGAACACTTATCTTGAGTAGACTCATAGATGTAACACAGACATCCTCCTGCAACACCAAGGAGGAAGAGAGTCGACTACTATAGCTCCAAGTCTCCACAGGGGGAAATGGAAATATCACCAGCAATTCCAAGCAGGAGGCTGGGAGTTTATAAACACTGGGTCAAAGAGTCAGAAGGGTTAAGAAGGTGACTGCAAAGCCAGACACAGAGACCTTCTGCAGCTAGATGCAGTGCGACTGTCTGCAGCTTCTGACATACTCATGGTACATGATTGCAGAGACAGCTTTACAGCTGCATCATCAGAAGGGCACAACTGATTCAGCTGACTCCAGAATAGCCCTTGAAATCTATATTGTAAGCAGCTTGCAATCATGCTCTTTACCTAGAAAACCGGCCAACTTTGATAGGGTGCTTTCACTTTGCGCTTTGTCACCCATTCATTGGTTTCGTCAGGGCTTATTTCCTGAATTCCAGTATGTGCTAACAGGGCCATAGACTATAATGGTGCAGATAGAACGAGCGTGTTCTCTGTCGTACATGATTTTCAGGCATATACACCTACTTGAGAGGGACACTCAGACGCAGTAGTCTTCATCTGGGTGTCCGCCTCCAGTAGAGATACACATCTGAAAAATATGCATAACAGAGCACATGTTCACTATGTTGGCAACATTACAATCTATGGTCCTATTGATGCATACGCCCAAATCCCGTTTTGTGGGACAAAATGCAATGTGAAAACACCCATAGACTATGTGGGTGATACACTTAGCAATTAGCAGGAAACTATAAAATTAAAACTTCCTCAATTCTTGAGAACTGAAAGAATGTTTAATAAGAGGTAATTACAAAGTTACTTGTTTTCAGAAACATTTGCAATTTTACGCATTTAGGATATTGAGACAACCCCATTAACTAGACTTACAGTATCTCAATCATTTAAGGGATACAGTGTATTTCTAATGAGGTGAATAGCTGTGAACTATTAAAAAGTATACCTTTATTACGGTAATACTATTAAAAGAAAAAGGAAATAAATTTGGTAATTCCTATCCAACCAATACTTATACAGTATCTTCATGATGACCAAAATAATATCGAACTAATATGTCATGTAGAAAACAGGACTGAAAATAAGACCAGGTTGGGGGGTGTCCTAACATTTTCTGTCAATGATGCACCCTAATTATAAACCCTGCAGGACTGCAGAGATTGGCACCCTACATAAAGCTTGCAAGTTATAGTGCCCCCGCTCAAATTAGTCTGACTCAAGCTGTCCATAGGTAGTCCTGACAGGAAGCAAAATAAACATAAACCCTACTGTAACTAAATAAGTAAAAAGAAAAATGTTTTTAAATAACACAGGGTTCTTAGTAACACTGTTATTGATCAAAAATAACATAAAAGCCATCCCACCATCGACAAGGTGACACTGATCGAGACCGTCCTACGCTGTCTAATATTAAAAACCTTACCATGTGTCAGAGTTGACCTCAGTGTGTGAATTAGGGCAGACAAAAGGACCAGGTCCCGACCTGTGGACACCAGTCTAGGGAAGCCTTTAAAGGGACACTGTCACCTGAATTTGGAGGGAACAATCTTCAGCCATGGAGCCGGAGTTTTTGGGTGTTTGATACACCCTTTCCTTACCCGTTGGCTGCATGCTGGCTGCAATATTGGATTGAAGTTCATTCTCTGTCCTCCGTAGTACATGCCTGCACAAGGTGCAATCTTGCCTTGCGCAGGCGTGTACTATGGAGGACAGAGAATGAACTTCAATCCAATATTGCAGCCAGCATGCAGCCAGCAGGTAAGGAAAGGGTGTATCAAACACCCCAAAACCCTGCCTCCATGGCTGAAGATTGTTCCCTCTAAATTCAGGTGACAGTGTCCCTTTAAATGTTATTTCCAGCTCAGGAGAGGGAGGCCGCACCCCGGCTTGCACAGAATGCAAATATACAAAGAAAAAAACACAAAAATCGAGCTTGATTTAAGTTGGTATACATGAAACACATAAACGCATGTGCATGGTCACTTTGGCCATAAAGCATACAAAACCTACAAGAAGCAAAATAAACATAAACCTTACTGTGACTAAAGAAGTAAAAAGCAAAACTGCATTTAAATAACACAGGGTTCTTAATAATACTATTTTGGATCAAAAATAGCATAAAAGCTATATATAAGGTTTATGTTTATGTTGCTTCTTATAGGTTTTGTATGTTTTATGGCCAAAGTGAACATGCGTTTATGTGCTGCATGTATACCAACTTAAATCAAGCTCAATTTTTGTGTTTTTTTTTTGTATTTTTGCATTCTGTGCAAGCCGGGGTGTGGTCTCCCTCTCTCCCTGCACCTCGTTATGTCACCATTTCAAAAGAGAAAACACAGTAGTTTGACAATAAATGGCTTCACCCAACCACTAACCATGAATGGAGAAAAGGTTTTGGTATTATCATTCATATTCTTTGAAAAAAGGCCAAGAAAGCAAAAATTCTGCTGGATACGCAAGTTTTTGAGCACAACTGTATATACCAGGATGAGCTCAGTATAAGGGACACATATACCAGGATGGGTGACATATACACCTGGAAGGGATCCATGATGGGAGACATTATACAGGATGGGAAACATATATCAGGATGGGGGACACATATATACAAGTATTAGCCCAGGATGGGAGACATATATACCAGGATGGGCTCAGGACAAGAGACATATATATCAGGATGGGGAAAGTATATACCAGAAAGGGGGATATATATATATATACCAGGAAGGGACCCAAGATTGGGAACATTATATAGGATGGGGGACATCATACAGAAAGGGGGGCATTACTACATAATGGAGGAAGGAGGAAATAATGATGGGAGGGCCAAGTCCAAATTTTGCACCAGGGACCATCGGACTCTAGTTAAGCCACTGAATGAGGATCATCACCTATGTACAGGCATTTTCCTAAAAGTGATCAGAAGAAAAAATGCCTGTTCTGGTGACCTAACAATCTCAACTATATGGGAACTAGAAATTAGTAGATATACATATTCTAGATCTGTGCATTACTAAGGTATGAATACTGCTGGTAGTGTAGGATAAGGGTGCTAAGTCAACCATTGCTCCATGTCCTCATTTGTAAGTTGTTGTGACACTGGGCCCTCTGAAAATATTGCAAAGGAAGTCAGTGATATTGTAATGCCTTCTGGAGGCCAATTGATAAGAAATCATTCTCAATGACACACTGCCAGCCTGACAGTAAATCAAAGTGGATAAACTTCCCTCTGATTTGATGGCGGACCATATAACGGCCAGATGACCTGCTGCCAAACTAGAGGGGAATGATGCGCTAAATTCCTATGGGTAGTATAAATGATTTTATGGAAAACCAATCATCCATGACTTTATGAACAGTAATTAAATAGGAAGAAAAAAGTGAACTTGATGCATCAAAATTGTCTAACAGAAAAGTTAGCCATGTTCCATAGCAACCATATTACATCGCAGGCCACAACTTTTCAGGGCAGTTTATCTAATTGGTTGCCATCAACGGCAATGGGGTTTCATCAGACATGAATGCGAAATGAAAACTTATCTATACTGTGTAAATCTTAGGCAGTGCAAATGTAGAATGTTAGATTGGAAGGGACCTCCTGTGTCATCTGATCCAACCCTCTGCTCATTAAACCATCTCAGACAGGTGTCTGTCCAGCCTCTGCTTGAAGACTTCCATTGAATGAGAACTCACCAGCTCTCGTGGCAGCCTGTTCCACTCATTGATCACCCTCACTGTCAAAAAGTTTTTTCTAATATCTAATCTGAGAATATTTTGCGTGTGCACTATGAATTGAAAAGTAGAGTTTACTATGTCACTTTTAAAACATTTAAACTTTTATAGAGAAAATAAGACAGCAGCAAATATCCCAAGATACGCGAGGACATTGTCTATACCTAATCTTAGGAAACCCAGTTTTCGGGTTAGACTAGGTTTTCCTAATTACTTTCAAAACATGATTACCGTAGACTAGTGTTTCAGTATGATCACATCCTTTTCAAAATTTCTCAGATGCATTGGGATACATTTAAAAAAATAAATAAAGGAAGGCTGTTATTACCAGGTCAAATTTTATATGCAGCTGATTAATTCTGGTCATTTTATGGAAATTGCAGATGGAACTCCAATGGGAATTGAACCCAGATTTGTCATTCAAGTCTATGGGGTTGTTTGTGCATTATATCTGTAGTTTAATGTAAAACTACAGTGGTGGCCAAAAGATTTGAGACTGACACAAACATTTCTTTTCAAAACATTTACTGCTTAAAGAGATTTTCCACAATTGGCTGTGTGAAATAAAATGATCCTGTGCTGAGATAATCTTATAAATGTGCCCCTGCTGTGTGCTGTGTAATGGCTGTGTCTGACCGTGCAGGGGCATGGTCTGATCATACCACAGCTCCTGGGAAGGGGAGGAAGCATTTTGTGAGGTAAATAATTGCCCTGCCTGTTAAAAAAAAACAATGTTTTACCTCACAGAAAGAATCAGCTGCGATCCCAAGAAATTTCTTTTTATTACAAGAATAATAAAAAATGTACATTGTTCATGGGACAACCCATTTATGCAGTAAACTTTTTTGAAAGCCCAGATTTGCTTGTGGGAAAACCCCTTTAAAGAAGACTGGTTGACCAGATCATACGTTTACAGTTTTTCCTCCTATTTTATTCCCACTGCTCCCCTCAGTATTCCATTGTTTTTTAAAAAAATCATAGGGATACAGAGATATTGACCTCTATATTTTGCCATAATTTTTCTAGTCTTTACCAAGGGCGTGTGACAGGCACTATTCTCTAGGGTCTAGTATTATTAACCTGTGAGCCACCATGCCTTCTTGGCAAAGACCTGAAAAATTAGCTCTAATTAAAAAGTTCCATGTCTTTGGGACAATATCAAGGACTTGAAAAGACAGCAAACAAAACATTTTGAATGATCAAAGGAGAAGTGGGAATAAAATAAGAGAAAAACTGGTCACTTTTGAGCTGGTGATAGAGACTCTAAGTTTTTAGAGTGGTAACTTGCATTAACTGTGGTATAAAACACTTTCAAAAGTCTCAAAATGTTTGGGCAACTTTGTGTGACTTGTGACTTTTGGTGTTTTCACACCAGATTCAGCCAGCTCCATTAAAATCTTTGGAGCTGGAGAGGAAGTGGGGTAGAATGGGCCATGGCTGCGCCCACATGTCAAATTCACTAAAACTGAAGTCGTCTGTTATGCCAGAAATTCTACTCCTGTCTGTGTCTGTGACTGGAGTAGCCTTTCTGGCGAGGTGTGTGCCTCTTAATGAATTTGGCACATTTACTCCAGTACGACCTTCATTAACATTGGTGTATGCAATGCCAGACTGTGTAGTATGTTATATATATTAAATGATTTCAACACTCCAATTAATTAATACGAATTATAGAGCTATTGATATGGTTTCAATCAGATATATATAATTCCCTCACATGTGTTCAGGGGCCCATTCCCCAGTTGTTGAATTTCTACCATGTGTCCTACATGAAGCCCCCTCCTCCAGGTTTCATTGGGGATTGAGGGGATGTACCTTTGTGAGTGGACAAGAGACACAGACTTAAAGGGACCCTGACAGTGAATATACACTGCCCAATCCACAGGCAGCATGTATCAGACACGGTCTGTATAATTTCAGCCATATATGTTTGACTCTGAAATACAAACCATCAGGGATCAAGCTGCATGGAAGACTAATTGGAAAGGTGTGCTGCAGGTGGCTTCTCCCCACCAGCTCACATTGAGTGACAGGTCTCGTCCTGCGTGAATGCATTGGGAGACATCTGTCAATTCAAGGCAGCAGGCAGGAGTGACTTTCTAAGTATATTTCTCTCTGAAATTATACAGACAGCGCTTGATACATGCTGCCCGTGGATTGGGCAGCTTGTATCTGCTTTCCAGTTCCCTTTAACTGCTTCACGGCATGTGCCGTACATGTACTGCGCATGTCGTGTCTCTCCCTTTGAAGTGGGCTCCGGCGCGGAGCCCACATCTTTCCCGGCACGTCAGCCACATCATCGCCTGTGTGTAGCAGAGGCGATCTGATTATCGCAGCTTCTAGTCTCCCATGTACACTAATGAAGCAAGTGAAAAGTAAAAAAAAAAATGGTTTTAAAAATATTAAAGTTCAAATCAACATCCATTTGCCCCATTCAAAATAAAACATAAAAAAATACACATATTTGGTATCGCCGCATTCAGAATCGTCAATCAAGTTATAAAAAGAATTAATCCGATCGGTAAAAAAGTAAAAACTCCAGAATTAAGTTTTTTTGGTCGCCGCAACATTGCATTAAAATGCAATAATGGGCAAGCAAAAGATCATATCCACACACCAGGCCCCAGATCAAGAAAAATGGAGACATTACAGGTCTCGGAAAATGACACAATTTTGCTTATTTATTTATTTATTTATTTTTAACAAACTTTAGATTTTTTTTGCACCACTTAAATAAAAAACAACCTAGACAGGTTTAGTATTTAGGAACTCGTAATGACCTAGAGAATCATAATGGCATGTCAGTTTTAGCATTTGGTGATCCAAAAAACAGTTGTGGAATTGCACTTTTTTTGCAATTTCACCGCACTTGGAGTTTTTTCCCGTTTTTGTGTACACAATACGATAAAACCAATGGTGTTATTCAAAAGTACAACTCGTCTTGCAAAAAAACAAGCCCTCACATGGCCATATTGATGGAAAAATAAAAAAGTTATGGCCCTGGGAAGAAGGGAAGCAAAAAACAGAAATGCAAGAACGAAAAAGGGCTGTGGCGTGAAGGGGTTAATTAATCGGCCCCATAGCTCCCCTTGGTTGAATTGAAATCCAGCATTGCTGAAAAGCTTCAGTGCTAACACCTTCCTTCATATATTATCCATCATTATTTCTATTCAATCCTCCCCATCCATCTCATCTCTTCAGATCTGTTCCTCAACATACAATCCTCTGTCTCCAAACACAGACAGCCCCATCATGCCCTCTCCTGTTCCCACCTGCTAACACTTTCTCTGCTCCTCCTCACTGCCTGTGATATTGCTCCAAATCTTGGTCCTCCTCACCACATTCATTTCTACCTCCCATCCACACTCTATCACAACTTTCCGGAACCTTTCTAACCTTATACCCATTCGCCTAACCCTGCTTCCCCAGTCCTACTAACAGGGGCTCTGTAGAAGACTCGCTCTGTCTGCAACAAACTTTCCTACATCCATAATCTTTTCATTACTAACAAACTTTCCGTCCTCGCTATCACCGAAACCTGGACCACCCCCTCTGACACAGCCTCTCCTGCTGCACTTTCGCATGGTGGATTCCACTAATACATAGTGCTTTTTGCTCTCCCTAGTGGTCGGAGTGTGAAGTGTAATGTGTGCTGTGATACCTGGTCAGGTGAAATCCTTTAGTGCAATCAGACATAACATCACTCCCCTTAGCGGCAGAGCGACATTACTGCAACGACCAGGACTCTGGGGCGCTGCATCTATCTCTCACTTCCTCCTTCGGCCTTGCTTAATAGTCTTCTGCAGCCACTCACAAAGATGGCCACACACTGGACCTCATCTTCACACACCTTTGTTCCCTATCTAACCTCTCTAACTCACGGCTCCCTCTTTCTGACTACAACCTACTTACGTTCTCTTCCCTCTCCTCTCCAGGTCCACAATCCCTATCCCACAAGCTTGCATACCCTGGCAGGAATTTCAAACACTTCGATCTACACTCACTCTCTGAATCTCTTTTTCCACTTACAGACATAAGCTCCCTACACAATGCGAATACCAGTGCCGCTCTGTATAACACCACAATAGCTGTAGCTCTGGAATCGGTTGCCCCTCTCACACATACCAAGGCTCGCAAAATCAACAGACAGCCCTGGCACACTAGCCTGACCAAAGAACTGAGACAGGCTACCAGGATTGCTGAGCGGAGAAGGAAAAGATCCCACTCCAACAAGGACTTTATCGCATTTAAACAGTCCCTTACTACTTTCAAGGCCACACTTGCTGCAGCAAAACAAACCTACTTCTCATCTCTCATATCCTCCCTGTCTCACAACCCTAAACGGTTATTCAAGACTTTCAATTCTCTCCTCCGTCCCCCAGCACCCCTTCCGTCTCCAATCATCTCGGCCGAAGACTTTGCCTCATTTTTCAAGCAGAAGATTGATAACATCAGAGGCAGTTTTGGTCGACAACCCCCAGAGCCATTCCTCCTGACTGCTCAGCCCTCCTCCAAAACCAACTTTTCCACTGTTAAAGAAGATTGACTCTCCTCTTTACTCTCAAGATCACATCTCACCACCTGTGCACTTGACCCAATCCCTTCCCACTTAACAACTTTTGTTTTCTCCTCAAGCTTTAAACATGCCTCAACCACATCTATCCTCAAAAAGCCCTCTCTTAACCCATCCTCTGTATCTAGCTATCGCCTTATATTGCTTCTCCCCTATGCCTCAAAACTACTGGAACAACACATCTATCTTGAATTGTCCTCTCACCTCTCTTCTTGCTCCCTCTTCAACCGCTTACAATTTGGTTTCTGGCCCCATCACTCCACTGAAACTGCCCTAACTATAGTCACCGTCACCAATGACCTATTAACCGCCAAAGCCAAGCGACACTACTCTGTCCTCCTCCTCCTGGACCTATCCTCTGCCTTTGACAGAGTGGACCATTCCCTATTACTACAGACCCTCTCATCTCTTGGCATCACTGACTGGGCCCTATCTTGGATCTTGTCATACCCAACAGACCGGAAATTCAGTGTCTCCCACTCACACACCACCTCCTAACCTCGCCTCCTATCTGTCGGAGTCCCGCAAGGTTCAGTCCTAGGGCTCCTGCTCTTCTCCATTTACACCTTTGGACTGTGACAGCTCATAGAATCACATGGCTTTCAGTATCATCTCTATGCTAATGACACACAGATCTACATCTCTGGACCAGATATCACCTCCCTACTAACCAGAATCCCACAATGTCTGTCTGCTATTTCATCCTTCTTCTCCGCTAGATTTCTAAAATTTAATCTCGACAAAACAGAATTCATCATCTTTCCCCCATCTTACTTGATCCCCCCCGTGGACCTATCCATTAAAGTAAATGGCTGCTCACTCTCCCCAGTCCCACAAGCTCGCTGCCTCGGGGTAATCCTTGGCACTGATATCTCCTTCAAATAACATATTTAAGCCCTTTTTAATTCCTGCCGACTTCAACTCAAAAATATTTCCCAAATGCTTACATTCCTGAACCAAGAATCTGCAAAAACCCTAGTCCGTGCCCTCATCATCTCCCGCCTTGACTACTGCAACCTCCTGCTCTGTGGCCTCCCCTCTAACACTCTCACACCCCTCCAGTCCATTCTAAACTCTGCTGCCCAGCTAATCCACTTGTCCCCCTGTTATTCCCCGGCCTCTCCCCTCTGTCAATCCCTGCACTGGCTCCCCATTGCCCAAAGACTCCAGTTCAAAACCCGAACCATGGCATACAAGGCCAAACACAACCTGTGTCCTCCATACATCTGTGATCTCATCTCCCGGTACGTACCTGCACACAACCTCCAATCCTCACAAGATCTACTTCTCTACTCCCCTCTTATCTCCTCTTCCCACAATCGCATACAAGATTTCTCCCGCACATGCCCCCTACACTGGAACTCTCTACCACAACATAACAGACTCTTACCTACCGTGGAAACTTTCAAAAGGAACCTGAAGACCTACCTCTTCTGACAAGCCTACAACCTGCAGTAACCACTGATCCATCAAACCACTGCATGACCAGCTCTACCCTCGCATACTGTATCCTCACCCATTGTAGATTGTGAGCTCTCGCGAGCAGGGTCCTCTCTCCTCCTGTACCAGTTGTGGCTTGTATTAAGATTACTGTACTTGCTTTTTATTATTTACTGGATGGAGGCCCAATGCTATCGCATCGGGAGGGCAGTAATGTCATGATGGGGGCAGTCTTTACAGTGTTGACAATCTTTCCCCCATGTGCTTACCCACCTATCCACTCTCTCTTTCCCCATGTGCTGACTTGTGCGCATGCACTCCTACTGTATAAAGATGGCGGCGGTCAGTGAATTACTCAGCTGATCCCGGTGGCGGCGTGTTTGCAACAGTGTTCAGCTGGAGGTACCGCAAAAGATGCTGCGTACAGCGTATATGGTGTGTGTGTGTGTGTGTGTGTGGTTAGTATGGCATATACAGTGTGTGTGTGTGGTGCATATGGCGTATACAGTGTGTGTGTGTGTGGTGCAACGGTGTTCCGCTGGTGGTACCGCGCAAGAAGCTGGTACCAGCAGTTTCCATATTGAGACACTCATCACTTGGGTGTCCCAATATGGCGGTCGGTGAATTTCCACAGCTTGGAATTAGGCTAGGTTCACATTGCGTTAGTGCAGTCCGTTTAGCGCATTCGCTAATGGACGGCGTTAACGCAATGTCCAAAAAGGGATCGCGTTTAGCGATCGCACTAGGGCAGATGCCCAATCTGCGCTAGCGAGAACGGATCCAAAAATGCTGCAGACAGCGTTCGAGGTCCGTCACAAAATAACGGAGCATCGCTAACGCATGCCAAAAATGGCATGGGTTAGGATGCGTTACATACATTGCGGTTAATGGGTGCGCTAACGGATCCGTTACATTGCGTTAGTGGTGCTATGTAACGGATTCCGTTAGCGGATGCCCACTAACGCAATGTGAACCTAGCCTTATGGGATCCGGACACATCTGGACGGAACAGGAGGAGAGGACATTACAGGGTAAGTATATATTAAGATACCCCTCCCCACCTGTAAAGCGCCATGGAATAAATGGCGCTATAATAATAAGTAATAATACTAATTATCTCATTAGATGTAGTATAAAACAATGGAAAGAAATTGATGTGTATAGTGGCATTAATGGCAACACCAGACATATCTCTGAGCCAGACCCATGGAGTGTTTTTCTGTCTATGAGCGGTAGACATGTAAAGCAGATAAAACACCTAGTGTTTATATGTGAATTTAGTCTATACGGACAAAGAGATCCACTGGCTTCAGAATTTGTGCTTTGTAGAAGTATATAATGGGAATACTATTCGTCTGCATCATTGTGTCGACTGCTTACTGTAAATACATAAGTTCATTCATTGATTCTGTTTTGCATTTATGTGAAGTTATAGATTACAGTTATGTGTTTCATTTTGTACCAGTTTGCTGTATATTAGTGTTTAATATGACACTACAATACAGAGTGCTGTAAGCAGAATGCAGTAAATCTATGCTGTGTTCAGCAGAGGGCAGTCTTTACAAGTGTAACGAGCTAGGAAAATGATCTACAGTAAAAGAATAAATGCCCTATAAAGAAGGTGCTGCTCCTATGTAGATGTAGTATTTCCTACAATTCACAAAATTAGGCTAGACTGTCTACAAATGTGGGTTGATAGAATAATTGAGTATTTACATCGGACAAAACGTCAAGGGGCCCCCTAAGTAAAAAGTGGATTGGAACCGTACCTAATTATTCTCAACCTCAGAATTTTCATGGCTCAGAATTATTATATAAGGCTTACTCCCATCTAAATAAGTGATTACATATTTGGAGTATATGCTAAAATGTTATTCTGTCTGAGTAGGACCGCGACAATCCTGAGAATAAAGGGATCACAGAATTTTCCATATACAGCAGCTATCAACAGCCAGCTGTGCAGGAATCTGCAGCACTGAACCATTCATGTGGAAGGCGCTGTGCAGCAGTACCTTGAATACTGAATGACCAGGAGAGCAGCTGTCCAATTAAAACAGTAAGGGGTATTCAACATTAAAGGGGTTGTCCACTTCAGGACAACTCTTTCTTAAGGTATGTTCACACGTTCCTGATTTCCATCCTTTTTTTTTCAGGACTGAAACCGCAGCTCTTGGCAGAAAACGCAGGTCCTTTTTTTGGTCCTTTTTTTGTGCTTTTTTGGTGCGTTTTTTGATGCATTTTTTGATCCTTTTTTTTATGCAGTTTTCTATGCAGAGTCTGTGTGTTTTCTAGGAAGTTTTTTAGGGTTAAAATGGCTGAAAATACCCTAACCCTAACCCTATCCCTACCCCTACCCCTAACCCTAACCCTACCCCTAACCCTACCCCTAACCCTACCCCTAACCCTATCCCTACCCCTAACCCTAACCCTAACCCTAACCCTAACCCTACCCCTACCCCTAACCCTACCCCTAACCCTACCCCTACCCCTAACCCTACCCCTAACCCTAACCCTATTCTAACCTTAGTGGAAAAAAAAAAATTCTTAATTTTTTTATTGTCCCTACCTATGGGGGTGACAAAGGGGGGGGGGGTGTCATTTACTATTTTTTTATTTTGATCACTGAGATAGGTTATATCTCAGTGATCAAAATGCACTTTGGAACGAATCTGCCGGCCGGCAGATTCGGCGGGCGCACTGCGCATGCGCCCGCCATTTTGCAAGATGGTGGCGCCCAGGGAGAAGACGGCCGGACGGACACCGGGAGGCCGGGTAAGTATAAGGGGGGGAGATTAGGGCACGGGGGGCATCGGAGCACGGGGGGGGGCATCGGAGCACGGGGAGGGGGCATCGGAGCACGGGGGTGGGGCATCGGAGCATGGGGGGGTGGGATCGGGGCAGCCACACTCCGCCCACGCACTTCTGCCCGCTTCCCCGCACTTCCTGCTGCAGCGGTTCGGCACCACAAACCGCAATAAAACCCGCAGATATATTTTTGATCTGCGGGTTTTACTGCGGGTTTGAGCTCACAATGGAGGTCTATGGGTGCAGAACCGCTGCGGCTCCGAAAAAAGAAGTGACATGCTCCTTCTTTTTTCCCGCAGCTATTCAGCGCGGCTTTTTTTTTTAAATTCAGGATCATGTGCACAGCGGTTCCTGTTTTCCATGGGGTACATTGTACTGTACCCTGCATGGAAAACAGCTGCGGAACCGCAGCGGCAAAAACGCTGCGGTTCCGCAGTAAAAAACGCACTGTGTGAACATGGCCTTAATGTGCACATGGAAAATTGATACTTACCTTCCGGACCAGGGTCTTATTCCCCACCATGTTGATCATAGCACTCCAGTGGGGGATGCAGCCCTGAGTACAAAGGAGTGGCGCTGGTCTGGGAGGACAGTAGGTGTTATCCAGTAGCGGACAATCCTTTTAAATATGACCTGCAAATAATATATTCTCAGTATTGGTGGATTTCAAGGATTGGTGGATTCTCAGGATTGGTGGATATCTTTTTTATAATTTCACCATAATTTCATAGTACTCTAATGCTTTTCCTCTCCATCTCTCTTTTTGTTGCAGTTCCAGACTACCCTCCCATTTCCAGATGTTTTCCATAATCTAACAGTCCTTTTCATGCAGCTCTCCTCCTCATTTGCTTATTACAGCAGTTGCAATGCTAAGTTGGTGCCCACAACAGGATGCACTGGGTAAGCACTGTCACTCTAGGACTAATAACAAGGTATTTTTATTGTAACTACACCAAAATCATGGGGCCCAGTAGTAGACGTTCTAATAATGCATCCCCGATCCCCCCTCGCCCAAAAAAAAACAAAAAATAATATTCGGCGGCGTCACAGAAGACCATATCTCACAATTTTGCAGCCCATACAAAGTAATTTTCCTCCTATGGAAGCCACTAGATTCCCCTTCCGCTGCTGCCGTAAAGTATGATGCCAACAAAAGTGCCTCCCCCAAACACAATATGATACTCCACAGTGAATTCCTCCACACACACAGTATGATGACTCTATTATACCCTCGCGCCGCTCTACCAAAGTAAGCTGATGATGTCCTAACTGTGACCCCCCACACAGCCCTCCATACAGTATAATGAGCCCCCATAGAGTATAATTGACCCAACACCATTCTGCACGCACAGTATGATGGCCCCAACACAACCCTCTACACTGTATAATGGCCCCAACTAGTCTTCAAATAGTATAATAACACCAACACAGCCCTCCAAACGGCATCTCGGCCCCAACACAGCCCTCCACACAGTATGATGGACCCCAAACAAATATTCACACTGTATAATTGCTTGAATACAGTATAATTGCACCCTCATAGCCCTCCAAAAAGTATAATGCCCCTCCACAATATAATACAAACAGCATAATGGCCCCCAAATAGCGCTGCAAACAGCATAATTACCTACCGCATAGCACTGCAAACAACATAATAGCTCCTCACATAGCCCTCCAAACAGTATAATGTCCCCATATAGCTCTGCAGACAGTGTAATGGCTCCGCATAGCTCTTCAAACAGAATAATGGCCCCACACAGCTCTCCACACAGTATGATGGACAACACACAAACCTTCATGTTATATATGGTAATTGCTTGCATCTATATATATAATTGTCTAAGGGTTTTTCCGTCTGTCTGTCTGTCTGTCTTTCTGTCTGTCTTTCTGTCTGTCTGTCTGTCCTGGAAATCCCGCGTCTCTGATTGGTCGAGGCCGCCAGGCCTCGACCAATCAGCGACGTGCACAGTATCGACGTAGATGTCATAATGGTTGCCATGGCGACGATGATGTCATAAAGGTTGCCTCGACCAATCAGCGACGGGCACAGTCTGCCGCGAATTCTGGAATCATCATTGTCCATATACTACGGGGACATGCATATTCTAGAATACCCGATGCGTTAGAATCGGGCCACAATCTAGTACAGTATAATAGCCCGCACATAGTCCTCAAAACAGTATAATGTGTTGTGAGTTCTGTTTTTGGGCTCCCTCTGGTGGTTACTGATGGTACTGGGTGATTTGTGTTCTGCTTTCTCTGGTGTCCACCTGTTCTATTAGGATTTGGGAGTTTCCAATTTAACCGGGCTTTCTTGTCATTTCCCCGCCGGCTATCAAGGTTATCAGAGTGTTTTGTTACCTCAGCTTCTGGCTTCAGTAATCTTCAGGACAAGCTAAGTTTTGATTTTCTTGTTCCACATTTTGCTTTATTTTTGTCTTGTCCAGCTTGCATATAATTGTCTCTTTGCTGCTGGTTGCTTTAGTGGGCTGTAATTGCTCCTCATGTTCCATGAGTTGGAACATGAGTTCAAGTAATTACAGGATGGTTTTTTGAAGGGTTTTTTGCTGACCGCGCAGTTTACCTTTGTATCCTCTGCTATCTAGTTTTAGCGGGCCTCATTTTGCTGAATCTGTTTTCATACTGTGTATGTGCCTTCCTCTCATTTCACCGTCATTATATGTGGGGGGCTGCTATTTCTATGGGGTATTTCTCTGGAGGCAAGAGAGGTCTGTGTTTCTTCTAATAGGGGAAGTTAGATCTTCGGCTGGTGCGAGACGTCTAGGATCAACGTAGGCACGTTCCCTGGCTATTGTTATTTGTGTGTTCAGGTTTACGGTCGCGGTCAGCTCAGGTTCCATCACCCTAGAGCTCGTTGGTGCTTGTTCTTTTGTGATTCCCTGCCATTGGAATCATGACAATAATGCCCCCGATATAGCCTTGTAAACAGTATAATGGCCCTCCAAATAGCATTGCAAACAGTATAATAGCCCATCACATAGCACTACAAACAGCATAATAGCTCCACGCATAGGCCTCCAAACAGTATAATGCACCCCATATAGCTCTGCAAACAGTATAATGGCCCATATGAAGTCATGCAAACAGTATAGTGCCCCTCAATAGTCCTTCAAACTGTATCATAGCCCCACATAGCCCTCTATAAAGTATAAAGACAGCCACATAGCCCTCAGTATAGTATAATGGCCCAACTATAGCCTTGTAAACAGTATAATGGCCCCAAATAGCACCTCAAACAGTGTAATAGCCCATTAAATAGGACTGCAAACAGTATAATGGCCCCACATAATCCTGCAAACAGTTTAGTGACTCCCACATAGCCCAAATAGTATGATGGCCCAACAGAGCCCTCCAAATACTACAATAGCCCTCCAAAAAAGTATTAGCCCCCACATAGGCCTCCAAATATTATAATGGTTCCCACATAGCCCTCCAAATATTATAATGGCCCACACATAGTCCTACAAAAATTATAATGGTTCCCACATAGCCCTCCAAATAGTATAATGGACCCCATATAGCCATCCAAATAGTATAATGGCACCCATATAGTCCTCCAAATAGCATGATGGCACCCACATAGCCTTTGATATAGTATGATATATAATAAGCCCTACATAATCCTCCATACAGTATAATGTGCTCCACACAGTCCTCCTTACAGTATAATGGGTTCTTCATTGCCTTCAATATAGTATAATGCACCCGCATAGCACTTCAAATAGTATAATGACCACCACAATGTTCTAATTGATTAAAAAAAAATTCTATCGGTTCATCGAGTCTCTGTAGAGTGTGTTCTGAAGCCCTTCCCTGCTTGGCATAGTGGGCTTGAAGTAATGACGTCAGAGCTCAGATGCAGAGGGACAAAGATGGAGGAGGGAGTGGGAGGCCCCTCTTCCATCACTGCTTTGATCTGCATCAGTATCCTATATGCTGATACAGTTGAGTTTGCGATTCTGGGCGGAGGGGGCCACTGCCGGTGTGGTATCCTGGTACCTATCCTACTGCTGTTCAATGAGACAGTTGTCGTGTTGCAATAGATTCGTTCCAGTGTGTCAGAATTAGTTTGGGCACTGTGGGTTAGGAGATTCATTGCATTGTATACCAACGACGACTCAAATGTGCTTTGCTGCCATCTACTGGCCAATGTGTATATGAAAGTTAAGTGATTATTCTCACAACAAGCTGCCATGGGAAAAGCCTCCCAGCTCAGGTCTCAGACACTTCCTGAACACTGGTGAGTTCAAGCTGCCTAAGAAGGCAGGGGAAGCAGACACTACTGCTCCCAGCATAGTTTCCATGCCAGTCCACTCTGGGGGACCATCTTTCTCCACATAATTTGCTCCACAAAGGAGTGAAGTCATCCTGTCAGGAGAGATAAAGCTGCACATGTGCTCTCCTGCATGCTGGTTATCTGTTTGCTTCTATCCAGGACCAGATCCACGTGACGTGACTGCCACGCCACTGACTTTGTTTAACCTACCCCCTACGAAAGGGAACGGTAGGCTGAAAACTTTGAGTACTTCCACTCTTTAGTGTGTTTCCATGGAGAGCCAGTCTGTGACGGTCCCTCCTTCAGTGTAGTGTTTCTTGGACTGCGCATAGCACTTCTTCTAATAGAAAGCGAAGAGAACTCTGTTCCAGCCATTAAATCTTGCCAAATCTGTGAAGGTGATTTTCTGGATTTGTTTTCTCATTCTGACTCTCATAGTTGTGGTCTCCTATGATGTCAATTACAGGCCTCTCTCATCTTTTTAAGTGGGAGAACTTGCACAATTGGTGGCTGACTAAATACTTTCTTCCCCACTGTATCTTTGCTCCATAATTTGTGTTTCCTGGCTATCATCAGCTCATTCCTACCTCAACAGAAAATACTGTACTTTTCTTCCACCTTAAGAGACCACCGTTGCTCTGGTTTTCCTGAGCACGCTTGGGTGGTCGCTGAGTATTTCTAACTGCTCAAAGATTTCGTTTTCGTTGCCTCAGCTTCATGATTTACGGCTGCTAGCCAGCCTGAGTACATGTGGGGGTTGCCTGGTTGCTAGGGAATCCCCACATGTATTCAAGCTGTCTATCAGCTGTAAATCATGCAGCTTAGGCAACGAAAACTAAATCTCCGAGCACTTACAAATACTCGGAGACCACCCGAGCGTGCTCAGGAAAACCCGAACAACGAGTATACTCGCTCATCACTAGTCTCCAGTCAATGGACAAGACAATCTCAGCGAAGTACAAAAGGTATCCTACCTGCTCGGTACAGGGACCAGGTACCTCAGCATATATCCTTCTTGAATGACATGCCCTCTTGGCATTTAGATACTCAGATTTACCAGATTAATATGTGTTCTTTTCTAGTTAATATAACAGGTCAAGGACTGTACCTGGCTCACAAAGCCAAGAAATCTTAAACTTTATTTACCCCATTTACCTGTAACAGTATTATAGTTATTACTAAGAATGTTGTTTATTCTCATGTTTATCTACTATTGCATTTTTTTAGGTATGGACATTTAAATCAAATGCCCAGAGACTCTATCCCAACAATATTCTGAATATTTCTCATGTTCACAACCTACGTTGGTTTTAGTAGTAATAATTCCATTTGGCCATGCACTTGTGTATACCACTTTTTCCTGTATCCCTAAAGGTACCGTCACACTGAACGATATCATTAACGATATCGTTGCTTTTTGTGACGTAGTAATGATATCGTTCTGTGTGACAGCGACCAACGATCAGGCCCCTGCTGGGAGATCGTTGGTCGCTGGGGAAAGTCCAGCACTTTATTTTGTGGCTGGATCACCCGCTGTCATCGCTGAATCGGCGTGTGTGACGCCGATTCAGCGATGTTGTCACTGGTAACCAGGGTAAACATCGGGTTACTAAGCGCAGGGCCGCGCTTAGTAACCCGATGTTTACCCTGGTTACCGTTGTAAATGTAAAAAAACAAACACTACATACTTACATTCCCGGTGTCTGGTCATGTCCCCCGCCGTCAGCTTCCCACACTGACTGGTGAGCGCCGGCCGTAAAGCAAAGCACAGCGGTGACGTCACCGCTGTACTTTATGGCCGGCGCTCAGTCAGTGCTGGAAGCTGACGGCGGGGGACATGACCAGACACCGGGAATGTAAGTATGTAGTGTTTGTTTTTTTACATTTACAACGGTAACCAGGGTAAACATCGGGTTACTAAGCGCGGCCCTGCGCTTAGTAACCCGATGTTTACCCTGGTTACCCGGGGCCTTCAGGATCTTTGGTCGCTGGAGAGCGGTCTGTGTGACAGCTCTCCAGCGACCAAACAGCGACGCTGCAGCGATCGACGTGTGACGGTACCTTTACTTTGTCATTTGTACAAGGCTTCTCCCTCCAACTGTACACTGAGGACGGCTTTTCTTAAAAGAGGGAGTTTGTGGTATCCCGGAACCCATTCTACTGCTGCTGAGTGAGACAATTGTCGTGTAGCAGCAGATTTGTTCCAGTGTGTCAGAATTAATTTGGGCACTGTGGGTTAGGAGATGTAATACATTGCATTGTATACAGAGGATTCATAAATGTGCTTTGCTGCCATCTACTGGCCAATGTGTATATGAATGTTAAGTGATTAGGCTGCTTTCACACATCAGGTTTTTGATTTCAGGCTAAATCCGGCAAATTTGCAAAAAAAAACGGATCCTGCGTAAATTGTGTCCGGCAAAAAAGCCTGAAGGGACGGATGAAACGCATGTCCTTCAGACACAATCCGGCGCTAATACAACTCTATGGGGAAAAAACGGATCCGGCGTAAGAAAAAAACGGATCTGTTTTTTTCAAAAACTGCCGGATTGTGCCTGAAACAAAAAACCTGATGTGTGAAAGCAGCCTTATTCTCCTCACAACAAACTGATATAGAAACGGCTGGGAGGAGCCTCCCACCTCAGGGCTCACACTTCCTGAGCACTGGTGCAAACCAGTTGAGTTTGGTTCAGTCTGCCTAGGAAGGCAGGGGAACACTACTGCTCCCAGCATAGTCTTCATGCCAATCCATGCTGGGGGGACATCTTTCTCCACATAATCTCCTCCACAAAGGAGTGAAGTCATCCTGTCAGGAGAGATAAGCTGCACATGTGCTCTCCTGCATGCTGGTTATCCTGTTTGCTTTTAGCCAGGATCAGATACACGTGGCTGCCACGCCACCGACTTTCTTTAACCTACCCCCTGCAAAAGGGAATGGTAGGCTCAAAACTGAGTACTTCCACTCTTTAGTGTGTTTCCACGGAGAGCCAGTCTGTGAAGTTCCCTCCATCAGTTTAATGTTTCTTGGACTGCGCATAGCACGTCCTCTAATAGCAAGTGAAGAGAACTCTGCTCCCTCCGCCCTGAGAGGCCATATCCTCGCTTGTCTCATGAGGAGTGAACCATTACTTTCATATGCACAATATACTGTGAACTTTGCCTTTAAAAGAGAGACTGTACCTCTTTCAGTAAAATTGTTATGTTTACAAGTTCACCTGTGTGTCTGGCTGCTTGAGGGTATGTGCACACGTTGCAGATTCTCTGCGGATCCGCAGCATTTTTTGCAGTGCAGAAACGCTGCAGATCCGCAATTGATTTACAGTACAATGTAAATCAATGAGAAAAAACACACAATTTGCGGAAAATCCGCTGCGAAAACGCTGCAGTTTAAAAGAAGTAGCATGTCACTTCTTTTTTGTGAATCTGCAGCGTTTTTGTACCCATTCCATTATAGAAAACCGCAGGGGTAATAAACGCTGCAAATCCGCAAGAAAACCGCAGCAAAAACGTACAAAAAACGCTGCAGAACCGCATAGAAAACGCGACAAATCCGCAGGTGCATTTTCTGCCAGGAGAGGCAGAATCCGTACCAGAAATTCCTAAGCCTAATCCGCAACGTGTGCACCACGCTGGAGTATAATTAATGCACAGAAGTGTTTGTTTTTCCAGTGACACTTGAATGGCTATCTGTTGACATAGAGCTCTCGTATGCTACCAGATATTCTGCTATAAAACAAGACGGGGCGTCTTTTTGGCAGAAGTAGGAGTGTGTTTAAAATATATCTGTCATCACACAATATTTATATATTAGTGCACTCCTGTGCTGTTCAAGATAATCTAATTTGGACAAAGCATATCTTTGCACTCTGTTTACCCCGTTATTTTTGAGGGTTTATTCATACTATTGTGCATCACTACATTGCACTCTGTATCGCTATATAGCGTTGCATTCAGAATAATTTTTTTTTCTTTCTATTGATTTTTTATATTTATTTTTTCATATTTTTCTGTTTTTTTCACGGGTATCGGAGGTGTATTTGGGACATTATCTTTTGTCTATCCTTACTGTAGGGATTGTAAGGGACCCTAGGGTCAGCCGCCGAGGAGTGGGGGCGCCTACCGCAGTAAATTAGGGTGTCTACCTCCACTGTCAGGCAGTTAACAGTATGGGATTGTACTTTAGGGCTCACTAGTTTTCCTGTATTGCAGGCTCAGTTAGGGATTTAAAGGGTGAGCCGTCGAGGAGTGGGGGCGCCTACCGCGGTAAATTAGGGTGCCAACCTCCACTGACAGGCAGGATTCATGGTAGTCCGATATAGGGTTCTTTAGGTACATTACGTACTTTTTTACTGTATTAAAAAATAGAGTCTTTTTAACCTATTTGATTAAAAGTTATATTTTAGGGATCCTTGTTTTTTTTTGTTTGCTTTTCTATTGTTCTAGGGTCCCGATCTATTTATGTCTTTGGTTTTCCCTGTTCTCTTAGATAACCCGGCTCTGTGGGTGTCACCGTGCCTCCTGGGTGTAGGTGTGGACAGGTAACCTGCAATTAGCTGTCCTGCCGGTCTCTGGAATTAGGCATAGAGGTCCTTACTCCCTCAGTGTTCCGGCTACTGAGATGTTGCGCCTCAGAAGGAGACAGCTTGAGCGAGGCTGGTCCCCTTCTGGTATCCTCTCCTTTGCTTCGACTTCCTTGACGCTCGTTGCAATACAGTTCTGCCTTTCAATGTCTCTTTCTGGAAGCTGCAGCTCTCAGGGCATGCACAGCTCCTTTAACCTTCCATCAGACTCTGGTCTGGAACGTTCTCACTCTCCCTACAGAGTACCAGTTATATATATGGGGAGTGACCTAATAAATAGGAGTAAAAGCTGTTTGTGATACCTGGATGCAGTTATCCTTCTTTGCCTCCAAACGTAATATCACTCTCCTCGATAGGAAAGCAATACCACTGTGACGACCAGGACCCTGGGGCGCCGCACTGACATTGGCCACTCTAGTAGGCGCGTGATCTGCTGCCATTGGCGGTATGCCACTAATAACTATAATGCCCCATTAAACTACTGTATATAAGCAGTGTTGTCAAATGCAGATCAGTTTTCAGAAGGATTATCTCATGTAGGCCACATACACATGAAATTTTGATCAGTATTTCCTAAGAAGTTGACGCCATGAGTCTATGATGCAATGTTTCCGAAAGTATGCTGGACAATTCACTGTAGATGGATCTGCTGTGAGATCATCACAGAAGTGTCTGCTGGTGAATGGAGTACTAAACACACACTATGCAAATATTTGCAGTTTGTATTTATTTATATATCCAGTCTGGATTTTAACCCCTTAGTGACAGAGCATGCCAATTTGTACATTTCTGACCACTGTTATTTTATGAGGTTATAACTATGGAACACTTTAACGGATCCCACTGATTCTGAGAATGTTTTTTCGTGACATATTGTACTTCATGCTAGTGGTAACAATTATTCGATATTACTTGCATTTATTTATGAAAAAAACGGAAATATGGCGAAAATTCTTTAAATTTTGAATTTTTCAAACTTTGAATTTTTATGCCCTTAAATCAGAGCGATATGTCACTCAAAATAGTTAATAAATAACATTTTCCACATGTCTACTTTACATCAGCACAGTTTTGGAAACAACATTTTTTTTTGTTAGGAAGTTATAACGGTTAAAAGTTGACCAGTGATTTCTCATTTTTATAACAAAACTAGCTGAAGAGCCCGGCGTTGCCTGGGCATAGTAAATATCTGTGGGTAGTTATAGCACGTCACTTCTCTTATTTTCCCATCACGCCTCTCATTTTCCCAATCACATCTCTCGTTTTCTCCCTCACACCTCTCATTTTCTCCCTCACCCCTCTCATTCCCCCCTAACACTTCTCATTTCGACCTCACATCTGTCATTTTCCGATCACTCCACTATTTTCCCTCACTCCTCTCATTTTGCACTCACACCTTTTCATTTTCACCTCACACCTCTCATTTTCACCTCAGTATATACATGTTTGTCATGTCCCTTATATATAGTATACACCTGTATGTCATCTCCAGTATATAGTATATACCTGTATGTCATCTCACCTGTATATAGTATATACCTGCTGTGTGTCATCTCCCCTGTATATAGTATATACCTGTAGGTCATCATCTCCTATATATAGTATATACCTGTATGTCATCTCCGTCTATATATAGTATATACCTGTATGTCATCTCCTCCTGTATATAGTATATACCTGTGTGTCATCTCCCCTGTATATAGTATATATCTGTGTGTAATCTCCTCCTGTATATAGTATATACCTGTATGTCATCTTTTATATATAACATATACCTGTATGTCATCTCCTCCTGTATATAGTATATACCTGTGTGTCATCTCCTCCTGTATATAGTATATACCTGTATGTCATCTCCTCCTGTATATAGTATGTACCTGTATGTCATCTCCTCCTTTATATAGTATATACCTGTGTGTCATCTCTCCTGTATATAGTATATATCTGTGTGTCATCTCCCCTGTATATAGTATATACCTGTGTGATCTCCTGTATTAGACCTCGTTAACACGTTATTTGCTCAGTATTTTTACCTCAGTATTTGTAAGCTAAATTGGCAGCCTGATAAATCCCCAGCCAACAGGAAGCCCTCCCTCTGGCAGTATATATTAGCTCACACATACACATAATAGACAGGTCATGTGACTGACAGCTGCCGTATTTCCTATATGGTACATTTGTTGCTCTTGTAGTTTGTCTGCTTATTAATCAGATTTTTATTTTTGAAGGATAATACCAGACTTGTGTGTGTTTTAGGGCGAGTTTCATGTGTCAAGTTGTGTGTGTTGAGTTGTGTGTGGCGACATGCATGTAGCGACTTTTGTGAGATGAGTTTTGTGTGGGGACATGCGTGTAGCAACTTTTTATGTGTCGAGTTGCATGTGACAGGTTAGTGTAGCAAGTTGTGTGCAGCAAGTTTTGCGCATGCCAAGTTTTGCGTGTGGCGAGTTTTATGTGTGGTGCCTTTTGAGTATGTGCAAGATTTGTGTGAGGCAACTTTTGTGCATGTGGCAATTTGTCCGCGTGTGCAAGTTTTGCATGTGGCGAGTTTTCCATGAGGTGAGTTTTGCACTTGTGGCGAGTTTTGAGTGAGCCTAGTTTTTGCATGTGGCGAGTTTTGAGCGGCGACTTTTGTGTTTCGACTTTTATGTGGCGAGGTTGGTGTATGTGTGGTGAAATGTGTGCTGGGGGTAATATGTGTTCAAGCATGTGGTAGTGTGTGGTGAATTTTGTGTGTGTGTTCATATCCCCGTGTGTGGTGAGTATCCCATGTCGGGGCCCCACCTTAGCAACTGATCGGTAAATACTCTTTGGCGCCATCGCTCTCATTCTTTAAGTCCCCCTTGTTCACATCTGACAGCTGTCAATTCGCCTCCAACACTTTTCCTTTCACTTTTCCCCATTATGTAGATAGGGGAAAAATTGTTTGGTGAATTGGAAAGCGCGGGGTTAAAATTTCACCTCACAACATAGCCTATGATGCTCTCGGGGTCCAGACGTGTGACTGTGCAAAATTTTGTGGCTGTAGCTGCGACGCCTCCAACACTTTTCCTTTCACTTTTTCCCCATTATGTAGATAGGGACAAAATTGTTTGGTGAATTGGAAAGCGCAGGGTTAAAATTTCACCTCACAACGTAGCCTATGACACTCTCGAGGTCCAGACGTGTGACTGTGCAAAATTTTGTGGCTGTAGCTGTGACGCCGCCAACACTTTTCCTTTCACTTTTTCCCCATTATGTAGATAGGGGCAAAATTGTTTGGTGAATTGGAAAGCACGGGGTTAAAATTTCACCTCACAACATAGCCTATGACGCTCTCAGGGTCCAGACGTGTGACTGTGCAAAATTTTGTGGCTGTAGCTGCGACGCCGCCAACACTTTTCCTTTCACTTTTTTCCCCATTATGTAGATAGGGGCAAAATTGTTTGGTGAATTGGAACGCGCGGGGTTAAAATTTCGCCTCACAACATAGCCTATGACGCTCTCGGGGTCCAGACGTGTGACTGTGCAAAATTTTGTGGCTGTAGCTGCGACGGTGCAGATGCCAATCCCGGACATACACACATACACACAAACACACACACACACATCCAGCTTTATATATTATATTTACAAATCCATTTTTTTAGGGACCACCTCACATTTAAAGTCGCTTTGAGGGGTGTACATGACAGAAAATACTCAAAAGTGACACCATTCTAAAAACTACATCCCTCAAGGTGCTCAAAACCACATTCAAGAAGTTTATTAACCCTTTACGTGCTTCACAGGAACTGAAGCAATGTGGAAGGAAAAAATTAACATTTAACTTTTTTTTTACAAACATATTACATCAGAACCAATTTTTTTTTATTTTCACAAGTGTAAAAAGAGAAAGTGAACCACAAAATTTGTTGTGCAATTTCTCCTGAATACACCGATACCCTATATGTGGGTGTAAACCACTGTTTGGAATAGAAGGAGCGCCGTTTGACTTTTTCAATGCAGAATTGGCTGGAATTGAAATCGGACGCCATGTCGCGTTTGGAGAGCCCCTAATGTGCCTAAACAGTGGAAACCCCCAACAAGTGACCCCATTTTGGAAACTAGACTCCTTAAGGAACTTATCTAGATGTGTGGGGAGCACTTTGAGCACCTAAATGCTTCACAAAAGTTTATAAGGTAGAGTCGTGAAAATAAAAAATCTTATTTTTTCCACAAAAATGATCTATTCCCCCCAAAATTCTTATTTTTACAAGGGTAACAGGAGAAGTTAGACCACAACAGTTGTTGTGCAATTTGTCCTGAGTACGCCGATAACCCGTATGTTGGGGTAAACCACTGTTTGGGCGTACGGCAGAGCTTGGAAGAGAAGGAGCGACATTTGACTTTTTCAATGCAGAATTGGCTGGAATTGAGATCGGACGCCGTGTAGTGTTTGGAGAGCCTCTGATGTGCCTAAACAGTGGAAAACTAGACCCCTTATGGAACTTTTCTAGATGTGTGGTGAACACTTTAAAGCCCCAAGTGCTACACAGAAGTTTATAACACAGAGCCGTGAAAATAGAAAATCTTTTTTTTCCTCAAAAATGATTTTTTAGCCCACAATTTTTAATTTTCACAAGGGTAACAGGAGACATTGGATGGCAAAAGTTGTTTTCCAGTTTGTCCTGATTACGCTGATACCCTATATGTGGGTGGGGACCACTGTTTGGGCACACATTGGGGTTCGGAAGGGAAGTAGTGACGTTTTAAAATGAAGATTTTGATGGAATGGTCAACGTGGCGTCATGTTGCATTTGCAAAGCCCCTGACAGCGTCCGACTGGAGCACCTTGAGCCGACCAGAGAAAATCATTCTTGGGGCCCACTATGTAGCTACATAGAAATAGATACAAGACCACCAATTTTGAGGTAAAAAGCGCTAATATCAGGGTATTATATAAGGTAGATCACGTCTTAATTATGTAGCAAGGGTTGGGGTAGCCCCCTCATAAAATATAATGTAGCCCCTTCATAACATATAAAGCAGTCCCCTCTCATAGAATATAATGCAGAATATAATGCAGCATCCCACAAAATATAATGCAACCCCCTCAGGTATAACGCAGTCCCCACCATAGAATATAATGTAGCACCCTCATAGGGTATAATGCAGCCCCCCTCATATAGTATAATGCAGCCCACCACAGAGTATATTGTATGTTATGTTTGCTAATGACAGGTGTTATGAAGGCAATCCAGAAACACAGTGTGCTTAGCGATCAGAGCGCACACAGTGATCTGACAAATACCCAAAAATACAAGAACGAGCTCTGAGACGTCGAAACTCTGTAGACTGCACACCTGATCCTATCCTAAACACAACTAAAAGCGGCTGTGGATTGCGCCTAACAACTACCTAGGCAACTCGGCACAGCCTAAGAAACTAGCTAGCCTGAAGATAGAAAAATAGGCCTGACTTGCCCCAGAGAAATTCCCCAAAGGAAAAGGCAGCCCCCCACATATAATGACTGTGAGTAAGATGAAAAGACAAAACGTAGGGATGAAATAGATTCAGCAAAGTGGGGCCCGATATTCTAGGACAGAGCGAGGATAGTAAAGCGAACTTTGCAGTCTACAAAAAACCCTAAAGCAAAACCACGCAAAGGGGGCAAAAAAAAACCACCGTGCCGAATTAACGGTACGGCGGTACACCCTTTGCGTCTCAGAGCTTCCAGCAAAACAAAAGACAAGCTGGACAGAAAAAAAGCAACAAAAAAGCAAAAAGCACTTAGCTATACAGAGCAGCAGGTCACAGGAACAATCAGGAGAAGCTCAGATCCAACACTGAAACATTGAGAAGGAGCAAGGATAGCAGCATCAGGCGGAGTTAAGTAATGAAGCAGTTAACGAGCTCACCAGAACACCTGAGGGAGGAAGCTCAGAAGCTGCAGTACCACTTGTGACCACAGGAGTGAATTCAGCCACAGAATTCACAACAGTACCCCCCCCTTGAGGAGGGGTCACCGAACCCTCACCAGAGCCCCCAGGCCGACCAGGATGAGCCGCATGAAAGGCACGAACAAGATCGGAAGCATGAACATCAGAGGCAAAAACCCAGGAATTATCTTCCTGAACATAACCCTTCCATTTAACCAGATACTGGAGTTTCCGTCTAGAAACACGAGAATCCAAAATCTTCTCCACAATATACTCCAATTCCCCCTCCACCAAAACCGGGGCAGGAGGCTCAACAGATGGAACCATAGGTGCCACGTATCTCCGCAACAACGACCTATGGAATACATTATGTATGGAAAAGGAGTCTGGGAGGGTCAAACGAAAAGACACAGGATTGAGAACCTCAGAAATCCTATACGGACCAATAAAACGAGGTTTAAATTTAGGAGAGGAAACCTTCATAGGAATATGACGAGAAGATAACCAAACCAGATCCCCAACACGAAGTCGGGGACCCACACGGCGTCTGCGATTAGCGAAAAGTTGAGCTTTCTCCTGGGACAAGATCAAATTGTCCACTACCTGAGTCCAGATCTGCTGCAACCTATCCACCACAGAATCCACACCAGGACAGTCCGAAGACTCAACCTGTCCTGAAGAGAAACGAGGATGGAACCCAGAATTGCAAAAAAATGGAGAAACCAAGGTAGCCGAGCTGGCCCGATTATTAAGGGCGAACTCAGCCAACGGCAAAAAGGACACCCAATCATCCTGGTCTGCAGAAACAAAACATCTCAGATATGTTTCCAAGGTCTGATTGGTTCGTTCAGTCTGGCCATTAGTCTGAGGATGGAAAGCCGAGGAAAAGGATAGGTCAATGCCCATCCTACCACAAAAGGCTCGCCAGAACCTTGAAACAAACTGGGAACCTCTGTCAGAAACAATATTCTCAGGAATGCCATGCAACCGAACCACATGCTGAAAGAACAAAGGTACCAAATCAGAGGAGGAAGGCAATTTAGCCAAGGGCACCAGATGGACCATTTTAGAAAAGCGATCACAGACCACCCAAATGACTGACATCTTTTGAGAAACGGGAAGGTCAGAAATGAAATCCATCGAAATATGTGTCCAAGGCCTCTTTGGGACCGGCAAGGGCAAAAGCAACCCACTGGCACGAGAACAGCAGGGCTTAGCCCTAGCACAAATCCCACAGGACTGCACAAAAGTACGCACATCCCGTGACAGAGATGGCCACCAGAAGGATCTAGCCACTAACTCTCTGGTACCAAAGATTCCAGGATGACCAGCCAACACCGAACAATGAAGTTCAGAGATAAGTTTATTAGTCCACCTATCAGGGACGAACAGTTTCTCTGCTGGACAACGATCAGGTTTATTCGCCTGAAATTTTTGCAGCACCCGCCGCAAATCAGGGGAGATGGCAGACACAATGACTCCTTCCTTGAGGATACCCGCTGGCTCAGATAAACCCGGAGAGTCGGGCACAAAACTCCTAGACAGAGCATCCGCCTTCACATTTTTAGAGCCCGGAAGGTACGAAATCACAAAGTCGAAGCGGGCAAAAAATAACGACCAACGGGCCTGTCTAGGATTCAAGCGCTTGGCAGACTCGAGATAAGTCAAGTTCTTATGATCAGTCAATACCACCACGCGATGCTTAGCTCCTTCAAGCCAATGACGCCACTCCTCGAATGCCCACTTCATGGCCAGCAACTCTCGATTGCCCACATCATAATTACGCTCAGCGGGCGAAAACTTCCTGGAAAAGAAAGCACATGGTTTCATCACTGAGCAATCAGAACCTCTCTGTGACAAAACCGCCCCTGCTCCAATCTCAGAAGCATCAACCTCGACCTGGAACGGAAGAGAAACATCTGGCTGACACAACACAGGGGCAGAACAAAAACGACGCTTCAACTCCTGAAAAGCTTCCACAGCAGCAGAAGACCAATTAACCAAATCAGCACCCTTCTTGGTCAAATCGGTCAATGGTTTGGCAATGCTAGAAAAATTACAGATGAAGCGACGATAAAAATTAGCAAAGCCCAGGAACTTTTGCAGACTTTTCAGAGATGTCGGCTGAATCCAATCCTGGATGGCTTGGACCTTAACTGGATCCATCTCGATAGTAGAAGGGGTAAAGATGAACCCCAAAAATGAAACTTTCTGCACACCGAAGAGACACTTTGATCCCTTCACAAACAAAGAGTTAGCACGCAGGACCTGAAAAACCATTCTGACCTGCTTCACATGAGACTCCCAATCATCTGAGAAGATCAAAATATCATCCAAGTAAACAATCAGGAATTTATCCAGATACTCACGGAAGATGTCATGCATAAAAGACTGAAACACAGATGGAGCATTGGCAAGTCCGAACGGCATCACTAGATACTCAAAATGACCCTTGGGCGTATTGAATGCAGTTTTCCATTCATCTCCTTGCCTGATTCTCACCAGATTATACGCACCACGAAGATCTATCTTAGTGAACCAACTAGCCCCCTTAATCCGAGCAAACAAGTCAGATAACAATGGCAAGGGATACTGAAATTTAACAGTGATCTTATTAAGAAGGCGGTAATCAATACACGGTCTCAGCGAACCATCCTTCTTGGCTACAAAGAAGAACCCTGCTCCCAGTGGTGATGACGATGGGCGAATATGTCCCTTCTCCAGGGATTCCTTCACATAACTGCGCATAGCGGCGTGTTCGGGCACGGATAAATTAAATAATCGACCTTTAGGGAATTTACTACCAGGAATCAAATTGATAGCACAATCACAATCCCTATGCGGAGGTAGAGCATCGGACTTGGGCTCTTCAAATACATCCTGATAATCAGACAAGAACTCTGGGACCTCAGAAGGGGTGGATGACGAAATCGACAAAAATGGAACATCACCATGTACCCCCTGACAACCCCAGCTGGATACCGACATGGAATTCCAATCCAATACTGGATTATGGGTTTGTAGCCATGGCAACCCCAACACGACCACATCATGCAGATTATGCAACACCAGAAAGCGAATAACTTCCTGATGTGCAGGAGCCATGCACATGGTCAGCTGGGCCCAGTATTGAGGTTTATTCTTGGCCAAAGGTGTAGCATCAATTCCTCTCAATGGAATAGGACACCGCAAAGGCTCCAAGAAAAACCCACAACGTTTAGCATAATCCAAATCCATCAGATTCAGGGCAGCGCCCGAATCCACAAACGCCATGACAGAAAACGACGACAAAGAGCATATCAAGGTAATGGACAGAAGGAATTTGGACTGTACAGTACCAATGACGGCAGACCTAGCGGACCGCTTAGTGCGCTTAGGACAATCAGAAATAGCATGAGTGGAATCACCACAGTAGAAACACAGACCATTCAGACGTCTGTATTCCTGCCGTTCAACTCTAGTCATAGTCCTATCGCACTGCATAGGCTCAGGTTTAACCTCAGGCAGTACCGCCAAATCGTGCACAGATTTACGCTCGCGCAAGCGTCGACCGATCTGAATGGCCAAAGACAAAGACTCATTCAAACCAGCAGGCATAGGAAATCCCACCATGACATCCTTAAGAGCCTCAGAGAGACCCTTTCTGAACAAAGCTGCCAGCGCAGATTCATTCCACTGAGTGAGTACTGACCATTTCCTAAATTTCTGACAATATACTTCTATATCATCCTGACCCTGGCACAAAGCCAGCAAATTTTTCTCAGCCTGATCCACTGAATTAGGCTCATCGTACAGCAATCCGAGCGCCAGGAAAAACGCATCGACACTACTCAATGCAGGGTCTCCTGGCGCAAGAGAAAATGCCCAGTCTTGAGGGTCGCCGCGCAAAAAAGAAATAATAATCAAAACCTGTTGAATAGGATTACCAGAAGAATGAGGTTTCAAGGCCAGAAATAGCTTACAATTATTTTTGAAACTTAGAAACTTAGTTCTATCTCCAAAAAACAAATCAGGAATAGGAATTCTTGGTTCTAACATAGATTTCTGATCAATAGTATCTTGAATTTTTTGTACATTTATAACGAGATTATCCATTGAAGAGCACAGACCCTGAATATCCATGTCCACACCTGTGTCCAGAATCACCCAAATGTCTAGGGGGAAAAAAAAAAAGTGAACACAGAGCAGAAAAAAAAAAAAATGATGTCAGAACTTTTTCTTTCCCTCTATTGAGAATCATTAGTTTGGGCTCCTTGTACTGTTATGTTTGCTAATGACAAGTGTTATGAAGGCAATCCAGAAACACAGTGTGCTTAGCGATCAGAGCGCACACAGTGATCTGACAAATACCCAAAAATACAAGAACGAGCTCTGAGACGTGGAAACTCTGTAGACTGCACACCTGATCCTATCCTAAACACAACTAAAAGCGGCTGTGGATTGCGCCTAACAACTACCTAGGCAACTCGGCACAGCCTAAGAAACTAGCTAGCCTGAAGATAGAAAAATAGGCCTGACTTGCCCCAGAGAAATTCCCCAAAGGAAAAGGCAGCCCCCCACATATAATGACTGTGAGTAAGATGAAAAGACAAAACGTAGGGATGAAATAGATTCAGCAAAGTGGGGCCCGATATTCTAGGACAGAGCGAGGATATAAAGCGAACTTTGCAGTCTACAAAAAACCCTAAAGCAAAACCACGCAAAGGGGGCAAAAAAAACCCACCGTGCCGAACTAACGGCACGGCGGTACACCCTTTGCGTCTCAGAGCTTCCAGCAAAACAAAAGACAAGCTGGACAGAAAAAAAGCAACAAAAAAGCAAAAAGCACTTAGCTATACAGAGCAGCAGGTCACAGGAACAATCAGGAGAAGCTCAGATCCAACACTGAAACATTGACAAGGAGCAAGGATAGCAGCATCAGGCGGAGTTAAGTAATGAAGCAGTTAACGAGCTCACCAGAACACCTGAGGGAGGAAGCTCAGAAGCTGCAGTACCACTTGTGACCACAGGAGTGAATTCAGCCACAGAATTCACAACAATTGTAGTCCCCTGAGAATAATGCAGTCCCTCCACAGAATATAATGTAGCACCCTCATAAAGTATAATGCAGCCCCTCTCCACCCCCATCATTGCCCTCATCACCACCTCCATCATTGCCTTCTTCCCCACGTCTCCTATCATTCTCCCCCACCACCTCCATCACTGCCCATTCCACCACCTGCATCATTGCCTCCTCCCCCACGATCATTGTACATTTTATCACCTCCAACATCACCTCCATCATTGCCTCCCCCACCATCATTGCCAATTTCATCACCTCCATCATTGCCTCCCGCCACCACTATTGCCCATCACCTCCATAATTGCCTCCCCACCACCATCATTGCCCATCACCTCCATCATTGCATCCCCACCATCATTGCCCATCACTTCCATCATTGCCTCCCCTCACCTCCATCATTGCCTCCCCACCACCACCATTGCCCATCACCTCTATCATTGTCTTCCCCCACCATCATTGCACATCACCACCATCATTGTCTCCCCCCACCACCATCATTGCCCCTCACCTCCATCATTGCCTCCCCACCACCACCATCATTGTCTTCCCCCACCATCATTGCCCATCACCTTCATCATTGTCTACCCCCCACCACCATCATTGCCCATCACCACACACACACACACACACACACGCAGACACGCACATATGCAGGCACACACACACTCTCTCACATACACGCAGGCACACACACTCTCTAACACACACACGCAGGCACACACACAGGCACACACACGCGCAGCAGCAGCTCATCCCAGCAGCCTTTTCCTTCGCTGGAAGCTTTCTGACTGAGACAGCACGCTGGATGATGAAGTCATCCAGCTGGGCTGTCTCAGACAGGAAGCAGGATGCCGGGAGGTGAGCTGCTCTGTGACTCTGTGTGCCTGCGTGTGTGTGTATGTGTGCGGTGCTGTGTGTGCGTGCGTGCATGTGTATGTGTGTGTGTGTGTGGTGCTTGGGTGGGGCTTTATATGTGGGCAGTGTTAGCTGCAGCCTGTGGCTAATGCTGCCCGCTATTAAAGAGAAATGGTATTCACACCTCTCCACGCCCATAGGGCGTGGGGAAGTGTGAATATTCATTTTGCTTTAGCAGTGAGGATCCTGTCTCCAGCTGCTGCTACGCTGGCACAGGGTGGTCCCCCTTGATTTAGGGGCCCCATAGCCACTGGCTGGGGACCCTGGAGCAGTGGGGGCCCTTAGCAGCTGCTGGCAGATATGCCAGCAGTTGTCAGTGCCTGGGCCCACCAGAGAATGCTCCAGTTCTCCGGTGGGCCAGTCAGAGCCTGGCC
Source organism: Ranitomeya imitator (assembly GCF_032444005.1). NCBI lineage: Eukaryota > Metazoa > Chordata > Amphibia > Anura > Dendrobatidae > Ranitomeya > Ranitomeya imitator. The sequence goes on from NC_091286.1 coordinate 496,043,542, forward strand.
CCTTATGTACCTAAACAGTAGAAACCGCCCACAAGTGACCCCATTTTGGAAACTAGACCCCCCAAGGAGCTTTTCAAGATGTGTGGTGAGCATTATGAACCCCCAAGTTCTTCACAGAATTTTTTTATTTTCCCAAGGGTAATATGAGAAACTGGACCCCAAAAGTTGTCCAATTTGTCCTGAGTACACTGATACCCCATATGTGGGAGGGAATTACTATTTTGGTGCATGGCAGAGCTCGGAAGGGGAGTGCTGTTTTGGAATGCAGACTTTGTTAGAATGGTCTGCGGGCGTCATGTTGCGTTTGCAGAGCCCCAGATGTGCCTAAACAGTAGAAACACCCCACAAGTGACCCCATTTTGGAAACTAGATCCCCCTAAGGAGCTTAACTAGAGGTGTGTTGAGCACTTTGAACGTCCAGGTGCTGCACAGAGGTTTATGACGCAGAGCCATGAAAATAAACATTTTTTTCCCACAAAAATGATTTCTTAGCCCCAAATTTTTTTTATTTTCCCAAGGGTAACATGAGAAACTAGACACCAAAAGTTGTTGTCCAATTTGTCCTGAGTACGCTGATGCCCAATATGTGAGACAAAACTACTGTTTGGGCACACGTTGGGGCTCGGAAGGGAAGTAGTGATGTTTTGGAGACTTTGATGGAATGGTACGCTGATGCCCCATATGTGGAGGTAAACCACTGTTTGGGCGCACAGCAGAGCTCAGAAGGGATGGAGCACCATTTGACTTTTTGAACGCAAATGTTGGCTGGAATCAATGGTGGAGCCATGTCACGTTTGGAGACCCCTGATGTACCTAAACAGTGGAAACCCCCCAATTCTAACTCCAACCCTAACCCCAACACACCCCTAACCCTAATCCCAACCCTATCCATAATCCTAATGACAACACTAACCCCAACACACCCCTAACCCTAATCCCAACCCTAACCATAACCCTAATCATATCCCTAACCCCAACACAACCCTAACCCTAATCCCAACCCTAACCATAACCCTAATCAAAGCCCAAACACACCCCTAAACATAATCCCAACCCTAAGCACAAAGCTAACCCTAATCCCAACCCTAATCCCAAACCTAACCCCAACGCTAACCCTAATCTCAACCCTAACCCTAATCCAAACCCTAATCCCAACCCTAACCCTAATCCCAACTCTAACCCTAACCCTAACTTTAGCCTCAACCCTAATCCTAACCCTAACTTTAGCCCAACTCTCTTTAGCCCAACTGTAACCCTAGTTGGAAAATGGAAAAAATACATTTTCTTTATTCTATTATTTTTTCCTAACTAAGGGGGTGATAAAGGGGGGGAGGGTTATTTACTATTTCTTTTTATTCTGATCACTGTGATAGGGTGACCAAAATGAACTAATAGGAAAAATGTTCCTACTGTTGCCGGGTGCCTGCTGGCAGATCTAGGCGGGCGCACTGTGCATGTGCCCACCATTTTCGCCTTGAAGAAGAAGCCGGAGGCACGGGGGACTTCAGAGGGCCATGGAAGGACAACGGAGGTATCGGGGGGGATCGGTGACTCTATTTCTCTCTCCTCTGATGTGCGATCACATCAGAGGAGAGAAAAATTAAATGGCACATCAGACTTTTTTTTCTTTGTAATGCGGCCGCCGTTACACGGTTAGTAATGGCGATCGTAAAACAGGGGTCTGTAAAAACCGACCCTAATCACGTTCTTTGGGGTCTCAGGTACCCCCGGCAGCTGAGACTCCGAAATCTACCGGGTGCTGGCCGGCAGATCCGGCGGGCGCACTGCGCATGCGCCCGCCATCTTCTTCTCGGGAGAAGATGGTGGCGCCCATGGGGAAGCACGAAGGCCGAGGTTCACCGGGAGGTACCAGGGAGGGATTGGGGACCCTATTTCTCTCATGTGCGATCACATTGGAGGACAAAGAAATTAAATGGCAAATCGCGCTTTTTTTTGCGGTCGCTGGTATACGGTTAATTACCGCTAATTGCAACCCGGGGGTTGGTAAAAAGCGACCCTAATCATGTTCTCTGGGGCCTTGGCTGGCAGAGAAAATTCGACTCTGGGGGGCGCTATACACTTTTTCCACAGTGCCATTAATTAACAGCGCTGTGGTTTAAGTATCCTTAACTACTACCTTTAAAAGGCATTGTGGGCGGTCATTAAGGGGCTAAAAGGTTAGGAGTCAATATTTATTTAGAGGATTTGTATTTAGATGGTCTAAATTTAATGTTGGGACTTTGAGATTGATAGCCTATCCTCAGGATAAGTCATCAATATTTGATAGGGAGATGTGACACGTGACACCCTCAATGATCAGCTTTTTGCATTGGAATTATGGGAGGATGCACAGGACGTGGGTGCAGCCACTATATAGTTGACAAAGCTGTGCAGTTCCGCTCCACAACTGAGCTGATTCGGATCCTGGAACAGTTGATCAATTGGGGTGCTAAGTGTCGCACTCCCACCGATCAGATATTGATGATCCCCTAAGGATAGGCCATCAGTATAAAAGTCCCGGAAAACCCATTTACTTTACTTTATGGTTCTGGCATCTGAATTTTAACAGACTGCATTTCTTTTGGGTTTAAGTCATATCTCTGTTTTGGGGGATTACATATTTATTCAGGGGTCTGTATTATGTGATCTATTGTAAAGCATTTATTTCAGGGTTTGTATGTTTGGTGCTTTCTATGTTCCTTGTCACTTGCACACTTTGAGTATTTGGTGAGTTTTTTACCTACGTGTTTGTATGCCAAAAACAGGATGGGGTAAAAAAATGTCGAAGCAGTGCACATTAGTGATGGGTGAGCGTGCTCGCCACTGCTCGATACTCAACAGGCCTTTTTGTTTTAATTTTCCAATAAAGAAAAAACATTTTAATGGACGGTGAGTGCGTTTTTTTTTTTCCCCTACTTTTTCATGCTATGCTGTTCATGCTATTTTATAGGCACCCATGTTCTTGCAAGTTCCGGTTCCCTGCTTATCCCATGCATTAAAGAGAGTGTCTGTGGATGGTGCCAGCACACGTCTTTACTGCATATAACCACTCTTCTAAAGTCAGCACACAAAACTGACTGCCTTATAGCCGGTTCCCTGCACTCCTGAATCCCGCTTTTAAGACTACAGTAGTGATAGACTAGTAATTGGGGTACTCAACTTAGAAATGTGACCATTAGCAAATTCACTTACATAGACCACCACTTATGTTTCCCTTAATGTCTTCTCTTCCAATGACCCAATAACGTTTTACAGTTTAAGGGTTGGGAGGGGCACAATTTCCTTATTGTGCTAGAGCACCCAAATGCCTTGTGCCATGTCTTCCTGGATAATAATACTAGGGGAAATCTAAATAAGAGCCAACATATCTTCAGACACCGCTACGGTCTTATTTATTTGACTGCATGTACATATTTACGGTAATTTAATTTCAGCACAGTACAATAAACGAGAAACACAATTATGTAAAGGAGGATAATTTCTCGTTATTGGTCTGGTTTAACACTAAAATAGATAAAAGCTGGAATAAACAACACGACCAAGTCATTTATAGCCATCTTCACTTTAGAACAGAATTTTCTCCAGAAATTGATTTCAGAACATGATTCATTACTGGAAACACAGAATATCGATATGTTTTTAGAAGAGCTAAACAAGTAGGAAACCTTTATATACCCACAATGATTCTAGGTTTTGAAATGTCATTGTACCAATAGAAAGTTGTTAAAAAGAAAGGTTCATTATGTTAGGGAACCCTTAAGGGAATTTTCGTAACTAATAATTAACAATGATTTTTTTTTGACTTTCTGGTAAATACAAGTAAATAATGCAAAGTGTTTCTCCACTTTAAAAGTAAACATTCACAAAGTACTACAAAGAAGAAAATATGCCAAGATGTTAGCAGCACCGAAATTTGACTAACACATTTCAGTGGGGTTGGGTCGAAGGGGTCAAAGGTTATATGTAGGTTACATATAGTAGCTTGCAATTCTACCTGTATTGAAACCAATAATAAATCTGTCATGCCCTCAGCCGCAGGTCCGGTCTCCGCTGTGCAGGGAGACTATAACATAGCTCCACTGGTACTGCTCACCCTGTCCAAACAATCGGCTGCTCCCTTCTCTGCTAGCATCCCTTGGCAGGTCTCCTGGAAATACTCTTAGGAGGCGCACCCGCTTCCTGCACATACTTAAAGCAGCAGGGCACCTGTTCTCTACTAGGGCTGTCTGTGCTGTGATATTCTGTGCATAAAAGGCATCCTCCCCTTAAGGGCGGTTCCTGGGCAACATGTTCATTCTGCTGATCATGGCCTCCTGCTCAGGTCACACTCTGTTGTGCTCTGCAAACTGAAGTTTCCTTATACTAATACCTCTGTCTCCTCAGAACTCTCCCTGGCAGTTCTCTATTCTGGATCCTTCTGGACTCTCCGGTTTCCACTCTAGGATGACCAAGCTCCTCCTCACGGAACTATCCAGATATCGCTGCTGGCTGGATCAGTTTTTCCGGGATTACACAGAATTTCCAGGATTCTCTCCATCGATAGAGCCAGTATTCCACCATTTTGTTTATATGGTCTGTACAGGTCATCCCTCTGGTCCAGGTACCACGGCATTTAAGCCACATGATGTTGTGACGGGGGAATCCCTGTGTAGGGGTACACCTTGCCCCGTGCTACACTACGTGGTTCAGTGTCGTGGTCCAGAGGGCTCTTCCCTCAGGCACCTCTCCCTTTTTGTTAAGCTTCCTTTAAATAAACACCTTTGGTTTTTGGAAGCTCATTCTCCTGTTTGTTGTGTACCGGGTATACAGCTACCACTGCTCCATCAGTGGTCTAGTGAGTCCACTATACTTCCCCACGCCCTGTGGGCCTAATGAAATCATAATAATCCACCTATTGTTGGTTGACATCCTGGGCACTCATTAATTTTGTGTATATCCCTGCTTGTCACTTGAAAGGGTTGTCCATTATTTATATGTCATATCCACGGGCAGCAAGGGGCCTTCCGGAGAAGTACTGTCATAAGCAGCAGGCACCCTTACTATCACACACCATCAATATCGGACTAGGGTGTTCACAACTTACCAGTAAAATTGACTTTCAAAATACATTTATTCCTGATTTTATTAGTTCCTCATAATAAAAATGTTTAATGAAAAAAAATAAAATAATTTTTATTGCATTCTAAGGCCATTTGTTATTTTTCAAGTACGCAAAACAAAACGCAAAAAAGTTTCTCCTATTGATTGCAATGTTAATCATGGACTGCACATTGTTGCCATCTGTGTATTGCCTGTGAGTTAGAAAAAAATTAATTTCTCCATGAATTTCTGTGGTCACACCATCCACAAAAACCACAAACATGGCACATAAAAAAAATATTATTTTGATGCCTTCAGTGTGAATGTACAATTTTCATAGTCATGAAAATACAGAAAAATCTTTAAATGAGAAGATGTGTCCAAACTTTTGGTCTGTACTGCACATAAAATCCATAACGTGAATAAAACTAATAATAATAATAGTTGTCATCATCAATTACGTCAAAGTAAAGTAAAAACAGATCAGTGGATCACATAACTTTCTGCGTCTTCAGTACAATCACTGTACACCTATTCTTTTTTGGTCTAAAAAAAACCAAAAAGATATATCAGTCGGGCTCAGGGTAAGATCTCGATTTTTTTCCAAGATCAATAAAGCTATAACGACACTAGCTGGTAATTCCTTCAGAGAATGGAGTCTGAACTGCAGCCAGAATGGCTTGTCTTATACTGGAGCTGTCGCACTTGATGATTTCATTTTCATCAAAAGGAAGTAAATTTTCCTGCATCCACACTGCGCCCATAGGGAGCGGACTACAGTTAGCCTTGTCTTTTGCTGGCAGGTTAGAAACACGGAGAAGCTATATTAATGCTCCATGTACCGACATTATTAAGAAATAATAAAGCTGGTAGCACCTGACATGCCTTTATCTATATTTTATTATTGTACAGTAAATCTCGGACTAATCCATCCACATGCACAACCTTCGTGCTGGTCTGCAGTGCAATCATTTTGTGGAGTTATGTGAAGTAGGACGGGCGGTGTTATTATATATTGGTACTTGAAATATGTGCCCATGTAATGAGCCTTGAAGAAGGAACATTTTATCCCACAGATTCCGCTCATTGGGAGGGAGAGGCCATTTTATTGATTTGCTCTCTGATGGATTACTGCTAATGGATAATGATGATGGAAAGGGGTTGTGGAAGTGGTTTATCAGGGTGTAAACATGTCATTTACAGTAAAGTGACGATTGTTGTGCTATTTTTTCATGTTGCCTGTCAGCTACTGTGATACAAATGCACCTTGTTATTACCATAAATCTCTAAAGGTGATTTTTATGGAAGAGAAGTGGGAAATGTGCAATTTCAAGGTTGACATTATAATAGCAGTTAATCTTATTATTTACACCTCTAGTTTATTAACAATTATAATGTCAATTTAACAAACGTTACACACATAAAGCAATATAAACAGGCAATCTACAAACAGGAGAAATAATCCCACATGTTCACTGTTCAATGCTCCTAACTAAATAATACACTCCTTAACGTTGAAATTGTAACGCCAAGAAAGAAAAGTTGTGGAATTATGGAGATCACAGGATGGATAGACATGTTAATAATATGCCAATTATGAAAACAAAATGGCAAAAAAATAAAATATCTCCCTTCTGTATCAAGTTTGAGCGCAACATGCAGAAATACAGGCACTTACACTCCTTGGAATGTCATCAATGGTAGTCTAAGGATTGTTCTGCCATGCTGAATGCAGTTGGGCATGCAAATCATCAACATCTACTGCTGGCAGCTGCCTTTGCAATTGTCTCAAATGAGCTCAGTAGGAGACAAGTCCAGAGGCTCTGCAGACTATGATTGCAGGTTTAAAGGGGTTGTCTGGCCTAAAATGAAAAGTCTGCAGTCACTCTGCGTTACTGCAGATTTATGAATCCTCCCAGCACATGCACTGTGCACGGTGAGGTTTCGCCGGTTTCTAAACCCGGAACGACAATGATGTATGCAATATGTATACTCCTGTCCAGAGCCTGTCTAGTGGGCGTGGCCTCGCTCCATTCACTTATATTTAGTACGGCCACACTACTGGAAGGCCACTCCCACTGGAAGGCCATGTCCACTGGAAGGCCGGGCTACATCTATTGTATGGAGTGAGGCTTTGCCCACTAAACAGGCTGTAGCTAGGAGTATGCATAGCGCATACATCACATCGCACACATTCACGGCTCAGAAACCAACAAGCCCTTACAGAGCACGCTGCTCTAGGAGATTCATAAGTCTGCAGCTACACACAATGACTGGAGACTTATCACTTTAGACTGGATAACCCCTTTAAGTCACACAGGCTGCTCACAGTAGCATGAACAACATGCAGCCTGGTGTTGTCATGTTAAAAAACGCCTCATGGGAAACTTTGTTATTACAGATTCTGCTTTTTGTTAACCTCTAACCAACATACGCCGTATATATACTTCTCTGCAGGAGCTGAGTTTCCACAAAGAGAAGTATATGTATGGTGCGGCGATTGCGCGGGCTCACGCTAAGTGCTGCGGCAATTGGGTGTGGGAGTCAGCTCTGTATGAGAGCTGACACTCTGCAGCAACCAATCGCAGACGTTTAACCCTTCTGATGCCACTGTCAATAGTGACAGCGACATTGAAGAGCATCACAGAGGGAGTGAGCCCCTTGTCTGCTTCCATTGGCACAACGCGATGCAATTGCATTGTGTCGATAGACACCAGGGTGACCCCCGGCTGAAAGATGGCCGCAGTGTCCTTCAGGGTCCTGCAGGGAAGGAGGCCAGTGAGCACCTGTGAAGAGCAGGAGCTGACACTATTCTTCCCCTGCCTGTCAGGCACTGCTCAGAAGCCTTGCAGTGCTGAAGCATTGCAAAGTATCAGATCAGCAATCTGTCAGTATACAGTGATGTCCCATCCAGGGACAATGTAAAAAAGTAAAAAAAAAGTTATTACAAAGTGTAAAAATAAAAAAAATAAATCCCTAAAAAAAGAACAAAAAAAAAAGAAAAAAATATATATTGTTCCAATAAATACATTTATTTATGTAAAAAAAGTGCACAAATCTGATATCGCCACATCTGGAATGACCTGACTTATAAAACTGTCCCGCTAGATAACCCCTTTAGTGAGCACTTCAAAAAAATAAAAAATAAAAAAGGGGTAAAAAAAATTGCTTTATCATCATATTAACGAACAAAAAGTGCAATAAAACGTGATAAAAAAAGAATGTAAATAAAAATGGTAACACTGAAAACGCCACCTTGTCTGGTAAAAAATAATCCATTTTCCGTCAGCGGAAACATAAAAAAGTTATAGCTTTCAGAATAATAATAAATAATAGTTTTTATTGTGTAAAAGCACCAAAACATAAAAAATTATATAAATGGGTCATCATCACTCTTATCAGACTGACCCAAAGTAAAGATCCAATATTACCCCACATGGAACAGTATTTTAAAAAAATAAAATAAAAAAACAATTCCACAATTGCTGGTTTTTGTTCATTCTACCTCCCAAAAATCAGAACAGAAAGAGATAAAAAAATCTCACATGCACAAAAATGGTACAAATAAAATCATCAACTCGTCCTGCAGAAACGAAGCTGTTGCATGACTGTTTGCAGAAATATGAAAAAATTATAGCTGTCTAAATATGGTGATGCATTTTTGCAATAACGAGCTTCTTGTAGTGTGTGACAGCTGCCAAACATAAAAACCCAATATAAATTTGGTATTGCTGTTATCGCACCAACCCAAGAATAAGGTTGTCTAATCACTTATACTGTGCGAGGAACTGCCTGAAAAATAAATAAAACCAATTCTTCACCTACTGTCTATTTGATCATTCTGCCTTCCAAAGAGCGCAGTAAGGCTCAGCTCACATTTATTTTGCGCTCTGCATTGAGCGCTTACACCGGGGTTTCCATGCAAATGTCTGAAATACGTGATTCAGATGGAACAGCAGAAGATTCTCTGTAATGAGGCAGATGGAGGCACGGTGGATGCCAAAGGACATGTGATCTGGCGGTGTCCGTCTTTTTAGACATACATAAAAGCACATTCAACCACCGTTTTTTGCACTTCTGAAAAGAAGGACAACGCTGAACAGAGGCCAGATGGAGTCCAGAGTAACTCTACTGCCACCTCACTCAGAGAATTAGATGGATTGCCGGATCCTAAATTTTGTGAAAAATGTTCCCAATAAAAGTTTTAACTCAATCCACAAAAAAAGCAAGTCCCCACTATTTTCCATCATCTGTCAATGGAAATATAGGGGGCTTTTATGTTTGCTAAAGACAGGTGTAATGAAGGCAATCCAGAAACACAGTGTGCTTAGCGATCAGAGCGCACACAGTGATCTGACAAATACCCAAAAATACAAGAACGAGCTCTGAGACGTGGAAACTCTGTAGACTGCACACCTGATCCTATCCTAAACACAACTAAAAGCGGCTGTGGATTGCGCCTAACAACTACCTAGGCAACTCGGCACAGCCCAAGAAACTAGCCAGCCCGAAGATAGAAAAATAGGCCTGACCTGCCCCAGAGAAATTCCCCAAAGGAAAAGGCAGCCCCCCACACATAACGACCGCGAGCAAGATGAAAAGACAAAACGCAGGGATGAAATAGACTTAGCAAAGTGGGGCCCGATATTCCAGGACAGAGCGAGGACAGCAAAGCGAACTTTGCAGTCTACAAAAAACCCTAAAGCAAAACCACGCAAAGGGGGCAAAAAAAAACCCACCGTGCCGAACTAACGGCACGGCGGTACACCCTCTGCGTCTCAGAGCTTCCAGCAAAACAAAAGACAAGCTGGACAGAAAAAAAGCAACAAAAAAGCAAAAGCACTTAGCTATACAGAGCAGCAGGTCACAGGAACAATCAGGAGAAGCTCAGATCCAACACTGAAACATTGACAAGGAGCAAGGATAGCAGCATCAGGCGGAGTTAAGTAATGAAGCAGTTAACAAGCTCACCAGAACACCTGAGGGAGGAAGCTCAGAGGCTGCAGTACCACTTGTGACCACAGGAGTGAATTGAGCCACAGAATTCACAACAGTACCCCCCCCTTGAGGAGGGGTCACCGAACCCTCACCAGAGCCCCCAGGCCGACCAGGATGAGCCGCATGAAAGGCACGAACAAGATCGGAAGCATGAAAATCAGAGGCAAAAACCCAGGAATTATCTTCCTGAGCATAACCCTTCCATTTAACCAGATACTGGAGTTTCCGTCTAGAAACACGAGAATCCAAAATCTTCTCCACAATATACTCCAATTCCCCCTCCACCAAAACCGGGGCAGGAGGCTCAACAGAAGGAACCATAGGTGCCACGTATCTCCGCAACAACGACCTATGGAATACATTATGTATGGAAAAGGAGTCTGGGAGGGTCAAACGAAAAGACACAGGATTGAGAACCTCAGAAATCCTATACGGACCAATAAAACGAGGTTTAAATTTAGGAGAGGAAACCTTCATAGGAATATGACGAGAAGATAACCAAACCAGATCCCCAACACGAAGTCGGGGACCCACACGGCGTCTGCGATTAGCGAAAAGTTGAGCTTTCTCCTGGGACAAGATCAAATTGTCCACTACCTGAGTCCAGATCTGCTGCAACCTATCCACCACAGAATCCACACCAGGACAGTCCGAAGACTCAACCTGTCCTGAAGAGAAACGAGGATGGAACCCAGAATTGCAAAAAAATGGAGAAACCAAGGTAGTCGAGCTGGCCCGATTATTAAGGGCGAACTCAGCCAACGGCAAAAAGGACACCCAATCATCCTGGTCTGCAGAAACAAAACATCTCAGATATGTTTCCAAGGTCTGATTGGTTCGTTCAGTCTGGCCATTAGTCTGAGGATGGAAAGCCGAGGAAAAGGATAGGTCAATGCCCATCCTACCACAAAAGGCTCGCCAAAACCTTGAAACAAACTGGGAACCTCTGTCAGAAACAATATTCTCAGGAATGCCATGCAACCGAACCACATGCTGAAAGAACAAAGGTACCAAATCAGAGGAGGAAGGCAATTTAGCCAAGGGCACCAGATGGACCATTTTAGAAAAGCGATCACAGACCACCCAAATGACTGACATCTTTTGAGAAACGGGAAGGTCAGAAATGAAATCCATCGAAATATGTGTCCAAGGCCTCTTTGGTACAGGCAAGGGCAAAAGCAACCCACTGGCACGAGAACAGCAGGGCTTAGCCCTAGCACAAATCCCACAGGACTGCACAAAAGTACGTACATCCCGTGACAGAGATGGCCACCAGAAGGATCTAGCCACTAACTCTCTGGTACCAAAGATTCCAGGATGACCAGCCAACACCGAACAATGAAGTTCAGAGATAAGTTTATTAGTCCACCTATCAGGGACGAACAGTTTCTCTGCTGGACAACGATCAGGTTTATTCGCCTGAAATTTTTGCAGCACCCGCCGCAAATCAGGGGAGATGGCAGACACAATGACTCCTTCCTTGAGGATACCCGCTGGCTCAGATAAACCCGGAGAGTCGGGCACAAAACTCCTAGACAGAGCATCCGCCTTCACATTTTTAGAGCCCGGAAGGTACGAAATCACAAAGTCGAAGCGGGCAAAAAATAACGACCAACGGGCCTGTCTAGGATTCAAGCGCTTGGCAGACTCGAGATAAGTCAAGTTCTTATGATCAGTCAATACCACCACGCGATGCTTAGCTCCTTCAAGCCAATGACGCCACTCCTCGAATGCCCACTTCATGGCCAGCAACTCTCGATTGCCCACATCATAATTACGCTCAGCGGGCGAAAACTTCCTGGAAAAGAAAGCACATGGTTTCATCACTGAGCAATCAGAACCTCTCTGTGACAAAACCGCCCCTGCTCCAATCTCAGAAGCATCAACCTCGACCTGGAACGGAAGAGAAACATCTGGCTGACACAACACAGGGGCAGAACAAAAACGACGCTTCAACTCCTGAAAAGCTTCCACAGCAGCAGAAGACCAATTAACCAAATCAGCACCCTTCTTGGTCAAATCGGTCAATGGTTTGGCAATGCTAGAAAAATTACAGATGAAGCGACGATAAAAATTAGCAAAGCCCAGGAACTTTTGCAGACTTTTCAGAGATGTCGGCTGAATCCAATCCTGGATGGCTTGGACCTTAACTGTATCCATCTCGATAGTAGAAGGGGTAAAGATGAACCCCAAAAATGAAACTTTCTGCACACCGAAGAGACACTTTGATCCCTTCACAAACAAAGAGTTAGCACGCAGGACCTGAAAAACCATTCTGACCTGCTTCACATGAGACTCCCAATCATCTGAGAAGATCAAAATGTCATCCAAGTAAACAATCAGGAATTTATCCAGATACTCACGGAAGATGTCATGCATAAAAGACTGAAACACAGATGGAGCATTGGCAAGTCCGAACGGCATCACTAGATACTCAAAATGACCCTCGGGCGTATTGAATGCAGTTTTCCATTCATCTCCTTGCCTGATTCTCACCAGATTATACGCACCACGAAGATCTATCTTAGTGAACCAACTAGCCCCCTTAATCCGAGCAAACAAGTCAGATAACAATGGCAAGGGATACTGAAATTTAACAGTGATCTTATTAAGAAGGCGGTAATCAATACACGGTCTCAGCGAACCATCCTTCTTGGCTACAAAGAAGAACCCTGCTCCCAGTGGTGATGACGATGGGCGAATATGTCCCTTCTCCAGGGATTCCTTCACATAACTGCGCATAGCGGCGTGTTCGGGCACGGATAAATTAAATAATCGACCTTTAGGGAATTTACTACCAGGAATCAAATTGATAGCACAATCACAATCCCTATGCGGAGGTAGAGCATCGGACTTGGGCTCTTCAAATACATCCTGATAATCAGACAAGAACTCTGGGACCTCAGAAGGGGTGGATGACGAAATCGACAAAAATGGAACATCACCATGTACCCCCTGACAACCCCAGCTGGATACCGACATGGAATTCCAATCCAATACTGGATTATGGGTTTGTAGCCATGGCAACCCCAACACGACCACATCATGCAGATTATGCAACACCAGAAAGCGAATAACTTCCTGATGTGCAGGAGCCATGCACATGGTCAGCTGGGCCCAGTATTGAGGTTTATTCTTGGCCAAAGGTGTAGCATCAATTCCTCTCAATGGAATAGGACACCGCAAAGGCTCCAAGAAAAACCCACAACGTTTAGCATAATCCAAATCCATCAGATTCAGGGCAGCGCCTGAATCCACAAACGCCATGACAGAAAACGACGACAAAGAGCATATCAAGGTAATGGACAGAAGGAATTTGGACTGTACAGTACCAATGACGGCAGACCTAGCGGACCGCTTAGTGCGCTTAGGACAATCAGAAATAGCATGAGTGGAATCACCACAGTAGAAACACAGACCATTCAGACGTCTGTATTCCTGCCGTTCAACTCTAGTCATAGTCCTATCGCACTGCATAGGCTCAGGTTTAACCTCAGGCAGTACCGCCAAATGGTGCACAGATTTACGCTCGCGCAAGCGTCGACCGATCTGAATGGCCAAAGACAAAGACTCATTCAAACCAGCAGGCATAGGAAATCCCACCATGACATCCTTAAGAGCCTCAGAGAGACCCTTTCTGAACAAAGCTGCCAGCGCAGATTCATTCCACTGAGTGAGTACTGACCATTTCCTAAATTTCTGACAATATACTTCTATATCATCCTGACCCTGGCACAAAGCCAGCAAATTTTTCTCAGCCTGATCCACTGAATTAGGCTCATCGTACAGCAATCCGAGCGCCAGGAAAAACGCATCGACACTACTCAATGCAGGGTCTCCTGGCGCAAGAGAAAATGCCCAGTCTTGAGGGTCGCCGCGCAAAAAAGAAATAATAATCAAAACCTGTTGAATAGGATTACCAGAAGAATGAGGTTTCAAGGCCAGAAATAGCTTACAATTATTTTTGAAACTTAGAAACTTAGTTCTATCTCCAAAAAACAAATCAGGAATAGGAATTCTTGGTTCTAACATAGATTTCTGATCAATAGTATCTTGAATTTTTTGTACATTTATAACGAGATTATCCATTGAAGAGCACAGACCCTGAATATCCATGTCCACACCTGTGTCCAGAATCACCCAAATGTCTAGGGGAAAAAAAAAAAAATGAACACAGAGCAGAAAAAAAAAAAAAAAAATGATGTCAGAACTTTTTCTTTCCCTCTATTGAGAATCATTAGTTTTGGCTCCTTGTACTGTTATGTTTGCTAAAGACAGGTGTAATGAAGGCAATCCAGAAACACAGTGTGCTTAGCGATCAGAGCGCACACAGTGATCTGACAAATACCCAAAAATACAAGAACGAGCTCTGAGACGTGGAAACTCTGTAGACTGCACACCTGATCCTATCCTAAACACAACTAAAAGCGGCTGTGGATTGCGCCTAACAACTACCTAGGCAACTCGGCACAGCCCAAGAAACTAGCCAGCCCGAAGATAGAAAAATAGGCCTGACCTGCCCCAGAGAAATTCCCCAAAGGAAAAGGCAGCCCCCCACACATAACGACCGCGAGCAAGATGAAAAGACAAAACGCAGGGATGAAATAGACTCAGCAAAGTGGGGCCCGATATTCCAGGACAGAGCGAGGACAGCAAAGCGAACTTTGCAGTCTACAAAAAACCCTAAAGCAAAACCACGCAAAGGGGGCAAAAAAAAACCCACCGTGCCGAACTAACGGCACGGCGGTACACCCTCTGCGTCTCAGAGCTTCCAGCAAAACAAAAGACAAGCTGGACAGAAAAAAAGCAACAAAAAAGCAAAAGCACTTAGCTATACAGAGCAGCAGGTCACAGGAACAATCAGGAGAAGCTCAGATCCAACACTGAAACATTGACAAGGAGCAAGGATAGCAGCATCAGGCGGAGTTAAGTAATGAAGCAGTTAACAAGCTCACCAGAACACCTGAGGGAGGAAGCTCAGAGGCTGCAGTACCACTTGTGACCACAGGAGTGAATTGAGCCACAGAATTCACAACAGGGGGCTTCCACGTTATTGGTAGCACAAAGGCTCTGGAAAAGCTAAATGGCTCCTCGCTTCAGCAAATTCTGCGCTCACAAATCCAAATGCCCCCCTCCCTTCTGAGCCCCTAGTGTGTCTTAACCACATTGAGTGCCCACATGATTGGCATTTTTGTAGTGATTAGAGCCCACCTAATCTATGGGTGCGTGTTTCCAGAAAAAATGAGCTGGGCATAATGTACTGGTCACTACAACGTACTGGTCATTTCAACACATTGTTCACTACAATGGCAGTTTGCAATTGTCACTCAACAACATCCACTATTGCTTGTTTCTGGAAAACACCCATGGAGTCAAAATTGTCAATACACCTGTAGATAAATTCCCACAGACATGTAATTTCCAAAAATGTGGTCACTTGAGGGGGGATTCTGCTTTTCTGGCACTTAGGGGCTCTGTATACAGCGTCTGCAAACTATTCTATGAAAATCTGTGCTCCAGGAGGCGTTATGATCCTCACAAATCTCGCCGTGTGGCTAAGCAATACTGTATAACCATACATAGGGTATTTCTACATTCAGCAGAAATTGTGAGACAAATTTTTGTCCCATTTTTACCCATTACACAGTATGAAAATGTAAAATTTGGGACTAATACACAATCTTGGTGGTAAAAATGTAATTTATTTTTTCTTCACTGCCCAATGGTGTAAAATTCTGTGACACATCTCTGTTGTCAATATGATCACTGCACCCCTAGATGGAATTCATTGAGAGGTGTAGTTTGTAAAATGGAGTCACTTATGAAGGGTTCTGCTGTTCTGGCACCTCAGGGGCTCTGCCAATTTGACATGGCACCCTCAAACCAGTGCAGCGCAATCTGCACCTCAGTATGGCACTCTTTCCCTTCTGAGCTTTGCACTGTGCCTCAAAAGTAGTTTTTGACCACATATGGAGTATTGTTGAACTCAAGAAAAATTGCACAACATATTTTGGGGTCCACTTTCTCCTGTTACCTTTATGAAAATGCAAAGTTTAGAGCTAAAAACATTTTTGTGGGAAAAATATGATTTTTTTTATTTTCACAGCTTAACGTTATAAACGTCTGTGAAGCACGTGGGGATTCAAGATGCTCAATACACATCTAGATAAGATCCCTGAGGGGTCTAGTTTCCAAAATGGTGTCACTTGTGGTAGGTTTCCGCTGTTAAGGCACATTAGGGGCTCTCCAAACACGTCATAGCGTCTGATAATTATGTCAGCAATTTTTACATTCAAAAAGTCAAATGGCGCTCCTTCCATTCCAAGTCCAGCCGTGTGCCCAAACAGGGGTTTTCCCTCACATATGTGATATCGGCATGCTCAAGAGAAATTGCACAATAATTTGTATTGTCCATTTTCTCCTGTTACCCTTGTGAAAGTTAAAAAAAAAAAGGGTCTCAAGGAAAATTTTTGTGAAACAAATGTAAATGTTTATTTTTCCCTTCTACATTCCATTAATTTCTGTGAAGCACCTAAGGGTTAATAAATTTCTCAAGGGTGCAGTTTTTAGAATGGTGTCACTTTTGAGTATTTTCTGTTATGTGGGTCCCTCAAAGTAACTTCAAATGTGATGTGGTCCCTAAAAATGGTTTTGTAAATGTAAAACTGAGAAATCGCTGGTCAACTTTTAACCCTTATAATTTCCTAACAAAAAAAATTATGTTTAAAAAATTGTGTTGGTGTAAAGTATACATGTGGAAATGTTATTTATTAACTGTTTTATGTGAAGTAACTGTCTGATTTAAGGGCATAAAAATTAAAATTTTGAAAATTTCAAAATGTTCACCAAATTTCAATTTTTTTTCACAAATAAATAAGGTATATCAAATACATTTTACCACTATCATAAAGTACAATATGTCACAAAAAACTATCTCAGAATCAGTAGGATCCATTGAAGAATTCCAGGGTTATGACCTTATAAAATGACAGTGGTCAGAATTGAAAAAAATTGGCCTGGTCGGGAAGATGAAAACATGCTTTGGAGTGAAGGGGTTAAAGAATAGCAAAACTTTCTTCTTGATTTTTACTATTTAGCAGGCACTTTACCTCTGCTATGAATCCTATGCGTTTTCCTGATTCCATACTCCAGACTGTATGCCTTCTGAAACAGAAGCTATGCACTCATGTCCGCTAAGCTATGCATTTGCTAGGGGTCTTTTTTGCCATCAGTGGGGTTGTCAAGACCTCGACCACCACCGATCTGCAGGCAAATTAAGTGCCTGATAATTATGAAAAAATCAAAACTAAAGTTTAGTCACTTTTTAAAGGGAACCAGTCAGGTGAAAAAATGCTATTAACCTGCAGATATGATGTTAATTTGTAGGTTAACCTGACCAGTGCCAACACAGTGTTGAGGGCGTGGTTACAGCCACCGCTCTCTTTGCACAGAGCAGTGACTAAACACGCACGGGCGCCACCACTGTGACTAATACACAAAATGCTACAGAAACTACAGAAAAAAAAAAGTAATTTCTTTCGAGCAGCGGGGTCTAAACATCGGCGCCGGGCAGGTTCAAAACGCTATTAACATGCAGATTAAGCCCATATCTGCAGGTTAATAGCGTTTTTTTTCAAGTGAAAGCTCCCCATTAAGGGTTTATGAACACATTAAAGGAAATCTGTCATCAGGTTTTTGCTACCTTATCTGAGTGAAGCCTAATGTAGGCAAAGGGAAGCTGAATCCAATGATGTATCACTTTGCTTACTGACTTTACCTGTTCTGACACAATCAGAGCTTTTAGATTAGGCAATGGAGGAGAGCTGAGAAAGCTAACCCCGCCCACACCAGGCTCTGTAAATACTGTATATACAATGTCCATAGACAGTGAGCTGTCTATCACAGGAGGGGGTGTCGGACCAGGGCTTATAAGACCAGATAGTCACAGCAATGATAAGCTACTGGTGCTAAAACAATCATTGTAAGCAAATACAACCTTGGAGCTTGATAAAAGAGGCATAGCTGAACTCTACACTTTAACCCCTACCTCATGCTGTCTTCAGATTACATAGCAAGAGCCTGCTGACAGATTCCCTTTAAGTACTTATTGCAGAAATTTCTGCACAATTTGTGTATCTCTCAGCAGGAAAAATGCAGCGTAAAATACGCACATTTATGCCGATTTTTTTACATGCAACTTTGTTGCAGATTTTTACTCACTCCATAGTATGGGTGAAATGTGAAGAAAAAACACTGAAAGACATGAGAGTACATGAGACTTCATGATTCTCATTCACTTTGCTGGCATCAGGAAATCCACTGAGTTTTTCTTTATGCTGTGTAAACTGACCTGAGGCATTTTTTTTTTAAATTGAAAACATGTCAATTTCTCTTGCGGTAAATATCGTCCTCCTTGATAAAAAATAAATACACATTTATGTGCATAAGAACTACTCTACTTGATTTTATTTTTCAGAAAAAGTTAGGTCTGTGGATCTGGAAGCAATCATGTGAACAAATACATGACAAGAATGTGAATGAAGTAGATCTTTCTGCCTTGCTTCCAATGGACAGTCCTAGCAGCATTTCAAAGACTAAACAAGAAATGTAATGGGTATCTGAAGAAGGGCATTTTTTCCATATTTCTGAAGCTAATAAAACACCTTCATTGACACTCATTACCTAGATTACTAGATATATTTCTGAAGTTGATAGACATATCTGTAGAAGAACATGTGATTAACAATTTTTTTGAACAATCTAGCAGAGGAATTTACAAAACAGACAAAGATAAAGTGACAGTCTAGAGCAGTGTTCCCAACTCCAGTCCTCAAGAGCCAAGAGCAGATCATGTTATCGGGATTTCCTTGGTATTGCCCAGGAGATAACTGCATCATCTGCACAAGCCATAATTCCATCACCTGGGCAATACTAAGGAAATCTTGAAAACATGACCTGTTGATGGCTCTTTTGGACTAGAGTTGGGGAACACTGGGTCTAGAATAATATCATTTAGCTCTGTTTCCAATTATATAGTTAACTAATTCCCACTTTCACAAATAGAGTAAAAAGGTCTGTGATATATCATGGATATCACATATTGTATCTTTTATCAGTGTCGGACTAGGATACCAAAGGCCGTTTAGCAACATTTATTCTGGGGGCCTACTTTTCAGCTAGATGCAAATATTATTGGCCAGGGATAGAGGATACTATGTGGTTTCTTGTTATGTAATTTTGGAATTATGTTTCCATAAAATAATAAAATGGTTAATTTGTTAAATAAATGAGAAGCTGTATGCTGTTGATGTCTGTGTACAGTGTATCCAGTGTGTTGTGCCAAACAATTCTCATGTGGGTGGCCCACCGGAGAATTCATCTGTTACCCCTTGGGCCAGTCTGAGCCTATCTTGTATATTTAGTCACATGGAACATAGGGAGAAACTGTGTTCTATACTGACTCCATTGACTCTGTCGATGCCTTATATTTCTATTAACACAATCTAGTACATTTGAAGCAGATGAAAAAAAAATGACCTAATTAATGCAAGACTGGATGTCCATTGCAGTCTACAATCTAAGGAAAAGGAGTGACAGGATGAAGAGTGACATTTTTTTCTTAGTATCTTCATATTGTGCTCTATTTTCCATATTATATATAGAGAATAAAGTAACTTTCAAGTTGTACGAATCCCAGTGTTCTTTTTTTGCAACACTCTTTTTCTAAGGATCAGTAGCTTATTAAAGAGAAGCTTTCAGGTCATTGCATGCCATGGTGCCAACTGGCATTAGTACCATCTGGAAGTAGTTCAGAAACAACAGATTTTACTTACATTTTCACTTTGGTTTCCAGAGGCTGCTGACAGCTACGGTATTTTTCAGTATTATTATCCACATCCATGTCCTCCTGATGACTATAAAGACATATTGTATAGTTATAATTAAACTCTTATAGTCACAATGCAAAATAATCCAAAATAACAAACATACTATTTACTGCAGACAACTTGGAAAAAATAAATAATTCAATATTAGCACCTTGTGATTTTTAGCTGCGGACGGTGAACCGTTTCCTGAACCGACTGTACATCAATCTTGCCCAGGGCCGGACTGGCCATCGGGCACTTCTGGCAAATGCCAGAAGGGCCAGTGCTAGTAGTGGGCCGCTGCACTCTTCCCCCCCCCCGCCAGTGCCGCCACTGCCGCATTCAACTATACCGGCGTCTATGACGCCGATACAGTTCAATGCAATGATGGAGGAGAGAGCGTCTGCTGACGATCCCTCTCTCATCATTCCCCGCTCTGCCTCTGACACTGCGGGTGCGTGATGATGTCATATCATCGCGCATCTGCTGTGTCCCGGGCAGACTGCAGCCGCCGAGACAGGTGCAGGGAGCAGCGTGGGCAAGAGGAGAGGTGAGGAGAGTATTTTTTTTTTTACTGGACTGTGGGGCAATTCTCGGGGGGGGGGGAAGAGAGATGAGATGTGGGCTGTGCTAGTCTGTCATTGCCTCAGTTACAGTTGTGTCGGCTATGCTATATATACTACTGTGTGGGCTGTGCTGTATATACTACTATGTGGGCTGTGCTGTAAATACTACTGTGTTGGCTGTGCTGTATATACTACTGTGTTGGCTGTGCTGTATATACTACTGTGTTGGCTGTGCTTTATATACTACTGTGTGGACTGTGCTGTATACTACTACGCGGGCTGTGCTGTATACTACTACGCAGGCTGTGCTGTATACTACTACGCAGGCTGTGCTGTATATTACTACGCGAGCTGTGCTGTATACTACTATGTGGGCTATGCTGTATACTACTATGCAGGCTGTGCTGTATACTACTATGCGGGCTGTGCTGCATACTACTACTACGCGGGCTGTGCTGTATACTACTACGCGGGCTGTGCTGTATACTACTAAATATATGAGGGGACAGTACAAAGACCTTTCTGATGATCTTTTTAATCATAGGCCTGAGACAGAGACAAGGGGGCATCCTCTACGTCTGGAGGAAAGAAGGTTTAGGCATAATAACAGACGCGGGTTCTTTACTGTAAGAGCAGTGAGACTATGGAACTCTCTGCCGTATGATGTTGTAATGAGTGATTCATTACTTAAATTTAAGAGGGGATTGGATACCTTTCTTGAAAAGTATAATGTTGCAGGGTATATATACTAGATTCCTTGATAGGGCGTTGATCCAGAGAACTAGTCTGATTGCCGTATGTGGAGTCGGGAAGGAATTTTTTTCCCCAAAGTGGAGCTTACTATTTGCCACATGGTTTTTTTTTGCCTTCCTCTGGATCAACATGTTGGGGCATGTTAGGTTAGGCTATGGGTTGAACTAGATGGACTTAAAGTCTTCCTTCAACCTTAATAACTATGTTACTATGTTACTACGCAGGCTGTGCTGTATACTACTACGCGGGCTGTGCTATATTATGCAGGCTGTGCTATATTATGCAGGCTGTGCTATATACTATGCGGCTTGTGCTTTATACTATGCGGGCTTTGATATATACTATGGGGGGCATATTATATTCTATGGGGGAGGCCATGTTATATACTATGTGGCTGTGTTATATACTATGGGGGGTATATTATATTCTATGGGGGAGGCTGTCTTATATACTATGGGGGGCTGCATTATATTCTATGGGGGCTACATTATATATTGTGGGGAGGTGGACTGTATTATATTCTGTGGGGGGCTGTGTTAGATTTTATGAGGGATGATTGCATCATACTCTTTGATGGGGCTGCATTATAATCTATGGGGAGGTGGGCTATATTCTATTCTATTCGGGGCTACATTATATTCTATGGGGGGCTGTATTATATTTATATTCTATGAGGGGTGATTGCATCATACTCTATGAGGGGCTGCATTAAACTATGAGGGGGCTGCATTATATTCTATGGGGGGTTACATTATACTCTGGGGTGGCTGCATTATACTCTGAGGTGGCTGCATTATACTCTGGGGTGGCTGCATTATACTCTGTGGGGTGGTGGCTGCATTATACTGTATGTGGGCTGCATTATACTATATCGAGGACTATCGGGAATACGTTATACTATATGAAGAACTATGGGGTGCATTATACTATAGGAAGTGAATTGTACTACATGGATGACTATGGCGGTGCATTATACTATATGGAGCACTATGAGGAGTGTATTATGCTATATGGAGGACTATGAGGAGTGTATTATACTATGTGGAGGACTGAGCAGTGTATTTTAATATATGGAGGACTATAGAGAGTGTATTATACTATATGGATGACTGTGGTGCACATTATAATATATGGAGGACTATGGGGTGTGTTTTACTAAACAAGTAAAATGTTGCATATTCAGATTGTTTTTGCCAGAACAAAAATCCTTGTTCTCAGCAGCACATCGCTGGTGTAAACTGTAGATGTGCTGCTGATAACATGATACTGTATGGTGATCTGCTAGTGATCGATTAGTGATCGTTCTGTCCCATCATTCTTTCTCAGACGGCGGAAAGAGGCCGGGAAACAAGCGTTGAACAACTTCAGTATTGTCGATCAAACTCATTTAGCGGCCTAAACTCAGCGCATGTAAATACAACCGAAATGCTTTTGTGTAATGTGCAATATGTTAGCATTTGGGGCCCCATTTTAAACTTTGCCTAGGGCCCCACTTTGCCTAAAACCGGCCCTGAGTATACAGCACAGCTCACATATCCCCTTTCCTTCCCCGCCTCTCTCCTCCCGAGAATGGCCGCACAGACCAGAAAAAAACAACAAAAAAAACACAAGCTCCTCACCTCTCCCCGAGCCCGCGCTGCTTCCTGCTCCTGTGTCGGCGGCACTGCCTGGGACACAGTGAGTACGCGATGACTCGGCGCGCTGTGTCAGAGGCAGAGCGGGGAATGATGGGAGAGGGAGCGTCAGGTGACACTCTCTCCTCCATCATTGCTTTGAACTGTACCGGCAGACGCCGGTATAGTTCAATGCGGCGGGGGAGTCGGCGCTGGCGGCAGGCGGGCCCCCCTGCCTCACAGGGGCCCCATAGCGGCTGCGTGACTTGCCGCTAGCTGGGGGCCCCTGGGGGAGTGGGGGCCCCAGGCAGCTGCCTGGTCTGCCTGCCCCTAACGCCGGCCCTGTGTATACTACTGGGGGCTCTGCTGTATACTACTGGGGGCTCTGCTGTATACTACTGGGGGCTCTGCTGTATACTACTGTGGGCAGTGCTGTATACTACTGGGGGCTCTGCTGTATACTACTGGGGGCTCTGCTGTATACTACTGTGGGCTCTGCTGTATACTACTGTGGGCTCTGCGGTATACTACTGTGGGCTGTGTTATATACTACTGTGGGCAGTGCTGTATACTACTGGGGGCTCTGCTGTATACTACTGGGGGCTCTGCTGTATACTAGTACTGGGGGCTCTGCTGTATACTACTGGGGGCTCTGCTGTATACTACTGGGGGCTCTGCTGTATACTACTGTGGGCTGTGTTATATACTACTGTGGGCAGTGCTGTATACTACTGGGGGCTCTGCTGTATACTACTGTGGGCTCTGCTGTATACTACTGGGGGCTCTGCTGTATACTACTGTGGGCTCTGCTGTATACCACTGTGGGCTCTGCTGTATACCACTGTGGGCTCTGCTGTATGCTACTGTGGGCTCTGCTGTATACTACTGTGGGCTCTGCTCTATACTACTGGGAGCTCTGCTGTATACCACTGTGGGCTCTGCTGTATACCACTGTGGGCTCTGCTGTATACCGCTGTGGGCTCTGCTGTATACTACTGTGGGCTCTGCTGTATACCACTGTGGGCTCTGCTGTATACCACTGTGGGCTCTGCTGTATACTACTGTGGGCTCTGCTGTATACTACTGTGGGCTCTGCTGTATACCACTGTGGGCAGTGCTGTATACTGCTGTGGGCTCTGCTGTATACTACTGGGGGCTCTGCTGTATACCACTGTTGGCTGTGCTGTATACTATATGGAGGACTACGGGAAGTGTATAATACTATATGGAGGACTATGGGGCACATTATATTATATGGAGGACTATGGGGGTGTATTATACTAAACAAGCAAAATGCAGCATATTCATTGGGTGATTGGATTGTTTATGCTGGAATAAAAATCCTTGTTCTCAGCAGCACATCGCCGGTGTAAACTGTAGATGTGCTGCTGATAACATGATACTGTATGGTGATCTGTTAGTGATCTATTAGTGATGGTTCTGTCCCCTTCATTCTTTCTCAGATGGTGGAAAGAGGCCGGGAAACAAGCGTCCAACGACTTCAGTATTGTCGATCACACTCGATTAGCGGCCTGAGATCAGTGCATTTAAGTACAACCGAAATGCTTCTGCATGATGTGCACTATGTTAGCATTTGGGGCCCCATTTTAAACTTTGCCTAGGGCCCCACTTTGCCTAAAACCGGCCCTGGGTATCTGATCAAAGCTTTAATAGCTTTAATGACGTTAACATCTCTGAACCAGTCTTTATTGTTGATAAATAGAGAATAAATTCACCTTTCTACAAAACAGGCTCCGTCATGAATTTTCTCAAAGGAGTGCTGAAGCCTTCCGACTTCTTCCTGGAAGAAAAGAAAACAATGGATGTCTAGGGTATGCTCATTAGCATTTTATGCAAATCTCAGCCTAGGAATTGACCTTTATTTTAGATCTGAAAAATAATGTATACATTTTAAGCTTGCAGAAGAGAAAGCATACTGAGAAATATATGGAAACTGGATCTGCCTGCCAATAAGCTTGACAGACAAGCGGAGATACATATCAATGTTGATTATTTCCTAGGACTGACCTTGTCAATAGCTAATTTGTAGCTTTGCCTTCTCTCAATAACCCATTCAGTGCCACCACAGAATTAATGACTTTATCATATCTATCCTTTGACTGTTATCTGTGGAATTATGACAGATAAACTCATCTAGATCGGCTTTCCTTTAATTGCTCCTTAACCCCATTCTCCTTACATTTGTCTTTGTGGCTAATCCATTTGCGATTCAATAAAGAGCTGGAGCAGGATTCAGACACAGCGACGTCTGACAAGTGGATTTTTCCTTGCACCATTCAAATTATTCTTTTCATATTAAAATGCCTGAGTACATCAAGATATTCTGAGTCCTTTCAGAACATCTGAGTGACAATGGGATATGACTGGCAGCCATAGAAAGATAAATGGTGCCTTTTTGAACTCGGGAGTGCTTGAGGCATGAATATTTTGTAGATTTTAATGAAGCAGAATCAGAAAAAATATTGCTTTTGCTTTATTCTGTGCAATTTTTGCTTAAAGGGGAAGGATATGGTCTCCAATTATTTTCATTATTATATGCAATCCCTTCTTGCCTTTGAATTTTCATAGTAACCATCCATCAATGAACTCCAGAGTTTATAAAACAATTCAGGGGAGTTTTTTTTTTTGCATTGTGTTCTAACAACCTCAGGCAAAAGCCACTCAGAAAACATCTAGTTATAAAAAAAAGAATAATTTTTATAAATGCAGCCGATTCTTAGGTCGACTTTGCACAGACATAATTTATTTGCACTCCAGAGCCAGTATTATATTGTACCAAGTTCTTGAGGCTGGACAAATCCTAGGAGCATGGTAAATAGTAAGCATAAGCATTTATCAAAGTTACCAATCTCTTTGGGTTGTTATCTATTGGTATCTATTTTTCTAAATAGAGAAAAAGGAAATTAGATTCTTTTTTGGTCTAAGACTAGATTCACACTGTTAGGGTTGGCGGAACGCACCGAATATATTTATTAGGTAAGATTGTTGCGTTCGCCAGGAAAGAACCTGCTGCTAAGTGAATGGCGGCACTATATGGCGGTACAATGTGATTACACACACGGGTTAACTTCACCCTGTGTGAAGGAAGCGATCCCTGTTAAGTCACAGGGTCGCGGTACCGCACAGAGGGCGCAAGCAAGGAACCACAGAACTCTATCCCAGGAGACAGGATTAGAGTTAGTGTAGAACTCTTGCGATCGACACCACAATTGGGGTATCAGCGTAACTATTATGCACAGAAGTGCATGCTGTGCCACACTAGCGGACGCCACTAACCACCCAGACTTGGGAAAGGTAAGCGCTCTAATAGCGCACGGCGCTGCACTGGCGGTCACAGCAGTAGACGCTGCTTCGTGTGTTAAAGCTGTGAGTTCAGCCGGGCGCTAGATTGCAGCCATACACCTTACGCGAACAGTCATACACAAGGGATGGGTTTTTTAAGGAACGACTTGCACTCATCAACACACATGATAACAATTGAATACTAGCGCATGGCCGTGCGGTCATGCGAAGCTTATATAGCTGCAGCACGTTCAGGACCCTTCAAAGAAGGACCAATGGATTTGCAGCAGTACCTGAGCATGTGACCCTGGATCTCCATTGAGAGATCTTGCCCTGGGCATGCTCAGTGTGAGCAAAGCAGGATTTAGTCCTAGCACCTTCAGGACCTTCCTGAGCATGTGACCCTAGATCTCCACTGACTCTGAGAGATCTTGCCATGGGCATGCTCAGTGTGTGCAAAGCAGGACTTAGACTCAGAAAAGCCTGCTCGCTGCAGATCAGTGCAGGGTACAATAGCTGAGCCTAGAGAGGCAGTAGTAACCCTTTGCACCGTACCAGTCTCAGTGAGACGCTGGGAGCAACGTCTTCGCTGAGCAGGCTCCACTGCGGCCAATGCAGAATGGGAGACCGCAGCAGACACGGATCGAGATTCCCCCTGTGCAGCAGAGGAAACTCGACTCCTAACACACACCCAGGCTATAGTCTCAGGTAATTTGTAAGGCTGCCGTCACACTAGCAGTATTTGGTCAGTATTTTACATCAGTATCTGTAAGCCAAAACCAGGAGTGGGTGATAAATCCAGAAGTGGTGCATATGTTTCTATTATACTTTTCCTCTAATTGCTCCACTCCTGGTTTTTGCTTACAGATACTGATGTAAAATACTGACCAAATACTGAACGTGTGACGGCAGCATAATCCTGATTTACTTTTGAGGAGAGGCCTTAAAGGAAAAATGACAGAGGATGATGCTGGCTAAACCACGGGCAGCACTGAAAATTTGGAATTCCTTGCCTGAGGAGGTGGTGATGGCGAACTCAGTCGAGGGGTTCAAGAGAGGCCTGGATGTCTCCCTGGAGCATAACAATATTGTATCATACAGTTATTAGGTTATTTAGAAGGACGTAGATCTGGGGATTAATTCTGATGGAATATAGACTGAACTGGATGGAAAAAAGTCTTTTTTCGTCCTTGCTAACTATGTTACTATGTAATATTATGCTTGACGAAGGCCAACATATAGGTGAAACATTGCATGTTGGATTTGAAATATAGTTTATGAAATTTTCTTTTGGAGTGCTGCTTCCAATGTTCTGTTTGAATCCATATTTAGGTTGATACATGGGTCTAAGTCCACCAGGGACCATGTACACATTAGCCATTTAATACTGGGAGTGCTGTCCAACCTTTTGCCATTTCTATATTTCTACTTAAAGGCAATACGCCAGCAAAAAATGACTGTTTAAACCAACACAGACACTCTAGGGCACCATCAGTGTGTGTGAGTAGATAAGGGCACCTTTCCTGTTATGGTAAATATTTATACTTTGCTTTATTATTTGAACACTTTGATAATTTAGAATTTTAGTATTGGCTTTATCAGTGTTATTTTTAAAAGCAATAACACAGGGTGTTGTCTCTGATATAGAGATGTCTGTGCGTTAAACATTCCTTTTTGTTTCTGAAAGTATAGTACACTGGGTAGAACCAGTGAGAAAGGAATTTTGACAGAATCCGTAATATACGATTTTGTTTTTCCCAACTTAAATATCTACTCTCTTACCTAAATGTACCGTCACACATAACGATATCGTTAACGATATCGTTGCTTTTTGTGACGTAGCAACGATATCGTTAATGAAATCGTTATGTGTGACAGCGACCAACGATCAGGCCCCTGCTGGGAGATCGTTGGTCGCTGGGGAAAGTCCAGCACTTTATTTTGTCGCTGGACTTCCCGCTGACATCGCTGAATCGGCGTGTGTGACGCCGACTCAGCGATGTCTTCACTGGTAACCAGGGTAAACATCGGGTTACTAAGCGCAGGGCCGCGCTTAGTAACCCGATGTTTACCCTGGTTACCATTGTAAATGTAAAAAAACAAACACTACATACTTACATTCCGGTGTCTGGTCATGTCCCCCGCTGTCAGCTACCCGCACTGACTGGTGAGCACCGGCCAGCCGTAAAGCACGGCACAGCGGTGACGTCACCGCTGTACTTTATGGCCGGCGCTCAGTCAGTGTGGGAAGCTGAAGGCGAGGGACATGACCAGACACCGGGAATGTAAGTATGTAGTGTTTGTTTTTTTACATTTACAACGGTAACCAGGGTAAACATCGGGTTACTAAGCGCGGCCCTGCGTTTAGTAACCCAATGTTTACCCTGGTTACCCGGGGACTTCGGGATCGTTGGTCGCTGGAGAGTTGTCTGTGTGACAGCTCTCCAGCAACCAAACAGCGATGCTGCAGCGATCGACATCGTTGTCGGTATCGCTGCAGCGTCGCTTAGTGTGACGGTACCTTTATGTAATGTAAGAAGCCATTCTCACTTTCCTTATCTCTGTGGTTGTGATAAAGACTTGTGACTGGGAATCTGAGAATCAGACAATAACTGTACACTGACAGACACTGGCTGTGTGTAATTTCTTGCCTCCGATGCATTGTGTTTATTTTATTTCATTTTAATTTGAACCAATAATGGCAGATAGGAGATCGTTTGTATCTCCACCCAAATTAGCTCTCCTTGGAAGGGGCTACCTCAACAGCCCCTATTTTTTTTCCATCTATCTGTAAATCCAGAGCTGTCTATCAAAGAAGACAGGGCAGAGGTAAATGGAATGCATTGAACTGTTTGGCTGCTAGAAGGCGGTTTTAAGAGCCTGAGCTTGGTTTGAACAGTTATTTTGTGCTGATTAACTAACCTGTAATGCATTATTTAAATTTATATTAATGGAGCAACCCTCATCACAGACATTTATTATGCTGTATCCACTGAATAAACCGCAAATGAGAAACTAACCGTGAGTCCCATATTAGACATTTCTAGGATAACCAGTTAATTTTTTTTAAAGCTTGACACCTACACTTAAATAAATGAATGCATGCATAGCATAACAGGCTTCTCCAAAAACATCCATGTGACATAATGGTCCCAATTCATTAAATCTGGCATTTTGCACGCAGTCATAATGACACCACCCGTGGAGTAAGATGAGCCATATTCATTAAGAGGTGGCGGCCTCTTGCATCTTGCAACAGCTGTACACCTCTGCCAGAAATGCTACTCCAGCCAGGGAGTGGAGTACATTTCTGGCATAGGATGTGCCACTAAAGTGGCATAAATTTTAATCAATTTCAGGTGAAGTTGGTGGAACTAGTGTAAAAACACCAAAATTCGCATTCCAGTTGTACAATTATATACCAGTATTTTAAGTTTTTTATTCTAGAAAACTTGGCAAAACACTTTGACTCTCGGCAATAGTTTTTTTGTATTCAGACAGAGCCAAATGTGTACTACGTAACTATTTACAAAAGTTTACCATTAGATATGAATACATTTGCCACTCACTTCTATTGAAAAGCTGTAAAATGCACCTGAATATATTAGCAGCTCACATTTTTCAATATTGTTTAAAGGAATATTCAGCATTAAGTGCTGATCAACCAAACAGCCGGTCGACTAGCACCTGTTATACTTGCAACCATGTGTTTTCAAAATATACAGGGATGAATGATCGCCAGTATGATTGTTTACTTCCACATTTTCAGAATTGTCTGCGGAACGCTCACTTTTTGTGGCCTCAAAAAATTGTGCCACAATTTAGTTATCGAAGGTAAGGCAATACTTCTCATTAAGAAGAACGTTGGTCATGTCAATATTGGAACAAGCCTGACTAATGCCATTGCAGAAATAATCCCTTGCAGTAGCCTTGTCCTGTTTCCTAGTGTATTAATCTATAAGGCCATCAGGGCTTAGATGAACCAAGAAGCCTAATAATCACAGAAGACATTGGTTAAGATATGTAAACAGCTGCATGCAAGTTAGTATAAACAGCACCGTTGATCAAGAACGTTTGTATGTGATATGCTTGCTGTTTTATGTATCACCGTGGCAAATCCAAACACATGAATTACAGAAATGTAGAATTATGTTTTAATAATAAGGTTTTTTTATGTTCTTTCTGGTTTGATTTTGAAGATTATGCTATTAGGCTATGTTTCCACGGTCAGGAAACCTTCAAGATTTGCTGCGGATTGGACACTGTGTACAGCCGCAGCATCCAATCTGCAGCGTCCAGATGTTACAGCATAGTGGAGAAGATTTTATGAAAACCCATCTCCACTGTGCATGCAGGGCCGCATCCGGCGGCCCTGCGTAACCGGACATGCGGCGTGTCTTTACTGACCGCAGCATGTCCATCTCCATGTCCATCTCCATCTCTGCAAGATAAATAACCCAGTTTATGAATACGATGCGGTGATTCCACATGTGTTCAATGAACACATGTGGAATCACCGCGTGTACAACAGGGGGCGGCACTTTGGGCGGAGCAGGGTATCCGCTGCATCCAAACCGCAGGGAATTCTGAATGTGAAGACATAGCCTTAGTCTCTTTGCACATTAAAAAATAATCAAAGTTTTCATATTGAACTGTCTCCTAGGAGAGTATTCTGCATTTAAGTAAGGTTATGTATGTGCACAAGGCATCTCCTACATGACAGTGCAACCGCTAAGTTTTCCAAGGCAAAGTCTCTTCAGGAAAACAGTGGAATTTTTCCTTCAGCAGTTTTGTCGGTGACTTTGCTGCCGCTCGTGCAGCTGCTCGGCTTCTGATATTTTTTACTCTAGAATACAGAATACAGAGAGCAGGTGCCTTCTGAGTAAAAGCCGCCTGAAGAATGAGTATGTCACGGCTTATAATTGCTTCAGGGTTTCTGAATCCTGAAGCCATTTAAAGTAACACAAGACAAAACATGTACATAGTAATGCCGCTTTGACATTGATGTGCATTATGTTCATTTTAATCTTTGCTGAACGAGCCAATTTTGACCTTAATGACATAGTCAAATTTTACAATTCTGAAAGAAATTAAAATTTGGCAAAAATGTTAAAAAATTAGCAACTTTTTAAAATATTAATTTTTGTGCCCTTAAAGGGACTCTGTCACCTGAATTTGGCGGGACTGGTTTTGGGTCATATGGGCGGAGTTTTCGGGTGTTTGATTCACCCTTTCCTTACCCGCTGGCTGCATGCTGGCTGCAATATTGGATTGAAGTTCATTCTCTGTCCTCCATAGTACACGCCTGCGCAAAGCAATCTTGCCTTGTGCAGGCATGTACTATGGAGGACAGAGAATGAACTTCAATCCAATATTTCGGCCAGCATGCAGCCAGCGGGTAAGGAAAGGGTGAATCAAACACCCGAAAACTCCGCCCATATGACCCAAAACCAGTCCCGCCAAATTCAGGTGACAGGTTCCCTTTAAATCAGAGGGTTATGTCACACAAAATATTGTAAAAAATAACATTTACCACATGTTTACATTACATCAGCACAAATTTGGAAACTTTTTTTTTGGGTTTGTTAGGCAGTTATACGGGTTAAAAGTTGACCAGTGATTTCTACTTTTTCCAACAGAATTTACAAAACCATTTTTCAGGCACACACATTACATAGGAAGTGGCTTTTCGAGGTCTATATAACAAAGAATACTGAAAAGTGACACCATTCTGAAAACTATACCTTGCAAGGTGTTCAAAACAACATTCAAGAAGTTTATTAACCCTTCAGTTGCTTCCCGAGAACTGAAGCAATGTGGAAGGAATAAATGTAACTTTTTTCGCAAAAAAATTATTTTAGACCCTAACTTTTTTATTTTCACAAGGGTAACAAGAGAAAATGGACCACAAAATGCGTTGTGCAATTTCTCCTGGTACCCCATTTGTGGGGGAAACCTACTGTTTGGGCTCATGGCAGGACTCAGAAAGGGAAGGAGCACTTTTTGATCCCATTTTGGAAACTAGACCCCTCAAAGAATTTATCCAGGGGTATAGTGAGCATTTTGAACCCACCGGTACGACACAGAATTTGATAACATTAGATTGTCATATTGAAAATGTCATCATTAGTGTTCAGCGCAAGTGCTCACTACTCCAATTTGCATCGGGTGCTCGGGTATACGCCGAATAACACGGGTGCTCGAGTGACATGCTCCTGTCCAGCCCACATGTTTCACAGCTGTTAGACACCCCAAAAATCATGCGGGGATCTGCAATATTCCATGAATACCAGAACACTCGATGCAAACTTGAGTAGAGACCACTTGCACTCAACACTATTGTCATCATTTTTTAATATTGTCATTTTTTTTTTTACTTTTGAAAACCCCCAATTCTAACTGCAACCCTAACACCATTTCCCTCTTTTCTGATATTTTAGATCATATCAGAGGAGAGAGAACATAATTTTAAACTTGACTATTTTTTTGTGGTTGCTGTTACAGGGGACTGTAAAAACCGTCCCTGATCATGTTGTCCAGGGTAGCTGACACCCTGAAGATTTTCTGACGCTGGGGGGCACTATACTATAAACTATATTTTTCAGCACCATTAAAAAGCGGCGATTAGGAATAAGTAAATAAGTACCGTTAACCCCTTCATGACCCCAGCTTTTTCGGTTTTACGTTTTTGTTTTTTGCTCCCCTCCTTCCCAGAGCCATAACTTTTTTATTTTTCCATCAATATGGCCATGTGAGGGCTTATTTTTTGTGGGATTAGTTGTACTTTTGAACAGTGTCATTGGTTTTAGCATGTCATGTACTAGAAAATGGGAAAAAAATTCCAAGTGCGGTGAAATTGCAAAAAAACTGCAATTCACACTTGTTTTTTGTTTGGCTTTTTTGCTAGGTTCACTTAATGCTAAAAAAAAATTCCAAACTTTACTAAAAAAAAAAAATTGCGCAATTTTCCGATACCCGCAGCGTCACCATTTTTGTGATCTGGGGTTGGGTGAGAGCTGACATTTATATTAATACCATTTTTGTGCAGATACGATCTTTTGATCGCTCGGTATTGCATTTTAATGCAATGTTGCCGCGACCAAAAAAACGTAATTCTGGAGCTTCAAATTTTTTTCTCCCTACGCCGTTCAGCGATAAGATTCATCATTTTTTTATTGATGGATCGAGCGATTCTGAATGCGGCGATACCAAATATGTGTAGGTTTGATTTTTTTGTTAAATTGTTATATTT
Organism: Ranitomeya imitator; assembly: GCF_032444005.1. Taxonomy (NCBI): domain Eukaryota; kingdom Metazoa; phylum Chordata; class Amphibia; order Anura; family Dendrobatidae; genus Ranitomeya; species Ranitomeya imitator. The sequence goes on from NC_091286.1 coordinate 496,076,972, forward strand.
TGAATGGGGCGTAAGGGTGGTGATTTAAACTTTTATATTTTTTTATTTTTTTTCATATTTTTTAAAGCTTTTTTTTACTTTTGCCATGCTTCAATAGCCTCCATGGGAGGCTTGAAGCTGGCATAGCAATCCGGCATCAATCCGGCAGCAATCGTCTTGATAGAGAAAAAAAAGGGTGCGTGTTTTAAATCCACAAAATGTCAATTTCTCTTGCGGGTATGCTGCGATTTATGTGCAGATTTTGCCCATAGGCTTGCATTAGATCAGTGGGTAAAAAATGCACATACTTTTTTAGTGCGTTTCCACAATGGAAACATGTAAAAAACACAGGTAATCTGCACACTGGTATATCAATAAAGTTTTCTGAAAGCCAAATACCAGGAAGTATGAAACATAAGACAGCTTTATTTAAAGTATGGAACACCAAACAGAGACAAAAACCACAGCATCAAAAAAACATAAAAATGCATGCAAAAAAAAAATGCACAGGCTTCCTTCCCTTTATGTATGTCCCCCATCCTGGTTCCCTTCCTGGTATATATGTCCCCTATCCTGAGCCCTTTTCAAATATATATGTCCACCAATCTGTGCCCCTTCCTGGAATTTATCTCACCATCCTGGGTTCCTTTCTTTCATATATGTCCCCCATCCTGGCTTACTTTATATGCCTCACGTCCTAATTTCCTTCCTTTTAAATATGTCCAAATCCGGGCATATATGCCCCCATTCTGAGTTCCTTCCTTTTATATAGGTCCCTCACACTGGCATATATGCCCCCATCCTAGGTTCATTCTTTTTATATTTGTCCCCCATCCTTGGCCCCTTCCTGGTATATACAGTGGGGAATATAAGTATTTGATGCACTGCCAGTTTTGCAAGTTTTCCCATTGTGGCAGGTCGTCTCACTTAGTTGCTCCTCGAGGTAGACACAGGTACATGTGGGTTACCATCTCTGGGTGGTTTACTGTATCATAAACCCCAAAATGGTTACAGAAAAACAGTCTTTCTGGCTCAAAAGGAAATAAAGAGTTCATAAGCAGTCCTGCCCAACACTTCTGGGCCAACACATATGGCAGCTCCCACAGGAGTATTAGCCAAGGGCTTGCTTTCCTCTACACAACACAGACCAAAGAAAAAAAAATAGTCTGGACATTTATTTCCCCATCCACACTCTTGAGGTGGCGATATGGTGAGTTGGTGTCCCGCCCATCTCTTACCTACTCGCCTAAAAACTCGCCTCTAAGGCCGGTTTCACACGCCAGTGGCTCCGGTACGTGAGGTGACAGTTTCCTCACGTACCGGAGCCACTGACACACGTAGACACATAAAAATCAATGCATCTGTTCAGATGTCACTGATTTTTTGCGGACCGTGTCTCCGTGTGCCAAACACGGAGACATGTCAGTGTTCGTGGGAGCGCACGTATTACACGGACCCATTAAAGTCAATGGGTCCGTGTAAAACACGTACCGCACACGGACGTTGTCCGTGTGCAGTCCGTGTGCCGTGCAGGAGACAGCGCTACATTAAGCGCTGTCCCCCTCACTGGTGCTGAAGCCGTGATTCATATCTTCCCTGCAGCAGCGTTTGCTGCAGAGAAGATATTAATAAGTGTGCTTAAAATAAAGATCTATGTGCCAAACCTGTGCACCAGGGGCAATTTCAGGACAGACCATGGACGTATGGCAGCTGGCCCCCAAGGGAAAAGTACATGGAACGGTCCGGGAGGAGAAGACAGCTATTGCAGGCAGGCACACACAGGAACGGACTGCTACGGCTGAAACACAGGTTGTCACGGCAAGTGCTGGTGGATTCGGTTGATAAACAGACTGGCATGGCTGGTGCAGGCAGGTCTGGCTGATATAAAGACTTGCACAGCAGGTGCAGGCCGGTTCAACTGATATACAGACTGGCACAGCAGGTACAGGCGGGTCCGGCAGATAAATAGACTGGCACAGCAGGTGCAGGTGTGGCACCCCAGGAGTTCGGGTACCACAGTAGTGCTGCCTTCCTCTCGCGGGGGGTAGTGCTATGTCCAGAGACAAGTGGGATTTCCTTTGGTAGGTTTATACATACACAACACCTTCCAATTCCATGGCAGGAGGGGGAGCTCAAAACCCTGTTTTAGGGCAGCTTCCCTCAATAAAGATCCGGGTTTGGAGGTGGAGCGAGCTCAGTTTGGAGTAGGAGTCTGTGTGCAAGTACAGACAGGAGTGGAGCACAGAGAAAAGTGAGAGACCCAAGAGGTCACGAGCAGGCCTCTGAAGGGCTTAAGCGCAAGGAGCCGGGAACCGGGAGCCCGAGGCTCACGTGGACTCTACGACACAGAGCAGAACCAGAGGGCATTGTATTACCAAAACTTTGCCCACAATTACCTGTGGCACAGCAACACTTAGGAGCCCGGAGTCACCAAGAACGGACCCCAGAACCTATGGTTCGAGCTACCTGCCATACAGGTACCTGCCCTGGGACAGCAGAACGATTAAAGACCTTGTTGAGACACTTAGTGGCAGCAGGGATTTAGAGACAGAAAGCGCAGAGTGGTAGGCTCCCACCTGACTTACCCAGGGGAACTTGCTTGTCTCTGGACTGCCCAGACGTCTCTGCCTGCCCTGTGATCTGGTGCCCTGGACTGTGGCTGCTGAAACCAGCAGTAAACAAGGTAAAGAGACTGCAATCCTGTTTCCTCGTTCTTCTCTGCGCCTCTCACCATACCAACATCTACACACCAGGAGCCCTGGGGATATACTTCACCTGTGGGAAGATATGCTATCTAGCTGCCATAACATCACCCCAGCAGACCCCTAAAAGCAGTGTCGGTCCCCACTGACCGAATACCACAGGTGGCGTCACAAACATAAACTTTATTCCTTTAAAGACCTTTCCTTCTAACGTTGGTGCCCAGGGCAACGGCCGGGTCACCACCGTGACATCCCCTTTAAGTACCGGACCCGGAACCGAGTATCCCAGCCCGTGGGGCATGCCACAGGCATGTCTGGCAGATATACAGACTGGCACGGCATGTGCAGGTGGGTCCAGCTGATATACAGATTGGCACGGCAAATGCCAGCGGGTGCGGCTGATATACAGATTGGCACAGCAAGTTTTGGCAGATCTGGCTGATGTACAGAGTGGCACAACAGGCGCAAGCGGATCCAGATGATGTACAGACTGGCACGGCAAGTGCTGACGGGGCAGGTGCAGGTGGGTCTGGCTATCATACAGATTCACAAGGCAAGTACTGGCAAGGAGTTTAGGAATGGACAGACACTAGCGGGAACTAGCAGACTGGGACCTGAGAACTAGCACGCGTGTTTGGGAACAGACTAACAACGTTGCACAGGCACATCCATGCAGGTGGACTTGCCTTAAATAATAAGTGTCTCCCAGCTATTGACTGAGGACACTTTAGGACAGCGTGCATTAAGAAGGGAGAAGGGGGAGCACGCGCGCCCCCTAAGCACAGAGCCCATGAATGCACTTGTGTGATTGTACCCCAGGCAGCAGCTGACAAGGAAGGAGAAGGGAGCAGCCCTCCTACTCTGCACTCATTACCTGGATTAATTGCACTTGTTTGAACTCGTTACCTGTATAAAAGACATCTGTTCGCACACTGAATCACACTTCAACCTCTCTACCATGGCCAAGACCAAAGAGCTATCTAAGGACACCAGCAACAAAAAAAAAAGTCCATCATTATTACACAATAAGTCGCAATTATGTAAATATGACAAAATGTTAGCAATAAAATCAGTTGTTGGTACTTTTAGTTTGATATTATACATAGAGTTATCCAGTTTATTGCTGATTTTGACTATTTATGGCACGTTGCTCATGTCTTGCACTTCATGAAAGCTCAGTAACCTCAAGACAGAGAGCATCTGATCAGCAAATAACTTCTGACATTCCTTGAGATGACATCATTCATTTATACATGAAGTGACATTATTTATTGAGACTGTAATAAGAAAACTACAACAACGGGCAGTAAATGTTTGAATAATTTAAATGTGCAGCAGTCAGAAAATCTATACTAATTTCAGTTTTGCACCATTGAGCATGAAGTATTGATTAGAGCTCAATTGCAGCTAAATTTATGAAGCTAGCTATGTTGGAGTGCACACATAAGCTGATTAGTTGTGCTTCTGTTATGAGAGGGTTCATGTGGTAAAAAAGATGTAGTGATGCTGGATAATGTCAAAATGTTCACATCTGCCAACAAAATGACATGAAGTACATTTCCAGAATACATCAGTTGCTGCGTAATATTTCGCCACTAGCTAAGATTATTATTAATATATCAATAGAAAAATACAGGGGCCAAAGGCCCAGTCAGCTGACCAACAGACCACAGGAGCACGTGAACCCGTCCTGACCCAGACGTAGCACCAGCTGAAGACGTAAGAAATGTGAAGATTGTCCCAGCTCCTTTCCGATTGTCCTTTATTGATCCATATCCTTAAAAATCATCCCTGCACAAAAGGGAATGTGAAGCGGCTAATAGCAACGCGTTTCGGTCTAAAAGATCTTCATCATGGCTTTTTAAGGATATGGATCAATAAAGGACTTTTAATCGGAAAGGAACTGGAACAATCTTCACATTTCTTACGTCTTAAGATTATTATTGCTAACATTGTTATTATTGCCAATGTGTAGTGCCTCTGAAGCAGATAACTTGGGGTATGAGACTTGTCGGTTGGGCCGGGTATTGCCATCAGAGCATGGTTTGTGTTTCAGCCTTAGGTCTCATTCAGATGTGCGTGTTCTGTTCTTGTTTTTCACTGATACCTCACGTATCCATTATAATCTATGCTGCTAGTCAGTCTATGGGTCCGTGAAGAACTCGCACCATCCATGTGCATCTGTGTGCTGTCCGTGTTCAATACTGCCAAGGATACAAAAAGCTTTGTCATAGATGGATAAATAAATAAATGACACTGATGACACTGGTACCGACACCGGTGTTTGCATACTTGAAAAACATTGACGTGTGAATGGGGCCTTAAACAGCTTAGGCTGGTTTCTCACTTGCGTCCCCCTGATGTGCGGCGGGCTGCGGACTTCCTCTGTGAAGCACCGCCCTCGGCCGCACCTCCCCGCATGCAACCTGTGTACCTATATTTAACATTAGGTACGCAGGTTGTGCAGCTGTATGTGGATGGTGCCGCATGCGTCGTTTTGATGATTGCGGCGACCAGCGGAGACGCAGCCATGTAGCATTTTTTTTTTTGCCGCATCGTCAAAACGACGCTTGCGGCACCATCCGCATACAGCCGCACGACCTGCGTACCTAATGTTAAATATAGGTATGCAGGCTGCATGCGGGCCGCATACAGATGTAGGCGAAGATAACAGCGGAGGTGCAGCCGAGGGCGGGGCTTCACGGAGGAAGTCTGCAGCCCGCCGCACATCAGGGGAACGCAAGTGAGAAACCGGCCTAACATACCTGTATACATCTGCATTGGATATTATTGTTGCAATGCCTCGAGCTCATAGATTTGTCACAGATTTTATCCGGTGCATTACAAAAGGGTGAAATCTGTGGTAAAAATCTAAAGAAATAATGACAAGTTGTGAAATAAAAGAAAATTCACACAGATTAATTTCCGCATAGAAAATCTCAACACCTCGTGAATGTTGAGTTTTTGATGTTGCAGATTTTCTGCACATATCATTTAAATTACCATAGGTCATTTGCATTTTTTTACATGCATTTTTATTGCATTTTTGACGCTGCGTTTTTGTCTCTTGTTTGTATGTCATGTTTTAAATAAAATTCTAGTATAGATGGTTAGCACTCGACCACGTAGAGAAACGGTGCCAGTGAAAAGGAACCAAAAGTTCCGTAAAGTCCAAAATAAATATAGAATCACTGCACTCGATGAGAAAATATGCTTTCAAGTGAATAAATTTTATTAACGGTGGTGGGTGAAGCGACAGTTTTTTTTTTTTGTTTGTTTTTTTTTTGACGTTTCGGCCGGACTCCGGCCTTTATCACATAGTCGCCTTTAAGGTCACCGAAAGATTATTGGCACCGTATTTGGAATTTCTGAAATTGATGATATACATCAAGGATTGGTGGTGTAGTAGTCCTGCAGGAGCAACGGCATGCTAGTGCAGTATATGTGTACTGCACGGGAGCGGCGAGCCAGGGGAGCGCTGTCCTGCCCGTGATACCTGAGTAGGATTGGTGGCGCAGTGGTCCTGCGGGAGCAACGGCGTGCTGGTGCGCCACCAATCCTACTCAGGTATCACGGGCAGGACAGCGCTCCCCTGGCTCGCCGCTCCCGTGCAGTACACATATACTGCACTAGCACGCCGTTGCTCCTGCAGGACTACTACACCACCAATCCTTGATGTATATCATCAATTTGAGAAATTCCAAATACGGTGCCAATAATCTTTCGGTGACCTTAAAGGCGACTATGTGATAAAGGCCGGAGTCCGGCCGAAACGTCAAAAAAAAAACAAAAAAAAAACTGCCGCTTCACCCACCACCGTTAATAAAATTTATTCACTTGAAAGCATATTTTCTCATCGAGTGCAGTGATTCTATATTTATTTTGATGTTTTAAATAAAGCTGATTTATTTTGGATACTTACTAGTATTTGGCTTTGACAAAACTTTATTGATATAGCTAGGTGTGGATTACGTGTGTTTTTTTTTTCTACCGGCGGATTTTCTTCATCTTATGTAAGTCTATGGGGAAAGCAGTGAGCAGGAGATTTTTATAAATTCCATCCACTTTGCTGGACCTGTAATATGCTACATTTTTTAACGCAGCGAAAATATGCAGCATCAAAATCTCATTATGGGCAAACAGCATTAGGCCACATGCACCGAAAACATCTAGTTATAAAAAAAAGAATAATTTTTATAAATGCAGCCGATTCTTAGGTCGACTTTGCACAGACATAATTTATTTGTATTCCAGTGCCAGTATTATATTCTACCAAGTTCTTGAGGCTGGAGAAATCCTATGAGCATGGTAAATAGTAAGCATAAACATTTATCAAAGTTACCAATCTCTTTGGGTTGTTATCTATTGGTATCTATTTTTCTAAATAGTGAAAAAGGAAATCAGATTCTTTTGTGCTCTAAAGGTACCGTTACACTAAACGACTTACCAACGATCACGACCAGCGATAAGACCTGGCTGTGATCGTTGGTAAGTCGTTGTGTGGTCGCTGGGGAGCTGTCACACAGACAGCTCTCTCCAGCGACCAACGATCAGGGGAAAGACTTCGGCATCGTTGAAACTGTCTTCAACGTTGCCGAAGTCCCCGGGTAAGCAGGGTAAATATCGGGTTACTAAGTGCAGGGCCGCGCTTAGTAACCCGATATTTACCCTGGTTACCATTGTAAAAGTAAAAAAAAACCAGTACATACTCACATTCCGATGTCTGTCATGTCCCCTGCCGTCAGCTTCCCGCTCTGACTGTGTCAGCGCCGGCCGTAAAGCAGAGCACAGCGGCCCTGCGCTTAGTAACCCTGGTCACAAGTGAACACATCGCTGGATCGGCATCACACACGCCGATCCAGCGATGACAGCGGGTGATCAGCGACCAAAAAAAGGTCCTGATCATTCCCCAGCGACCAACGATCCCCCAGCAGGGGCCTGATCGTTGGTCGCTGTCACACATAACGAGATCGTTAGCAGGATCATTGCTACGTCAAAAAAAGCGTGACGTTGCAACGATATCCTTAACGAAATCGTTATGTGTGAAGGTACCTTAAGACTAGATTCACACCTAGGCCATAGTCTCAGGTAATTTGTAAGGCTGCCGTCACACTAGCAGTATTTGGTCAGTATTTTACCTCAGTATTTGTAAGCCAAAACCAGGAGTGGGATAATCAGAGGAAAAGTATATGGGTATGTTTCCACAGTCAGGAAACGCTGCTGATTGGACGCTGCGTACAGCCGCAGCATCCAATCTGCCGTGGCCAGATGTTACAGCATAGTGGAGGGGATTTTATGAAATCCCATCTCCACTATGTGTTCAAAGACGCAGGTGGCAGACCTACCTATACGCACATGCTGCACATCTTTATAGATCGCAGCATGTCTATTGATCTTGCGGAGAGACTCAGTCTCCGCAAGATAAATTACACAGTCTATATATAGGATGCGGTGATTCTGCATGTGTTCAATGAACACATGCGGAATCACCATGCATACAAAAGCCGGCAGCGTTTTAAGCAGAGCTGTGTCCAAAGCGCTGCATATACAGAACTAGGAAAGGGTACGTTCAGACTAGCGTTGTGCTAGTGTGCGTCGGCGCCGCGTCGGGCGACGCAGCGGCGACGCACGTGTCATGCGCCCCTATGTTTAACATGGGGGATGCATGCGTTTTTGCTTGTTGCGTTTTGCGACAAATGCGTCTTTTTTGCCGCAAGCGTCGGACCAAGAAAACGCAACAAGTTGCATTTTTCTTGCGTCCGATTTTCGGCAAAAAACGACGCACGCGTCGCAAAACGCAGCGTTTTTGCGTGCGTTTTGCCGCGCTTTTCGGTGCGTTGTGCGTCGCGTCGCCGATGCAGCGGCGCACAACGCTAGTCTGAACGTAGTCAAACATACCCTAATACAACAAACATGTCACCACTTCTGAATTTTTTTACACACTCCTAGTTTGGGCTTGAAAATACTGAGGTAAAAACTCACCAAATGCTCAGCAAGTGCATGTGGTCTTAGTCTACGTTGCCACAATGAGTATTTGGTGATTTTTTTTGAAGTTGCAGATTTTCTGTTGCATTTCTGCATTTTTGACGTTGTGGTTTTTATCTCTGTTATGTCATCGTTAGGGTTGAGCGAAACGGGTCGAACATTTTCAAAAGTCGCCGACTTTTGGCTAAGTCGGGGTTTCATGAAACCCGATCCGACCCCTGTGCGGGGTCGGCCATGCGGTACGCGACTTTCGCGCCAAAGTCGCGTTTCAATGACGCGAAAAGCGCCATTTCTCAGCCAATGAAGGTAAACGCAGAGTGTGGGCAGCGTGATGACATAGGTCCTGGTCCCCACCATCTTAGAGAAGGGCATTGCAGTGATTGGCTTGCTGTCTGCGACGTCACAGGGGCTATAAAGAGGCGTTCCCGCCGACCGCCATCTTACTGCTGCTGATCTGAGCTTAGGGAGAGGTTGCTGCCGCTTTGTCAGAAGCAGGGATAGCGTTAGGCAGGGTCCATTAACCACAAAACCGCTTGTGCTGCAGCGATTTGCACTGTCCAACACCACCCTCGGTGTGCAGGGACAGTGGAAGTTTTTTTTTTTTTTTTTTTCCCCTCAGCGCTGTAGCTCATTGGGCTGCCCTAGAAGGCTCCCTGATAGCTGCATTGCTGTGTGTACGCCGCTGTGCAAACCAACTGCTTTTTTCAAAGCACAAATCCTCTTGTTCCTTCCTTTCTGCACAGCTATCTTTTTTGTTTGTCCACACTTTTTATTTCATTTGTGCATCAGTCCACTCCTTATTGCTGCCTGCCATACCTGGCTGAGATTACTGCAGGCAGGGAGATAGTAGCTGCCTGCCATACCTGGCTGAGATTACTGCAGGCAGGGAGATAGTAATTGTAGGACATTCCCTGTTTTTTTTTTTTTTTTTTTTTTGGTGGGAGATTAAGATTGGCAATTTGGCATTTCTGCTAGAGTGCCATCCCTGTGTGTGCCATCTCTCTCACATAGTGGGCCATAGAAAGCCTTTTCATTTTTCTGTATTTTTTTTTGTGGGGTGTATAAATTCTCCCTGATAAAAATACAGTGGGAGATTAATATTGGCCTTTGGGCTTGTGTGCCAGTCCTGAGTGTGCCATCTCTCTCACAAATAGTGGGCCATAGAAAGCCTATTTATTTTTTTTTTTGGTTTTATAAATTCTCCCTGAAAAAAAGGGAGATTAATATTGGCCTCTGGGCTTGTGTGCCAGTCCTGAGCGTGCCATCTGTGCCAGCCCTGAGCGTGCCATCTCTCTCACAAATAGTGGGCCATAGAAAGCCTATTTAATTTTTTTTTTTGTTTTATAAATTTTCCCTGAAAAAAGGGAGATTAATATTGGCCTCTGGGCTTGTGTGCCAGTTGTGAGCGTGCCATCTGTGCCAGTCCTGAGCGTGCCATCTCTCTCACAAATAGTGGGCCATAGAAAGCCTATTTAAATATTTTTTTGGTTTTATAAATTCTCCCAGAAAAAAAGGGAGATTAATATTGGCCTCTGGGCTTGTGTGCCAGTCCTGAGCGTGCCATCTGTGCCAGCCAGCCCTGAGCGTGCCATCTCTCTCACAAATAGTGGGCCATAGAAAGCCTATTTAATTTTTTTTTTTGTTTTATCAATTTTCCCTGAAAAAAGGGAGATTAATATTGGCCTCTGGGCTTGTGTGCCAGTTGTGAGCGTGCCATCTGTGCCAGTCCTGAGCGTGCCATCTCTCTCACAAATAGTGGGCCATAGAAAGCCTATTTAAATATTTTTTTGGTTTTATAAATTCTCCCAGAAAAAAAGGGAGATTAATATTGGCCTCTGGGCTTCTGTGCCAGTCCTGAGCGTGCCATCTGTGCCAGTCCTGAGCGTCCCATCTCTCTCACAAATAGTGGGCCATAGAAAGCCTATTTTATTTTTTTTTTGGGTTTCAGAAATTCTCCCTGGAAAAAAAAAGGGAGATTAATATTGCCCTTTGGGCTTGTGTGCCAGTACTAAGCGTTCCATCTCTCTCTCTCTCTCTCAGTCAGTGGGCCATAGAACGCATATTTTTGGTTTTATTTGTTTTCTAAATTCTCCCTGAAAAAATCATTTTATTTTATTTGGTTTCTAAATTCTTCCTGATAAAATCATATTTTTTTTATTATTTTTATTTCTAAAGTCTCCCTGAAAAAAAAAAAAAAAAAACAACCAAAAAAACAGTGGGAGATTAATATTGGCCTTTCTGCTTGTGTGCCAGTCTTGACTCCTGGGTGTGCCATCTCTCTCTCTCTCTCTCTCTCTCTCTCTCTCTCCAATTGTGGTCCATAGAAAGCCTATATTTTTTTTCCTTGATTTGGGTTCTAAAATCTACCAGAGAAAATAACTACATCAATCATTGGTAGAAAAATATTGGCCTCTGGGTTTGTGTGCCACTCCTGACTCCTGTGTGCGTCATCTCTCAGTCAGTGGGCCATAGAACGCCTATTTTTGGTTTTATTTGTTTTCTAAATTCTCCCTGAAAAAATCATTTTATTTTATTTGGTTTCTAAATTCTTCCTGATAAAATCATATTTTTTTTATTATTTTTTTTTCTAAAGTCTCCCTGAAAAAAAAAAAAAAAAACAGTGGGAGATTAATATTGGCCTTTCTGCTTGTGTGCCAGTCTTGACTCCTGGGTGCGTCATCTCTCAGTCAGTGGGCCATAGAACGCCTATTTTTGGTTTTATTTGTTTTATAAATTCTCCCTGAAAAAATCATTTTATTTTATTTGGTTTCTAAATTCTTCCTGATAAAATCATATTTTTTTTATTATTTTTTTTTCTAAAGTCTCCCTGAAAAAAAAAAAAAAAAAACAACCAAAAAAAACAGTGGGAGATTAATATTGGCCTTTCTGCTTGTGTGCCAGTCTTGACTCCTGGGTGCGTCATCTCTCAGTCAGTGGGCCATAGAACGCCTATTTTTGGTTTTATTTGTTTTATAAATTCTCCCTGAAAAAATCATTTTATTTTATTTGGTTTCTAAATTCTTCCTGATAAAATCATATTTTTTTTATTATTTTTTTTTCTAAAGTCTCCCTGAAAAAAAAAAAAAAAAAACAACCAAAAAAAACAGTGGGAGATTAATATTGGCCTTTCTGCTTGTGTGCCAGTCTTGACTCCTGGGTGTGCCATCTCTCTCTCTCTCTCTCTCTCTCTCTCTCTCTCTCTCTCTCCAATTGTGGTCCATAGAAAGCCTATATTTTTTTTCCTTGATTTGGGTTCTAAAATCTACCAGAGAAAATAACTACATCAATCATTGGTAGAAAAATATTGGCCTCTGGGTTTGTGTGCCACTCCTGACTCCTGTGTGCGTCATCTCTCAGTCAGTGGGCCATAGAACGCCTATTTTTGTTTTTATTTGTTTTATAAATTCTCCCTGAAAAAATCATTTTATTTTATTTGGTTTCTAAATTCTTCCTGATAAAATCATATTTTTTTTATTATTTTTTTTCTAAAGTCTCCCTGAAAAAAAAAAAAAAAAAAAAAAACAAAAAAAAAACAGTGGGAGATTAATATTGGCCTTTCTGCTTGTGTGCCAGTCTTGACTCCTGGGTGTGCCATCTCTCTCTCTCTCTCTCTCCAATTGTGGTCCATAGAAAGCCTACATTTTTTTTCCTTGATTTGGGTTCCAAAATCTACCAGAGAAAATAACTCCATCAATCATTGGTAGAAAAATATTGGCCTCTGGGCTTGTGTGCCACTCCTGATTCCTGTGTGCGTCATCTCTCACTCAGTGGCCCATAGAAAGCATATAGTTTGTTACATTTGTTTTCTAAATTCTCCCTGCAAAAATCTATTTTTTTTTTTTTGGGGGGTTTCTAAAGTGTTCCTGAAAAAAATAAAAATAAAAAAAAAATAATAGTGTGACATTAATATTAACATTTGTGCTTCAGTGACAGTCCTGCGTGTGGGGCATCTCTCTAATTTGCAGCCACCAAAAAAAGAGTGTGTAACATTGGGCCTGATTTTCGCTGTGGTCTCACCAACCTGTAAAGGGGTAGCTAAATCATACTGAAGTTATAGCTCACCGTGTAAGTTGTGTGACTGCAACAAATAACGTTAGTTTGGTTACGTTTTTAAAACAATGAGGAAGTCTAGTGGAAGAGGTCGTGGCCGGGGGCGTTCATTGTCAGCTGGTAATGAGGGTAGTGGTAGTGGTGGAGCATCAGGTGGTCGTGGGGGAAAAAATATTGCACCTAAGTCTGGAGCTGTGGAGCCAGGTTCGTCGTCCGGCTACACAAGGCCTCGAACGCTCCCTTTTCTGGGATTAGGAAAACCGCTTTTAAAGCCGGAGCAGCAAGAGCAAGTTTTGGCTTATCTTGCTGACTCAGCCTCTAGCTCTTTTGCCTCATCTCGTGAAACTGGTAAAAGTAAAAGCAGCGCGTCGTTAGTGGATGTTCACGGTCAGGGACAAGTCACTTCCTTGTCCTCTTCAGCAAAAACAACAACAGAGAAGAATGCAGCAGGCGACACAACGGGTTACTCCATGGAGCTCTTTACACATACCGTCCCTGGCTTAGAAAGTGAAGCAGTTAACAGTCCATGCCCATTACAAATTGAATCTGACATGGAGTGCACTGACGCACAGCCACAGCCAGACTACTATGCTGGTCCTTTGACTCAGACCACAACATTGCCCTCGCAGGGTGCTGATCAAGAATCAGACCCTGATGAGACTATGTTGCCCCATCACGAACGCTATACCACCGAACGACACGGTGACACAGACGAAGTTGCGCAGGAGGTACAAGAAGAGTTATTAGATGACCCAGTTCTTGACCCCGATTGGCAGCCATTGGGGGAACAGGGTGCAGGCGGCAGCAGTTCTGAAGCAGAGGAGGAGGAGGGGCCGCAGCAGGCATCAACATCGCCACAGGTTCCATCTGCCGGGCCCGTATCTTGCCCAAAACGCGTGGCAAAGCCAAAACCTGGTGGAGGACAGCGTGGCCATCCGGTTAAAGCTCAGTCTGCAATGCCTGAAAAGGTATCCGATGCTAGAAAGAGTGCAGTCTGGCATTTTTTTAAACAACATCCAATTGATCAGCGCAAAGTCATCTGTCAAAAATGTTCTACTTCCTTAAGCAGAGGTCAGAATCTGAAAAGTCTCAATACTAGTTGCATGCATAGACATTTAACCACCATGCATTTGAAAGCTTGGACTAACTACCAAACGTCCCTTAAGGTTGTTGCACCCTCGGCCAATGAAGCTAGTCATCAACGCAACATCCCTTCCGGCAGTGTAGGACCACCATTTAGCGCACCACCTGCTGTATCTGTGCAGGTATCTTTGCCAGGCCAAAGCAGTCAGGGTCAGGGAATCACCAGTTTCGTAGTAGGAAACACTGCATCTAGGGCACCGGCGGCAACAATACCATCTCCCACCGTCTCTCAGTCTGCCATGTCCACCGGCACCCCCGCTAGTTCCACGATCTCCAGCTCTCCAGTCCAGCTCACCCTACATGAGACTATGGTTAGAAAAAGGAAATACTTAGCCTCGCATCCGCGTACACAGGGTTTGAACGCCCACATAGCTAGACTAATCTCGTTAGAGATGATGCCCTACCGGTTAGTTGAAAGCGAAGCTTTCAAAGACCTGATGGACTACGCTGTACCACGCTACGAGCTACCCAGTCGACACTTTTTTTCCAGAAAAGCCATCCCAGCCCTCCACCAGCATGTTAAAGAGCGCATCGTCCATGCACTCAGGCAATCTGTGAGCACAAAGGTGCACCTGACAACAGATGCATGGACCAGTAGGCATGGCCAGGGACGTTACGTGTCCATCACGGCACACTGGGTAAATGTGGTGGATTCAGGGTCCACAGGGGACAGCAAGTTTGGGACAGTTCTGCCTAGCCCACGGTCTAGTAAACAGTTGTCTGTAGCCGTTCGCACCCCCTCCTCCTCCTCCTCCTCGTCCTCCTGCAGAAGCAAGAGCTCGTCCACAGACCGCAGTCGCACAAACACTCCATCCGCACCTGCCACTGTTGCACACCAGGTCTCCCATTATGGGGCAGCTACTGGCATACGTCAGCAGGCTGTATTGGCTATGAAGTGTTTGGGCGACAATAGACACACCGCGGAAGTTCTGTCCGAGTTCTTGCAGCAAGAAACGCAGTCGTGGCTGGGCACTGTAGATCTTGAGGCAGGCAAGGTAGTGAGTGATAACGGAAGGAATTTCATGGCTGCCATCTCCCTTTCCCAACTGAAACACATTCCTTGCCTGGCTCACACCTTAAACCTGGTGGTGCAGTGCTTCCTGAAAAGTTATCCGGGGTTATCCGACCTGCTCCTCAAAGTGCGTGGACTTTGCGCACATATCCGCCGTTCGCCTGTACACTCCAGCCGTATGCAGACCTATCAGCGTTCTTTGAACCTTCCCCAGCATCGCCTAATCATAGACGTTGCAACAAGGTGGAACTCAACACTGCACATGCTTCAGAGACTGTGCGAACAGAGGCGGGCTGTTATGTTTTTGTGGGAGGATACACATACACGGGCAGGCAGTAGGATGGCAGACATGGAGTTGTCAGGTGTGCAGTGGTCGAAGATTCAAGACATGTGTCAAGTCCTTCAGTGTTTTGAGGAATGCACACGGCTGGTTAGTGCAGACAACGCCATAATAAGCATGAGCATCCCCCTAATGCGTCTGCTGATGCAAAGTTTGACGCACATAAAGGATCAGGCGTCTGCACCAGAGGAAGAGGAAAGCCTTGATGACAGTCAGCGATTGTCTGGTCAGGGCAGTGTACATGACGAGGTACCGGGCGAAGAGGAGGTGGAGGATGAGGAGGATGATGGGGATGAGTATATTTTTAATGAGGAAGCTTTCCCGGGGGCACGGGAAATTGGTGGCGTGGCAAGGCCGGGTTCTGGTTTTTTGAGGGACACAAGTGACGTAGATTTGCCTGCAACTGCCCCTCAACCAAGCACAACCGCAGATTTGACAACGGGAACTTTGGCCCACATGGCGGATTATGCCTTGCGTATCCTCAAAAGGGACACACGCATTACAAAAATGATGAACGATGACGATTACTGGTTGGCCTGCCTCCTTGATCCTCGCTATAAAGGCAAATTGCAAAATATTATGCCACATGAGAACTTGGAACTAATATTAGCAACAAAACAATCAACTCTTGTTGACCGTTTGCTTCTGGCATTCCCTGCACACAGCGCCCGTGATCGTTCTCACACGAGCTCCAGGGGCCAGCAGACCAGAGGTGTTAGAGGGGCAGAAATCAGAAGTGGCGTTGGACAGAGGGGTTTTCTGACCAGGTTGTGGAGTGATTTTTCTATGACCGCAGACAGGACAGGTACTGCAGCATCAATTCAAAGTGACAGGAGACAACATTTGTCCAGTATGGTTACAAACTATTTTTCATCCCTTATCGACGTTCTCCCTCAACCGTCATTCCCATTTGATTACTGGGCATCCAAATTAGACACCTGGCCAGAATTGGCAGAATATGCATTGCAGGAGCTTGCTTGCCCGGCAGCTAGTGTCCTATCAGAAAGAGTATTCAGTGCTGCAGGTTCAATACTAACAGAAAAAAGGACTCGTCTGGCTACCCAAAATGTAGATGATCTAACCTTCATTAAAATGAACCACAACTGGATTTCAAAATCTTTTGCCCCACCCTGCCCGGCTGACACCTAGCTTTCCTATGAAAAGGTCTTGCCTGTGGACTATTCTGAATGACTTTTCCAATCTCGTAATTTTCTTCACCTGATTGTCCAGCATACGACATGTTTCCACCTCACGAAATGGCCAAACTCCCCACACGGGGCCGTGCTATCGCCACTTTGCGCTTGGACCCTTGAGAGTGCTGTTTGTCTGAAGAGGTGGGTGTGGCCGCTTTTGGTCGACGGCACTGCCACTGGGTCCCTCATAGTACAATAAAGTGTCTCTGGCGGTGGTGGTGCGCACCCAACGTCAGACACACCGTTGTAATATGAGGGGCCCTGTGCCTGTACCGCCGGCCACAAGACAGTTCCCCCCCCCAGCTCAAACAGTGCTCTACCACTAGCAAAATTATCTCTCACAGCTTCACCAATGTGTAGTCTAGCCGCTGACATCCTTCAATGCCTGGCACTGACAATACCATTGTTTTGACATTTTTGTTATGTTAGGCCTTCGAAGCCTGTCTGCGGTCCCTTCTTTCTACAACTACTACACTGACCAGGCCACTGCTGGCCGTGTTACCCTGGAACCAATTTAAAAGTGCCTACAGTCAGCCCAATTTTGTTATGTTAGGCCTTCGAAGACTGTCTGCCGTCACTCCTTCCACTAGACTTCCACTGACCATACACTGCTGCCCATGTACCCCTGGAACCAATTTAAAGTGCCTACAGCCAGCCCAATTTTGTTATGTTAGGCCTTCGAAGCCTGTCTGCGGTCACTCCTTCCACTAGACTTCCACTGACCAGACCACTGCTGCCCGTGTACCCCTGGAACCAATTTAAAAGTGCCTACAGCCAGCCCAAGTTTGTTATGTTAGGCCTTGGAAGCCTGTCTGCGGTCACTCCTTCCACTAGACTTCCACTGACCAGACCACTGCTGCCCGTGTACCCCTGGAACCAATTTAAAAGTGCCTACAGCCAGCCCAAGTTTGTTATGTTAGGCCTTGGAAGCCTGTCTGCGGTCACTCCTTCCACTAGACTTCCACTGACCAGACCACTGCTGCCCGTGTACCCCTGGAACCAATTTAAAAGTGCCTACAGCCAGCCCAAGTTTGTTATGTTAGGCCTTGGAAGCCTGTCTGCGGTCACTCCTTCCACTAGACTTCCACTGACCAGACCACTGCTGCCCGTGTACCCCTGGAACCAATTTAAAAGTGCCTACAGCCAGCCCAAGTTTGTTATGTTAGGCCTTGGAAGCCTGTCTGCGGTCACTCCTTCCACTAGACTTCCACTGACCAGACCACTGCTGCCCGTGTACCCCTGGAACCAATTTAAAAGTGCCTACAGCCAGCCCAAGTTTGTTATGTTAGGCCTTGGAAGCCTGTCTGCGGTCACTCCTTCCACTAGACTTCCACTGACCAGACCACTGCTGCCCGTGTACCCCTGGAACCAATTTAAAAGTGCCTACAGCCAGCCCAAGTTTGTTATGTTAGGCCTTCTAAGCCTGTCTGCGGTCCATTCTTTCAACTACTACTACACTGACCAGGTCACTGCTGCCCGTGTACCCCTGGAACCAATTTAAAATTGCCTACAGCCAGCCCAATTTTTTTATTTTAGGCCTTCGATGCCTGTCTGCGGTCCATTCTTTCAACTACTACTACACTGACCAGGTCACTGCTGTCCGTGTACCCCTGGAACCAATTTAAAATTGCCTACAGCCATGTGTTATTATTTTAGGCCTTCGATGCCTGTCTGCGGTCACTCCTTCCACTAGGCCTCCACTGACCACACCACTGCTGTCCGTGTACCCCTGGAACCAATTTAAAATTGCCTACAGCCATGTGTTATTATTTTAGGCCTTCGATGCCTGTCTGCGGTCACTCCTTCCACTAGGCCTCCACTGACCACACCACTGCTGTCCGTGTACCCCTGGAACCAATTTAAAATTGCCTACAGCCAGCCCAATTTTTTTATTTTAGGCCTTCGATGCCTGTCTGCGGTCCATTCTTTCAACTACTACTACACTGACCAGGTCACTGCTGTCCGTGTACCCCTGGAACCAATTTAAAATTGCCTACAGCCATGTGTTATTATTTTAGGCCTTCGATGCCTGTCTGCGGTCACTCCTTCCACTAGGCCTCCACTGACCACACCACTGCTGTCCGTGTACCCCTGGAACCAATTTAAAATTGCCTACAGCCATGTGTTATTATTTTAGGCCTTCGATGCCTGTCTGCGGTCACTCCTTCCACTAGGCCTCCACTGACCACACCACTGCTGTCCGTGTACCCCTGGAACCAATTTAAAATTGCCTACAGCCATGTGTTATTATTTTAGGCCTTCGATGCCTGTCTGCGGTCCATTCTTTCAACTACTACTACACTGACCAGGGCACTGCTGGCCGTGTACCCCTGGAACCAACATCAGAAAATATAAAAATAAGTATTTTGCTTATAAAAAAGAAAATACTGGTGAGATATCAAATGCAGACATTTTAACATTAAAAACAAACACACAACTCTAATCTGGTACAGTACTAAAAATGGCCACCAGCTACAATTACTTTCTCCTGCAAGTAGTTAACTGAAAGTTTTTTTAAATTGAAAACACACATATGGCATCCACCGAGTGTTGTCCTGTCGCGTCTTCTTTATATTATTGCCGAGAAGATGCAAAATAATGAAAATAATAAAATCATTAATTACCAAAATAATAGAGAAAGTCAACACCACATTGCAAATAAACATTCATTCCAAATAAAGAAGCAGGGCGCGTCCGAGGGTGAGTATATACCTAATAAGAATATAATCACCCTCGGACGCGCAATGCTTATTTCCAACAGCCTTCCTTCCTAAGAATCAGCCCTTCCGTCGTGTAGAGAGACGTTGTGTTACACTCCAAGGTGTTCCCCAGGTTGCCTTTCCTGAGCTTCGATCTTCCGGCTCTCGTTTAGTAGTTCTTGGAAACTACTCTGCATTAGGCCTTCAAATTGGGTATGGGGTGTAGAGAGATGGTGTGTTCCACTCCAAGGTGTTCCCCAGGTTGCCTTTCCTGAGCTTCGATCTTCCGGCTCTCGTTTAGTAGTTGTTGGAAACTACGCTGCATTAGGCCTTCAAATTGGGTATGGGGTGTAGCGAGAGGGTGTGTTACACTCCAAGGTGTTCCCCAGGTTGCCTTTCCTGAGCTTCGATCTTCCGGCTCTCGTTTAGTAGTTCTTGGAAACTACACTGCATTAGGCCTTCAAATTGGGTATGGGGTGTAGAGAGAGGGTGTGTTACACTCCAAGGTGTTCCCCAGGTTGCCTTTCCTGAGCTTCGATATTCCGGCTCTCGTTTAGTAGTTGTCGGAAACTACGCTGCATTAGGCCTACAAATTGGGTATGGGGCGTAGAGAGAGGGTGTGTTACACTCCAAGGTGTTCCCCAGGTTGCCTTTCCTGAGCTTCGATATTCCGGCTCTCGTTTAGTAGTTGTCGGAAACTACGCTGCATTAGGCCTACAAATTGGGTATGGGGTGTAGAGAGAGGGTGTGTTACACTCCAAGGTGTTCCCCAGGTTGCCTTTCCTGAGCTTCGATCTTCATGCTCTCGTTTAGTAGTTGTCGGAAACTACGCTGCATTAGGCCTACAAATTGGGTATGGGGTGTAGAGAGAGGGTTTGTTACACTCCAAGGTGTTCCCCAGGTTGCCTTTCCTGAGCTTCGATCTTCCGGCTCTCGTTTAGTAGTTGTTGGAAACTACGCTGCATTAGGCCTTCAAATTGGGTATGGGGTGTAGCGAGAGGGTGTGTTACACTCCAAGGTGTTCCCCAGGTTGCCTTTCCTGAGCTTCGATCTTCCGGCTCTCGTTTAGTAGTTCTTGGAAACTACACTGCATTAGGCCTTCAAATTGGGTATGGGGTGTAGAGAGAGGGTGTGTTACACTCTAAGGTGTTCCCCAGGTTTCCTTGCCATTGCTTCGGTCTTCCGACTCTCGTTTAGTAGTTGTAGAAAAGTACACTGCATTAGGCCATACAAAATGGGTATGGGGTGGAGAGAGATGGTGTGTTACACTCCAAGGTGTTCCCCAGGTTGCCTTTCCTGAGCTTCTATCTTCAGGCTCTCATTAAATTGTGGTTAAATGGAACAACTGCATTTGGCGTACTAGTTGGTTTGGGGCCTACTATCGGTGTCTGCCACTCCTTGCTGTTCTCCTCCACTGAACAAAGCTGTGCCGCCTGTTTACTACGGTTGCCAATTTTGAACTGCATTTCGACTACTTACTGATTTGGCCCTACTCTCTGTGTCAGCCTCTCATTCCAGTTGTCCTCCACTGCAATGCCCCCTGGTTATTCCTGTGTTACCAATTTTGAACTGCATTTAGCCCACTTTCTTCTTTGGGCCTATATCTGTGTTTCCACTTCATCGTGCCCATTGCCCAGCCAGTGATAGATGAGTCTGCTGGTACATTGACCCATAACGCAACATTCCCCGTGCACGCTACACAACAACATTGTGACCCTGCTGAAAGTCAGGTTGCTCTTCCCGCATACCATACCACCTTACACGGGGACAAAGAGGAAGGTGCAGATGAAAGTGCAGGTTCCTTCATCAGGTGGGGGGAGGAATACTAGTTGGCGACGTCACTGGCACAGGGCCTCTCATAGTACGCAAAAGTGTTGCTGCCGGTGGGAGGCGCCCCCGCCGTGCAAACACACCGCTGTACTTTGAGGGGCCCTGTGCCAGTGCCAATGCCAACGAGTGGGCCCCCCCTGCTTGCTCAGGTTCACAGCACTTGCAAAGTTGAAATACTTACCTCTCCCTGCTCCACTGCCGTGACGTGGTCCAGATTTCCTGGGCCCACTAATTACTTGAACCAGCCCTACCCCCCACAACTTTAGCCAAATGACCCCCAATTTCAAATGCCTTCCAATTATTATAAGGTAAATTACGCTTGACAAGCTTCATTAAGAAGAATGGATGGTTTTGACATTAAAATGGCCACTCTAGGTGTTTTCCTGGCCCCCACTCACTGCCGACTATGCTGCCCCATTGACTTGCATTGGGTTTCGTGTTTCGGTCGATCCCGACTTTACGTCATAATCGGCCGATTTCACTCGACCCGACTTTGGACATAGTCGGGTTTCGCAAAACCCGGCTCGACTCTAAAAAGGTCAAGGTCGCTCAACTCTAGTCATCGTTTAAATAAAGCTGCCTTGTTTTAGATATTTCCTGGTATTTGACTGTGACAAAACGTAATTGATACAGTCAAGAGTGAATTACATGTGTTTGTAGTGCATTTCTGAACATACGCTTTTAATCTGTGGATTTTCCATATCTAATGCAATTCTGTAGGGAAACCCCACACAGAAACCTCAGTGCACTCACAAGATACAAGTGCTTCTCACTAACTTAGAATATCATCAAAAAGTTAATTTATTTCAGCTTTTCAATACAAAAGTGAAACTCCTATATTATATAGATTCATTACAAACAGAGTGATCTATTTCAAGTGTTTATTTCTGCTAATGTTGATGATTATGGCTTACAGTCAATGAAAACCCAAAATTCATTATATCAGTAAATTAGAATACTTTATAACACCAGCTTGAAAAATGTAGAAACTTCACACTAGACCTCAAGCAGCTTGGATTGTGCGCATCTCGACTCTTCCTCCAGACTCTGCAAAATTTACTTTCATCTGTAAAGAACACCTTGGACCACTGAGCAATAGTCCAGCAGCAGTCCACTTCTTGTGAATCTCCCCCAAATTTTGAATGGCATTTTCTTAACAATCCTTTCAAGGCTGCAGCTATCCCAGTTGCTTGTGCACCTTTTTCTACCACACTTTTTCCTTCCACTTAACTTTCCAGAAGCTGGCTGTTCACAGAGTGCTGTATCCAAGCATATTAATGGAAAGTTAAGTGGAAGGAAAAAGTGGGGTAGAAAAAGGTGCACAAGCAACCGGGATAAGCGTAGTTTTGAAACGATTGTTGAGAAAAGGCCTTTCAAAAATTTGTGGTAGATTCACAAGGAGTGGACTGCTGCTGGTGTCATTGCTTCAAGAGCACCACACATAGATGTATCCAGGACCTAGGCTACAAGTGTTGCATTCCTTGTGTCAAGCCACTCATGACCAATAGACAATGCCAGAAGCATCTTACCTGAGCAAAGGAGAAAAAGAACTGGACTGTTGCTCACTGGTCCAAGGTGTTGTTTTCAGATTAAAATAAATTTTGTATATCATTTGAAAATCAAGGTCCCAGAGTCTAGAGGAAGAGTGGAAGAGGCACACAGTTCAAGCTGCTTGATTGAGGTCTAGTGTGAAGTTTCCACAATCAGTGATGGTTTGGGGAGCCATGTCATCTGCTGGTGTAGGTCCACTGTGTTTTATCAAGACCAAAGTCAGCGCAGCCATCAACCAGGAAATTTTAGAGCACTTAATGCTTCCCTCTGCCGACAAGCATTTTGGAGATGGAAATTTCATTCATCAGCAGGATTGGCACCTGTCCACACTGCCAAAAGTACCAATACATGGTTTAAAAACAACAGTATCACTGTGCTTGATTGGCCAGCAAACTAACCTTACCTTAACCCCATAGAGAATCTATGGGGTATTGTCAAGAGGAAGATGAGAGCCACCCGACCCGACAATGCAGATGAGCTGAGGGCTGCTATCAAAGCAACCTGGGCTTCCATAGCAACTCAGCAGTGTCACAGGATGATCGCCTCCATGCCACATCGCATTGATGCAGTAATTGATGTAAAAGGAGTCCAGACCAAGTATTGAGTGCATTTATTGAACATACATTTCAGTTAGTAGGCCAACATTTCGGATTTTAAAATCATTGTTCAAGCTGGTGTTATAAATTATTCTAATTTACTGAGACAATTACTTTTGGGTTTTCATTGTCTGTAAGCCATAATCATCAACATTAACAGAAATAAACACTTGAAATAGATTACTTTGTTTGTGATGACTCTATATGACATCCCCACTATCATCTTGGGCGACTTCAACATCCCCATTGACACTTCCCTCTCAGCTGCCACTAAGATTCTATCTCTCACTTCCTCCTTCGGCCTCACTCAATGGTCTTCTGCAGCCACTTACAAAGATTGCCACACACTGGACCTCATCTTCACTCGCCTCTGCTCCCTATCTAACCTCTCTAACTTACCTCTTCCTCTTTCTGACCACAACCTACTCACATTCTCTTCCCTCTCCACTCCTTGTCTACAATCCCCACCCCACAAACTTTTACACCCTCTTAAACACCTCGATCTACACACTCTCTGAATCCCTCCTCCCTCTTACAGACATAAGTTCCCTACACAATGCGGATGCCCCTGCCGCTCTGTATAACACCACAATATCTGTAGCTTTGGAATTAGTTGCCCCTTTCACACATGCCAAAGCTTTCAAAATCAACAGACAGCTCTGGCACACCAGCCTGACCAAAGAACTGAGGGGAGCTTTCAGGGCTGCTGAGCAGAGATGGAAAAGATCCCACTCCAACGAGCACTTCATCGCATTCAAACAGTGCCTCACTACTTTCGAGGCCACACTCGCCCCAGCTAAACAAACCTACTTCTCATCTCTAGTATCCTCCCTGTCTCACAACCCTAAACAGTTATTCAACACCTTCAATTCTCTCCTCCATCCTCTGCAACTCCTCCATCCCCACTCATCTCAGCTGAAGACTTTGCCTCATTTTTCAAGTAGAAGATTGATAACATCAGAGACAGTTTTGGTCAACAACCCTCAGAGCCCTTCCTCCTAACTGCCCATCCCTCCTTCTCCAAAACCAACTTCTCCACCATTACAGAAGATCAACTCTCCACTCTAATCTCAAGATTGCATCTCACCACCTATGCACTTGACCTGATCCCATCCCACTTCATCCCAAACTTCACCACAGTCTTCATCCCAACCCTAACCCATCTCTTCAACCTATCACTAACAACTGGTGTTTTCCCCTCAAGCTATAGTCACACCTATCCTCGAAAAGCCCTCTCTTGATTCATCCTCTGTATCTAGCGATTGCACTATATCACTTCTCCCCTATGCCTCAAAATTACTGGAACAACACGTCCATCTTGAAATGTCCTCCCATCTCTCTTCATGCTCCCTCTTCGACAACTTAAAATCTGGCTTCCAGTCACACCACTCCACTGAAACTGCCCTAACTAAGGTCACCAATGACCTATTAAGTGCCAAGTCCAAGTGACACTACTCTGTCCTTCTCCTCTGTCCTCTGTCCTTCTCCTCCTGGACCTGTCCTCTGCCTTTGACACAGTGGACCATTCCCTATTATTACAGATCCTCTCATGCCTTGGAATCACAGACTTGGCCCTATCCTGGATCTCGTCATACCTAACAGACCGGACATTCAGCGTCTCCCATTCGCACATCACCTCCTCACCTCGCCCCCTATCTGTCGGAGTCCCGCAAGGTTCAGTCCTAGGGCCCCTGCTCTTCTCCATTTACACCTTCGGCCTGGGACAATTCACGGCTTTCAGTGTCACCTCTATGCTGATGACACACAGATCTACATCTCTGGACCAGATATCACCACCCTACTAACCAGAATCCCTCAATGTCTGCCCGCTGTTTCATCCTTCTCCGCTAGATTTCTAAAATGTAACATGGAAAAAACAGAATTCATCATCTTTCCCCAATCTTATGCGACCCCGCAACGGACCTATCCATTAAAGTAAACGGCTGCCCACTCTCCCCAGTCCCACAAGCTTGCTGCTTTTGGGTAATCCTTGACGCTGATCTCTTTTTCAAACCCCATATCCAAGCCCTTTCCACTTCCTGCCGATTTCAACTCAAAAATATTTCATGGATCCGTACATTCCGCAACCAAGAACGTGCAAAAAACCCTAGTCCATGCCCTCATCATCTCCCACCTTGACTAATGCAACCTCCTGTTCTGTGGCCTCCCCTCGAACACTCTTGCACCCCTCCAATCTATTCTAAACTCTGCTTATCCACCTGTCCCCCTGCTATTCCCCTTGACTCTCCCCTGTGTCAATCCCTGCACTGGCTCCCCATTACCCAAAGACTCCAGTTCAAAATTGTAACCATGACATACAAGGCCATCCACAACCTGTGTCCTCCGTATATCTGTGACCTCGTCTCCGGGTACTTACCTCCGATCATCACAAGATCTCCTTCTCCACTCCCTTCTTATCTCCTCTTCCCACAATCGCATACAAGATTTCTCACGCGCATCATCCCTACTCTGGAACTCTCTACCACAACATATCAGACGCTCGCCTACCATCGAAACCTTCAAAAAGAACCTGAAGACCTACCTCTTCCGACAAGCATACAACCTGCAGTAGCCTCCGATCCACCAAACTGCTGCACGACCAGCTCTACCCTCACCTAATGTATCCTCACCCATCTCTTGTAGATTGTGATCCCTCGCAGGCAGAGTCCTCTCTCCTCCTGTACCAGTCATGACTTGAATTGTTTAAGATTATTGTACTTGTTTTTATTATGTATACCCCTTCTTACATGTAAAGTGCCATGGAATAAATGGCGCTATAATAATAAATAATAATAATATAATATATGAGTTTTACTTTTTGTATTGAAGAACTGCAGTAAATTAACTTTTTGATGATATTCTAATTTTGTGAGAAGCACCTGTATTTACCCTATAGGTGCCTAGACACAAAGTGTTATTGTCATTGGCACCTTCAAAAATTAAAAGGCTGACGCCCTCCACACACTACAAGGAGACAAGGAGGAGATTTGGAGCTGTATGCTTTACAATTTATATACTGAACTGGTAACAGTCAGGAGTCAGTTCCTAGTCCATCCTGATGACAGTTGTAATAATACAGAAATTGTACATTTAAACTCTTCAAAATATATGACGTACAGTTACATCATATGTCATGTCACTGCCTTTAATGCAGACTTGCAAGCCAAGCCTCCATCTTTCCCGGCATATGATGGCTGTTTCATTCAGCCATCATCTGCCTGTAACACCCAAACCTAGAGCAGAGCTCTGAATGCAGCTGTTAAGATATGAAATGCTGCTGTCAATCTCTGACAAGAAACCAAGAAAACTGGAGTAAAAGTCCAAATGAATATACTTTATTAATACACAAAAATATACATAAGTCAAAAGTGATTAAGTAATCTACTACATATGTAAAAACTAGATGACATGAGAGGGCAAAAGAGAGAGCAAAAAAACACCAGAGCAAAATTATATTAAAGTGGATATGGGAAGCATAGACCGAGAAGATATTTATCTAGTACCCAGTGGATTATCTAGAAAATGCAGATGTCTGGCAGTCAGCACAGGTAGCCATTTAGTAAAGAGTGTCTCACATAATATAATCAACGTCACGTGAAGACAAAGAAATCCACATCATGTCACTCAAATAACACACTGCCTGTTCACACATGTATGCTGCCAGAAAATAAATGCCATCTCTCATTGCATAGTCTTACCCATATTAGTGCCACTCAGATGAACTGGTGTAGCCCTTACCAAGCCAACATATGGCTACGTGATCAGAAAAATTAAAAGTTATGGCTCTTGGAAGAAGGGTAGGAAAAACAAAAACGGAAAATAGCCCATTTATGAAGGGGTTAACGGGGTTATCTAGTGCTATAAAAAATGCATGCTCATCAAGACATATGTGTTGTGATTTTAATAGGTAAAACTGAAACAGTACAAGGCAATCAGGTATTTGCCATCTACAGTATCTCTTAAAAAATTGCACACAAATGCTAAATATGGAAAACCACTAGGAAAACATAATTACTTGAGACTCACTAATAAGTCTATATGATTCAGCATCCAAGCTGTAAATCATCCACTTAGACTAAAAAGCCATGTTTTCTATATTTCCTACATGAGCAGTGAAATACGATCAATCCCAAAATACTTATTAGCAGATTTCCGGTCTCAGCAGCAGTTTTATAAGGATTTATCATACTGCTCTCATAAGACTGATTAGAAGCAAATCCCAACACTTGTAATATTCAAGGACGGTAAATACAAGCCGTGTCACAATTAACCACATATAAAAAGGAGACGTGAACATAACATTGGCAAAGACATAGAAGAGGGGTAATAGGATAGTGTTCCAGACGAGGCCGCAATGTAACCTTAGACACTATTACCATATATTCTCATTAGAGGAGAGGCAGAGCTTTCTTCAGCCTGGTCTCTAAAGGTCTGTTATGTCATCATCTAATGAGAACAACTGTTAAATATTTAATAACTGCTGCAAGAATACCGATCATTAAGACTTGAAATTGCTATTAAAAATACTAATGGAGTGTATTGATGCAATTTATTGAACTCATTACACCTCACCTTCCATGATCACAGGACATAATCAAACATGTTTAATAAAGGGTAATGTGCTTTCTATTATTACATTGTTTTATGCAGAAGGAGACTCAGGAGGACACCTAACAATCCACTGTTTTATTATCCTTATTTAGCTTTAAGGCACTGTGCCAGTTTTGATGGATCGGTTTTAAAATAGATCCTAATAAATCATAACCAATTCTATTGACTTTTCATGGGTTTGTTTGTTTGTTTAATTTATATATATTTATATTTTACTTTATGGCAGCATTTACGTGAATGGTCCAATAAAAATCTTTTTCTAAACATTTACACAAGATGGCTGAGGCCATGCTGCAATGATACAGTCATATTTTTTTCTATATAAATCCTTAGGCTACGTTCACATTTGCGTTGTGCGGCACAGCGTCGGCGACGCAACGCACAACACATGCAAAACGCATGCTCAACGCAGCGTTTTGTGACGCATGCGTTCATTTTTTGCATGATTTTTGGCGCAGAAAAAACTGCATCATGCAGCGTCCTCTGCACCCTGACAGTTGCGCCAAAATGACGCGTGCGTCACAAAACGCAAGACAACGCATGTCCATGCGCCCCCCATGTTAAATATAGGGGCGCATGACGCATGCGTCGCCGCGGCTGCACCCGACGCTGCGCCGCACAATGCTAATGTGAACGTAACCTTAAAGAAAATCTATCACCAGGTCAAAAGTCATAGTAATGGACAACCCCAAACATGGTGTTGACACTCACATTTCCAGGGCTCACATGTGGTTGTTATGTCACATGAGTCCTGTGCTCAATCAGCGCTGGTGTCACTGTCCCTGCCTTTGGACATGTAAGTAATCAAGAGGAAGTTAGCCACAGTGCTCATCTCTTGTTGATTACTTATACGTACAAAATAGGGGACAGTGATGCCAGTGCTGATTAGGTGAAGGCAGAGTCATAACTACAATAGGTGCGGAGGTCACAATTGCTCCCAGGCCCTGGAGTCTGGGGAGCATGAAAGATCTTTTAACCTTACCTTAAAAGACCAATGCTATTAAACACATGCAATAATTAGGGGCCCCACTGGAGGTTTTGAATTGGGGTCCATGAGCATCAAGTTACGCCACTGGGCGCAGGACTCACGTGACATACAGTGGCTTGTGAAAGTATTTACTCCCTTGAAATTTTCTGTATTTTGCTTCCTTACAAACTGGAATTTCACAGGTTTTTTTAGGGTTTGCATCAGTACATATTGTCTTTTTATTGTGAAGCAAACAACAAATAGGATAAAATAACTGAAAACTTCAGTGTGCATAACTATTCACCCCTGTAAAAGTCAGTACTTTATAGAGCCTCCTTATGAGGCAATTACAGCTGCACGTCACTGTGGATAAGTCTCTTTGAGCATTCCACATCATGCCACTGGGATGCTTGCCCATTCCTCAAGGCAAAACTGTTCTAGTTCCTTCAAGCTAGATGGTTTCCTCTGGCGAACAGCAATCTTCAAGTCTGACCACAGAGTCTCAATTTGATTAAGGTCTAGGCTTTTTTCTAGGCCACTCCAAAACAATCAAGTGTTGCTTTAGTGTCTTGCTTTGTGTCATTGTTTTGTTGGAAAGTGATTCTCTGTTCCACTCTCAGATCACTGACAGACTGAAACAGGTTTTGCTCAAGAATATCCCTGTATTTCGCACCATTCAACTTCCCCACAACTCGGTATTTTCCCTGTAATGGCTGCTGAAAAACATCCCCATAGCATGATGCTGCCACCACCATGTTTCACTCTGGGGATACTGTTATTGGGGTGATGAGTTGCGTTGGTTTGGCACCAGACATAGCTTTTACCTCGGTGGCCAAAGAGTGCAATTTTGGTGTCATCTGACCACAGCACCTTCCTTCATACATTTGGGGAGTTTCTCACATGTCTTTTGACAAATGCAAAATAAGCCTTACAATTTTTGTATATAAGTAAAGGCTTTTTCTGCCCACTCTTCCATAAAGGTCACCTCTATGATCGACTGTACAGCTTATTGTGGTCGTTTGTACAGATTTTCCAGTTTCTAATTGGGAACTCTTCAGCTTCTTCAGGGTTACCTTTGGTCTCTCTGTTGCCTCTCTAATTAATGCCCTCCTTGCCTGGGCTGAGAGTTTTGGTGGACAGTCCTCTCTTGGCAGGTTTGTTGTGGTACCATGCTGTCATGGTTCCACTCCTTAGTGTGTCTGGGATGCAGTTACTGACAGCTTGGCCATCCAATCTGTATACGGGTGTACTGAAGCTGTCGGAACTTTGATTGACAGCTTGGCTATTGATCTGGTGCAGGGGCCTGCTGAGCTGTCAATGTATTGATTGACAGCTCAACTATCCAATCTGAGACTGTGAGGCATCAGCTGTCTCCATGTGTTCATTATTCCAGTTAATTGCCATGCTTCTTACCTGAGATGTATAGCCAAGAACTCTGCCAGATGTACATTCAGCCTAGGCTTTGTCTTGGCCACTCCAAAACAATCAAATGTTGCTTTAGTGTCTTGCTTTGTGTCATTGTTTTGTTGGAAAGTGATTCTCTGTTCCACTCTCAAATCACTGACAGGCTGAAACAGATTTTGCTCAAGAATATCCCGGTAGTTTGCATCATTCACCTTCCCCACAACTCGATATTTTCCCTGTAATGGCTGCTGAAAAACATCCCCATAGTGATGCTACCATCACCATGTTTCACTTTCTGGATACTGTTATTGGAGTGATGAGTTGTTGGTTTGGCACCAGACATAGCTTTTACCTCGGTGGCCAAAAAGTTCAATTTTGGTGTCATCTGACCACTTCCTTCATACATTTGAGGAGTTTCTCACATGTCTTTTGGCAAATGCAAAAGGAGCCTTACAATTTTTGCGTATAAGTAAAGGCTTTTTTCTGACCACTCTTCCATAAAGGTCACCTCTATGATGGACTGTACAACTTATTGTGGTCGTTTGGACAGATACTCAAGTTTCTGCTTGGGAACTCTGCAGCTTCTTCAGGGTTACCTTCAGTCTCTATGCTGCCTCTCTAACTAATGCACTCCTTGCCTGTGCTGAGAGTTTTGGTGGGAAGTCCTCTCTTGGCAGGTTTGTTGTGGTACCATGTTGTCATGGTTCCACCCCTCAATATGCCTGGGATGCAGTACCTGACAGCTCAGCCATCCAATCTGGTATAGGGGCATACTGAAGCTGTCAGAACTTTGACAGCTTGGCAATCCGATCTGGCACAGGGGTGTGCTGAGCTGTCAATGTGTTGATTGACAGCTCAGCTATCCAATCTGAGATTGTGAGGCATCGGCTGTCTCCATGTGTTCATTATTCCAGTTAATTGCCATGCTTCTCAACTGAGCTGTGTATCCAAGAACTCTGCCAGGCGTACATTCAGCCTGTGAGGTTTGTATTTTCCTGTGCCTTGAGTTCTGTATGCTTGATCTGTTGCCTGACCTTGGACTTCGTTCTGACCATCCGCCTATTTAACCCCTTCAGCTCTGATCCATTATCTTCCTGGTACTCTGACCTCAAAACGTTACCTGACTATGCTTTTGTCTCTTCCTTCTGTTTATGATGTACCCTCCTGGTTTCTGACCTTGGACTCCTTTACCATTCTGACTCATGGCTTGGCCGTGAATAGTGACTAGCGTCACACATGCTCTTTCCATTTGATGATAATGGATTTGATGGTGCTCAGGAGGAACTCTGAATTGTACTTCTCAACAACTTTTTCCCTGAGTTGTTTGGAGATCTCCTTGGACTTCATGGTGTTGTTTGGTTAGTAGTGTTGAGCAATACCGTCCGATACTTGAAAGTATCGGTATCGGATAGTATCGGCCGATACCCGAAAAGTATCGGATATCGCCGATACCGATATCCGATACCAATAGAAGTCAATGGGACACCAAGTATCGGAAGGTATCCTGATGGTTCCCAGGGTCTGAAGGAGAGGAAACTCTCCTTCAGGCCCTGGGATCCATATTAATGTGTAAAATAAAGAATTAAAATAAAAAATATTGATATATTCACCTCTCCGGCGGCCCCTGGACATCACCGCGGATAACCGGCAGGCTTCTTTGTTTAAAATGAGCGCGTTTAGGACCTGAGAATGACGTCGCGGCTTCTGATTGGTCGCGTGCCGCTCATGTGACCGCCACGCGACCAATCAGAAGCCGCAACGTCATTCGCAGGTCCTAAATTCCTAGAATGAGGGGTTTAGTGCCTGAGAATGACGTCGCGGCTTGTTATTGGTCGCGTGGCGGTCACATGAGCAGCACGCGACCAATCAGAAGCCGCGACGTCATTCTCAGGTCCTAAACGCGCTCATTTTAAACAAAGAAGCCTGCCGGTTACCAGCAGTGATGTACAAGGGCCGCCAGAGAGGTGAATATATCAATATTTTTTATTTTAATTCTTTATTTTACACATCACTATGGATCCGATACCGATTCCCGATACCACAAAAGTATCGGAACTCGCGGTATCGGAATGCTCAACACTATTGGTTAGTGGAGCTCAGGGCCGGACTGGCCCTCAGGCAATTCTGGAAAATGCCAGAAGGGCCTGTCTGGTCATGGGCTGCCTTGTTTGCTATGTTGTTAACAGAATCAGTGTTCGCAAGACTCCCACACTGTTAAGAGTTGTGACGAAGCACAAAGTCTCTGACTCTGTCACTTACCCCAGCATGCCATGGGTATCATTAGAAATATTGGTCTTGTAGTAAATCTTGCTTTCCTCCATCCAGGGTAATATTAGTAATATATCCCATCTGGTTCTTTGGGACGGGACAACATGGACCTGTGTGATTTCAAATGCCAGGGCTGAATTTCATCCCCAGTCTGTACCTGGTGGAGCTTCTTGCTTAATGGTGTTGAAACCTCTGTGGCCTTTCAGAAAATGTGTGTGTATATACTGACAGACCATGTGACACTTAGATTGCACACAGGTGTACTTCCTTTCACTAAGCATGTGACATTTGAAGGTTATTGCTTGCACCAAAAATTTTTAGGGGCTTCATTGCAAAAAAGTTCTTTGATTCCATACATTTAATTTTTGTCTATATTTTTCTCTCTTAACTTCAACAACTTAGATTATTTAGTACTGATGCATCGCACACAAATTGGATTACAAAAATATTTAAACACAGGTTGTAATGTAACAAAATAGGCAAACAGCCAAGGGGGGTGAATATTTTTTCAGGTCATTGTAATAGCCACACTTGAGCCCATGGTATGCAAGTGCGGACACTTCTGGAATGTCGCCAGCACAGTAGGTGAGTATAGGTGTTTTCATTTCAATCAGCGCCAAACATTCAGATCAAGAAGGGGACAACCCCTTTAAGAAAACCTCTCAATTGTCAGCAGATGATGATGGGGAAGAGAAATATTCAGCTAACTGGATTTCCAATGATCGATTCTTTTGATCTTTGGGAGATAAACTATAGAAGTTGATTTAGTATCAATGTTCAAGCAGCAAGCAACCTTGAGATTGGCTGGTGCTGGATTATGGATTTTCAGAAATGTGTTTATGTTCTATATGGTTTACTTGCTGAAAGCAGTTTCCAAGCAGATTTTCCAAAAGGTCAATCACAATTTTAAGTTTTCCTAGCATGGACATGCCATCCTTGAAATTAATTATTAAAATGAAATTCTGAAAAAAATTTTTTTTCTAGAATGGTATGATTTGTCCTATCCCAAATGAGCCATCAAAAATCATTTGTTGGACTACAGGACTTACTAAAATATATAAGAAATATAAAATGGATATTATAATGGATATGTAATATGTAATATCCAATTTGAAGTCACTTGGATTATTTTATGGAAATGATTCTTATAATAATATGTATTTATTTGTCAAATTGAATTAAAAAAAAGTTATCCAGGAGACTAGAATGCATTCATCCTTATGTCATCACAGAGTGGCAAAATCTGGGTGATGACCAACGTAGTATTATATTCCTGCACAAAACGATATTAATTTTGCTCATTATTACATCCTACAAAGAATATTTCAGAAAGATTTTCAGATAGTAAGTGACAGCTTATTAAAAGTATTATGTTGAACACAAGCAAAAGAAAATACAGCACAATAGGTGCAGAAAATAATTACCGTAACCTGTCAAGAATTAATTAAGAATATGAATGTGATCCATAAACCTGAAACCGTAATGCCCGGTTAACAGTTCATAAGGGAAATCTTGTAGCTATTAGGATATCATATTAGGACTAATCTTACCGCAACAATAATGGCCATAGTACTTTATTTTATTTTTTATTATATAAACTCAGTGCTGATTCTGATTTCTGTTGTGGGAACAGTGTGTGATCTGACAAATAATTTTCCCTTTTCATTTTCAAAGCTCAGCTCCTTGTGTGACCAGTCATACCAATAATCTAGAAATGAAAAAATATTGTTGTCATGATCAAGACCAGGTTTTGAGTCCTGTCCACCCCTTTCCAGGTCTGATCATGCCAGGGGTTAACTTTGCTCTGCCTCAGGTACTCTGGGTTCAGGTTTGCTATTTAGCTCCGTTGCATCCTGCAGGCGGTGTCAGTTATATTTTCTGCCTATTGCGTGAGTATCTGACTCTGGTATTACCCTGATTTGTCCTGCTGCCTTACTGACTTTGCTTGTGTCTGTTCCTTCCTCTCATCCTGTCCCGACTTAGTGTTTCCTTTTGTATTTGTATTTCCCGGTGTTTGACTCTGCTTTGGTTTTGACCTGATTTCGTCTCTTGACAGTACTTTTTTCTTTGCTCCTCTCTTCATGGATCAACTTTGCACACTGGCGGATCAGATATCTAACCTGACTCAGATGATGCAGGATTTGTCTGTGGAACATAGAGCCCTGGCCACTTCCCATAATTAACTTCAGAGAGAGCTTTCTGAGACGGTTAAGTCTTTTCAGAGTTCTATCACCCATTCTGTCTATAAGCACTCGTACCCCATAGATGTCTTGCTCCACTCTCCTGAACCTACGGTCAGGATCCCAGATACTTTTTCTGGGGAGAAGAAGAAGTTCCATATATTCAGGGAAAGTTGTAAACTGCTTTTTTCCCTTAGACCCCGTTCCTCTGGGGATGAGAGTCAATGGGTAGGGATAATTATTTTGTTAGTCTGGGAGGGTCCTCAATCTTGAGCTTTTTCTCTACCTGTTACTGCCCCTTAATATGTGTCTGTGGATAGGTTCTTTGAGGCTTAAGGACTGATTTTTTGATGAACCAGACCCGGTCAGGGTGGCAGAGGACGCGATCATAGGTCTCTCCAAGGGTAAACTCATTGCGAATGGTATTGCTCAGAGTTTAGATGGTGGTCTACCGAAGTGTCCTACAACGACTCTGCTTTAAGATGCCAGCTCAGGAAAGGACTGTTGGATCATCTTAAGGACCCTCTGTCTCTCCATCTGCCACCCAGTTCTTTGGAGGAGGCCATGACTCAGGTTATTCGTATGGATCGGAGATTGCAGAAGAGAGGTATAATCCAGCGAGAGTTTCCAGTATACCCTGCTAAGTCCGAGGTGATGCCATATATGGAACCTATGGAAGTTGGAGCCATTAATCTCAAGGAGAATGAGAGGAAGAGGAGATGCGAGGGGAGACTATTAGGGTTGAGCGACCTTGACCTTTTTAGAGTCGAGTCGTGTTTCGCGAAACCCGACTATCTTAGAAGTCGAGTCGAGTGGAATCGGCCGATTATGGCGAAAAGTCGGGTATCGCCCGAAACACGAAACCCAATGCAAGTCAATGGGGGAGCATAGTCGGCAGTGAGTGGAGGCCAGGAAAACACCTATACTGCCCATTTTAATGGCAAAAACATCCATTCTTGTTACAGAAGCTTGTCAATCGTAATTTAGCTTATAATAATTGGAAGGCATTTGAAATTGGGGGTCATTTGGCTAAAGTTGTGGGGGGTAGGGCTGGTTCAAGTAATTAGTGGGCCCAGTAAATCTGGACCACGTCACGGCAGTGGAGCAGGGAGAGGTAAGTATTTCAACTTTGCAAGTGCTGTGATCCTGAGCAAGCAGGGGGGGCCCACTCGTTGGCATTGGCACTGGCACAGGGCCCCTCAAAGTACAGCGGTGTGTTTGCACGGCGGGGGCGCCTCCCACCGGCAGCAACACTTTTGCGTACTATGAGAGGCCCTGTGCCAGTGACGTCGCCAACTAGTATTCCTCCCCTCACCTGATGAAGGAACCTGCACTTTCATCTGCACCTTCCTCTTTGTCCCCGTGCAAGGTGGTATGGTATGCGGGAAGAGGAACCTGACTTTCAGCAGGGTCACAATCTTGCTATGTAGCGTGCACGGGGAATTTTGCGTTATGGGTCAATGTACCAGCAGACTCATCTATCACTGGCTGGGCAATGGGCAGGATGAGGAGGAAACACAGATATAGGCCCAAAGAATAAAGTTGGCTAAATGCAGTTCAAAATTGGTAACACAGGACTAACCAGGGGGCATTGCAGTGGAGGACAACTGGAATGAGAGGCTGACACAGAGAGTAGGCCCAAATCAGTAAGTAGCCGAAATGCAGTTCAAAATTGGCAACCGTAGTAAACAGGCGGCACAGCTTTGTTCAGTGGAGGAGAACAGCAAGGAGTGGCAGACACCGATAGTAGGCCCCAACCCAACTAGTAGGCCAAATGCAGTCTAACATTAACAACTACTTAACGAGAGCCTGAAAATGGAATTTCAGGACAGGAAACCAGGAGAACAGCAAGGAGTGGCAGACACCGATAGTAGGCCCCAAACCAACTAGTACGCCAAATGCAGTTGTTCCATTTAACCACAATTTAATGAGAGCCTGAAGATAGAAGTTCAGGAAAGGCAACCTGGAGAACACCTTGGAGTGTAACACACCATCTCTCTACACCCCATACCCAATTTGTAGGCCTAATGCAGTGTAGTTTTCAACAACTACTAAACGAGAGTCGGAAGATCGAAGCAATGTGGACGAAACCTGGGGAACACCTTGGAGTGTAACACACCGTCTCTCTACACCCCATACCCAATTTGTAGGCCTAATGCAGTGTAGTTTTCTACAACTACTAAACGAGAGTCGGAAGACCGAAGCAATGTGGACGAAACCTGGGGAACACCTTGGAGTGGAACACACCATCTCTCTACACCCCATACCCAATTTGTAGGCCTAATGCAGTGTAGTTTCCAACAACTACTAAACGAGAGCATGAAGATCGAAGCAATGGAGAGGAAACCTGGGGAACACCTTGGAGTGGAACACACCATCTCTCTACACCCCATACCCAATTTGTAGGCCTAATGCAGCGTAGTTTCCAACAACTACTAAACGAGAGCCAGAAGATCGAAGCTCAGGAAAGGCAACCTGGAGAACACCTTGGAGTGGAACACACCATCTCTCTACACCCCATACCCAATTTGTAGGCCTAATGCAGCGTAGTTTCCAACAACTACTAAACGAGAGCATGAAGATCGAAGCAATGGAGAGGAAACCTGGGGAACACCTTGGAGTGTAACACACCATCTCTCTACACCCCATACCCAATTTGTAGGCCTAATGCCGTGTAGTTTCCAACAACTACTAAACGAGAGCCGGAAGATCGAAGCTCAGGAAAGGCAACCTGGAGAACACCTTGGAGTGGAACACACCATCTCTCTGCACCCCATACCCAATTTGTAGGCCTAATGCAGTGTAGTTTCCAACAACTACTAAACGAGAGCATGAAGATCGAAGCATTGGCGAGGAAACCTGGGGAACACCTTGGAGTGGAACACACCATCTCTCTACACCCCATACCCAATTTGTAGGCCTAATGCAGTGTAGTTTCCAACAACTACTAAACGAGAGCATGAAGATCGAAGCATTGGCGAGGAAACCTGGGGAACACCTTGGAGTGGAACACACCATCTCTCTACACCCCATACCCAATTTGTAGGCCTAATGCAGTGTAGTTTCCAACAACTAGTAAACGAGAGCATGAAGATCGAAGCAATGGAGAGGAAACATGGGGAACACCTTGGAGTGTAACACACCATCTCTCTACACCCCATACCCAATTTGTAGGCCTAATGCAGTGTAGTTTCCAACAACTACTAAACGAGAGCATGAAGATCGAAGCAATGGAGAGGAAACCTGGGGAACACCTTGGAGTGGAACACACCATCTCTCTACACCCCATACCCAATTTGTAGGCCTAATGCAGTGTAGTTTCCAACAACTACTAAACGAGAGCATGAAGATCGAAGCATTGGCGAGGAAACCTGGGGAACACCTTGGAGTGGAACACACCATCTCTCTACACCCCATACCCAATTTGTAGGCCTAATGCAGTGTAGTTTCCAACAACTACTAAACGAGAGCATGAAGATCGAAGCAATGGAGAGGAAACCTGGGGAACACCTTGGAGTGGAACACACCATCTCTCTACACCCCATACCCAATTTGTAGGCCTAATGCAGTGTAGTTTCCAACAACTACTAAACGAGAGCATGAAGATCGAAGCAATGGAGTGGAAACCTGGGGAACACCTTGGAGTGTAACACACCATCTCTCTACACCCCATACCCAATTTGTAGGCCTAATGCAGTGTAGTTTCCAATAACTACTAAACGAGAGCATTAAGATCGAAGCAATGGCGAGGAAACCTGGGGCACACCTTGGGGAGGCAGACACCGTTAGTAGGCCCTACCAAAGTTGTACCCCCAATGCAGTTTTAAAATTCCTAGAGGCTGAAAACAAGACTATTGACGCTCAGCTTTTTTCAAAGGAACACAGCTGAATTGAGTGGCGCAGACAGACAAAGGTAGTAGGACTTAAACCAAAAATGTGGCTCACTGCAGCTTAAAAAAGTTACAGGGGTACACAAGCAGCAGTGCTCTGGGCAGTGGAGGACAATTTCAATAGTGGACCGCAGACAGACTTTGTACGCCTACTATTAAAAAAAGGATGCTCTATGCAATTAAAAATAGGTTGCAGGGGTCCACGGGCAGCAGTGGTGTGGTCAGTGGACGAGTATTGGAAGGAGGGACCGCAGACAGGCGTAGTAGGCCTAACATAACAAAATTAGGCTGTAGACACTGTAAAATTGGTTCCAGGGGTACACGGGCAGCAGTGGTGTGGTCAGCGGAGGAAAATTGGAATTAGGGACTGCAGACAGACTTTGTAGGCTGTCCCCTGTGGACCATGCATCCAACACATTAACCCAGTGCGCCGTAATGGACACGTAACTTTTTGTGGACATGCCTACTGGTCTATGCGTCTCTTGTCAGGTGCACCTTTCTACTGTTTGATTGCCTGAGTGCTATGACAATGCAGACTTTTTCATGCCGCTGGAGGGCTGGGATGGCTTTTCTCGCAAAAGAAATGTCGACTGGGTAGCTTGAACCGTTGCACAGCGTAGTTCATCTGGGCTTTCTAAATATAAAACAAAGAAAAAAAGGAGGCTACATGCACTTTCAGCTGGGTTCCAGGGGTACACGGCCAGCATTGGTCTGGTCAGTGGAGAACTATTGGAAGGAAGGACCGCAGACAGGCTTCGAAGGCCTAACATAATAACAGATGGCTGTAGGCAATTTTAAATTGGTTCCAGGGGTACACGGGCAGCAGTGGTGTGGTCAGTGGAGGCCTAGTGGAAGGAGTGACCGCAGACAGGCATCGAAGGCCTAACATAATAACAGATGGCTGTAGGCAATTTTAAATTGGTTCCAGGGGTACACGGGCAGCAGTGGTGTGGTCAGTGGAGGCCTAGTGGAAGGAGTGACCGCAGACAGGCATCGAAGGCCTAACATAATACCAGATGGCTGTAGGCAATTTTAAATTGGTTCCATGGGTACACGGGCAGCAGTGGTGTGGTCAGTGGAGGCCTAGTGGAAGGAGTGACCGCAAACAGGCATCGAAGGCCTAACATAATAACAGATGGATGTAGGCAATTTTAAATTGGTTCCAGGGGAACACGGGCAGCAGTGGCCTGGTCAGTGTAGTAGTAGTAGAAAGAACGGACCGCAGACAGGCTTCGAAGGCCTAACATAAAAAAATTGGGCTGGCTGTAGGCAATTTTAAATTGGTTCCAGGGGTACACGGGCAGCAGTGGTGTGGTCAGTGGAGGCCTAGTGGAAGGAGTGACCGCAGACAGGCATCGAAGGCCTAACATAATAACACATGGCTGTAGGCAATTTTAAATTGGTTCCAGGGGAACACTGGCAGCAGTGGCCTGGTCAGTGTAGTAGTAGTAGAAAGAACGGACCACAGACAGGCATCGAAGGCCTAAAATAAAAAAAATTGGGCTGGCTGTAGGCAATTTTAAATTGGTTCCAGGGGTACACGGGCAGCAGTGGTGTGGTCAGTGGAGGCCTAGTGGAAGGAGTGACCGCAAACAGGCATCGAAGGCCTAACATAATAACAGATGGCTGTAGGCAATTTTAAATTGGTTCCAGGGGAACACGGGCAGCAGTGGCCTGGTCAGTGTAGTAGTAGTAGAAAGAACGGACCGCAGACAGGCTTCGAAGGCCTAACATAATAAAATTGGGCTGGCTGTCGGCAATTTTAAATTGGTTCCAGGGGTACACGGGCAGCAGTGGTGTGGTCAGTGGAGGCCTAGTGGAAGGAGGGACCGCAGACAGGCTTCGAAGGCCTAACATAAAAAAATAGGGCTGTTGGCAATTTAAAATTGGTTCCAGTGGTACAAGGGCAGCAGTACAATGGTCAGTGGAGGCCTAGTGGAAGGAGGGACTGCAGACAGGCTTCGAAGGCCTAACATAAAAAAATAGGGCTGTTGGCAATTTAAAATTGGTTCCAGGGGTAAACGGGCAGCAGTACAATGGTCAGTGGAGGCCTAGTGGAAGGAGGGACCGCAGACAGGCTTCAAAGGCCTAACATAAAAAAATAGGGCTGTTGGCAATTTAAAATTGGTTCCAGTGGTACAAGGGCAGCAGTACAATGGTCAGTGGAGGCCTAGTGGAAGGAAGGACCGCAGACAGGCTTCGAAGGCCTAACATAAAAAAATAGGGCTGTTGGCAATTTAAAATTGGTTCCAGTGGTACAAGGGCAGCAGTACAATGGTCAGTGGAGGCCTAGTGGAAGGAGGGACCGCAGACAGGCTTCGAAGGCCTAACATAAAAAAATAGGGCTGTTGGCAATTTAAAATTGGTTCCAGGGGTACACGGGCAGCAGTACAATGATCAGTGGAGGCCTAGTGGAAGGAGGGACCGCAGACAGGCTTCGAAGGCCTAACATAACAAAAATGTCAATACAATGGTATTGTCAGTGCCAGGCATTGAAGGATATCAGCGCATAGACTAAACATTGGTGGAGCTGTGAGAGATAATTTTGCAAGTGGTAGAGCACTGTTTGAGCTGGGGGGGGGGAACTGTCTTGTGGCCAGCGGTACAGGCCCAGGGCCCCTCATATTACAACGGTGTGTCTGACGTTGGGTGCGCACCACCACCGCCAGAGACACTTTATTGTACTATGAGGGACCCAGTGGCAGTGCCGTCGACCAAAAGCGGGCACACCCACCTCTTCAGACAAACAGCACTCTCACGGGTGCTGGCGCCAAGTGGCGATACCACGGCCCCGTGTGGGGAGTTTGGCCATTTAGTGAGGTGTAAACATGTCGTATGCTGGACAATCAGGTGCAGAAAATTACGAGATTGGAAAAGTCATTCAGAATAGTCCACAGGCAAGACCTTTTCATAGGAAAGCTAGGTGTCAGCCGGGCAAGGTGGGGCAAAAGATTTCGAAATCCAGTTGTGGTTCATTTTAATGAAGGTTAGATCATCTACATTTTGGGTAGCCAGACGAGTCCTTTTTTCTGTTAGTATTGAACCTGCAGCACTGAATACTCTTTCTGATAGGACACTAGCTGCCGGGCAAGCAAGCTCCTGCAATGCATATTCTGCCAATTCTGGCCAGGTGTCTAATTTGGATGCCCAGTAATCAAATGGGAATGACGGTTGAGGGAGAACGTCGATAAGGGATGAAAAATAGTTTGTAGCCATACTGGACAAATGTTGTCTCCTGTCACTTTGAATTGATGCTGCAGTACCTGTCCTGTCTGCGGTCATAGCAAAATCACTCCACAACCTGGTCAGAAAACCCCTCTGGCCAACGCCACTTCTGATTTCTGCCCCTCTAACACCTCTGGTCTGCTGGCCCCTGCAGCTCGTGTGAGAACGATCACGGGCGCTGTGTGCAGGGAATGCCAGAAGCAAACGGTCAACAAGAGTTGATTGTTTGGTTGCTAATATTATTTCCAAGTTGTCATGTGGCATTATATTTTGCAATTTGCCTTTATAGCGAGGATCAAGGAGGCAGGCCAACCAGTAATCGTCATCGTTCATCATTTTAGTAATGCGTGTGTCCCTTTTGAGGATACGTAAGGCATAATCCGCCATGTGGGCCAAAGTTCCAGTTCTCAAATCTGCGGTTGTGCTTGGTTGAGGGGCAGTTTCAGGCAAATCCACGTCACTTGTGTCCCTCCAAAAACCAGAACCCGGCCTTGCCGCACCAACAATTTCCAGTGGCCCCGAAAAAGCTTCCTCATTAAAAATATAATCATCCCCATCATCCTCCTCGTCCTCCTCCTCCTCTTCGCCCGCTACCTCGTCCTTTACACTGCCCTGGCCAGACAATGGCTGACTGTCATCAAGGCTTTCCTCTTCCTCAGCTGCAGACGCCTGATCCTTTATGTGCGTCAAACTTTGCATCAGCAGACGCATTAGGGGGATGCTCATGCTTATTATGGCATTGTCTGCACTAACCAGCCGTGTGAATTCCTCAAAACACTGAAGGACTTGACACATGTCTTGAATCTTCGACCACTGCACACCTGACAACTCCATGTCTGCCATCCTACTGCCTGCCCGTGTATGTGTATCCTCCCACAAAAACATAACAGCCCGCCTCTGTTCGCACAGTCTCTGAAGCATGTGCAGTGTTGAGTTCCACCTTGTTGCAACGTCTATGATTAGGCGATGCTGGGGAAGGTTCAAAGAACGCTGATAGGTCTGCATACAGCTGGAGTGTACGGGCGAACGGCGGATATGTGAGCAAAGTCCACGCACTTTGAGGAGCAGGTCGGATAACCCCGGATAACTTTTCAGGAAGCACTGCACCACCAGGTTTAAGGTGTGAGCCAGGCAAGGAATGTGTTTCAGTTGGGAAAGGGAGATGGCAGCCATGAAATTCCTTCCGTTATCACTCACTACCTTGCCTGCCTCAAGATCTACAGTGCCCAGCCACGACTGCGTTTCTTTCTGCAAGAACTCGGACAGAACTTCCGCGGTGTGTCTGTTGTCGCCCAAACACTTCATAGCCAATACAGCCTGCTGACGTTTGCCAGTAGCTGCCCCATAATGAGAGACCTGGTGTGCATCAGTGGCAGCTGCGGATGGAGTGGTTGTGCGACTGCGGTCTGTGGACGAGCTCTCGCTTCTGCAGGAGGACGAGGAGGAGGAGGAGGGGGTGCGAACGGCTACAGCCAACTGTTTCCTAGACCGTGGGCTAGGCAGAACTGTCCCAAACTTGCTGTCCCCTGTGGATCCTGCATCCACAACATTCACCCAGTGTGCCGTGATGGACACGTAACGTCCCTGGCCATGCCTACTGGTCCATGCATCTGTTGTCAGGTGCACCTTTGTGCTCACAGATTGCCTGAGTGCATGGACGATGTGCTCGTTAACATGCTGGTGGAGGGCTGGGATGGCTTTTCTGGAAAAAAAGTGTCGACTGGGTAGCTCGTAGCGTGGTACAGCGTAGTCCATCAGGGCTTTGAAAGCTTTGCTTTCAACTAACCGGTAGGGCATCATCTCTAACGAGATTATTCTAGCTATGTGGGCGTTCAAACACTGTGTACGCGGATGCGAGGCTAAGTACTTCCTTTTTCTAACCATAGTCTCATGTAGGGTGAGCTGGACTGGAGAGCTGGAGATCGTGGAACAAGCAGGGGTGCCGGTGGACATGGCAGACTGAGAGACGGTGGGAGATGGTATTGTTGCCGCCGGTGCCCTAGATGCAGTGTTTCCTACTACGAAACTGGTGATTCCCTGACCCTGACTGCTTTGGCCTGGCAAAGAAACCTGCACAGATACTGCAGGTGGTACGGAAAATGGTGGCCCTACACTGCCGGAAGGGATGTTGCGTTGATGACTAGCTTCATTGGCCGAGGGTGCTACAACCTTAAGGGACGTTTGGTAGTTAGTCCAAGCTTGCAAATGCATGGTGGTTAAATGTCTATGCATGCAACTTGTATTGAGACTTTTCAGATTCTGCCCTCTGCTTAAGGTAGTTGAACATTTTTGACAGATGACTTTGCGCTGATCAATTGGATGTTGTTTAAAAAAATGCCAGACTGCACTCTTTCTAGCATCGGATACCTTTTCAGGCATTGCAGACTGAGCTTTAACCGGATGGCCACGCTGTCCTCCAACAGGTTTTGGCTTTCCACGCGTTTTGGGCAAGATACGGGCCCGGCAGATGGAACCTGTTGCGATGTTGATGCCTGCTGCGGCCCCTCCTCCTCCG
Source organism: Ranitomeya imitator (assembly GCF_032444005.1). Taxonomy (NCBI): domain Eukaryota; kingdom Metazoa; phylum Chordata; class Amphibia; order Anura; family Dendrobatidae; genus Ranitomeya; species Ranitomeya imitator. The sequence continues at coordinate 496,121,112 of NC_091286.1, forward strand.
CTTCAGAACTGCTGCCGCCTGCACCCTGTTCCCCCAATGGCTGCCAATCGGGGTCAAGAACTGGGTCATCTATTACCTCTTCTTGTAGCTCGTGTGCAACTTCGTCTGTGTCACCGTGTCGGTCGGTGGTATAGTGTTCGTGATAGGGCAACATAGTCTCATCAGGGTCTGATTCTTGATCATTACCCTGCGAGGGCAATGTTGTGGTCTGAGTCAAAGGACCAGCATAGTAGTCTGGCTGTGGCTGTGCATCAGTGCACTCCATGTCAGATTCAACTTGTAATGGGCATGGACTGTTAACTGCTTCACTTTCTAAGCCAGGGACGGTATGTGTAAAGAGCTCCATGGAGTAACCCGTTGTGTCGCCTGCTGCATTCTTCTCTGTTGTTGTTTTTGCTGAAGAGGACAAGGAAGCGACTTGTCCCTGACCGTGAACATCCACTAACGACGCGCTGCTTTTACATTTACCAGTTTCACGAGATGAGGCAAAAGAGCTAGAGGCTGAGTCAGCAAGATAAGCCAAAACTTGCTCTTGCTGCTCCGGCTTTAAAAGCGGTTTTCCTACTCCCAGAAAAGGGAGCGTTCGAGGCCTTGTGTAGCCAGACGACGAACCTGGCTCCACAGCTCCCGACTTAGGTGCAATATTTTTTTCCCTCGACCACCTGATGCTCCACCACTACCACTACCCTCATTACCAGCTGACAATGAACGCCCCCGGCCACGACCTCTTCCACCAGACTTCCTCATTGTTTTAAAAACGTAACCAAACTAACGGTATTTGTTGCTGTCACACAACTTACACGGTGAGCTATAACTTCAGTATGATTTAGCTACCCCTTTACAGGTGGGTGAGACCACAACGAAAATCAGGCACAATGTTACACACTCTGTTTTTGGTGGCACCAAATGAGAGAGATGCCACACACGCAGGACTGTCACTGAAGCACAAATGTTAATATTAATCTCCCACTGTTTTTTTTTTTTTTTTTTTTCAGGGAGACTTTAGAAACAAAATAAAGTAAAATGATTTTTTCAGGAAGAATTTAGAAACCAAATAACATAAAATGATTTTTCCAATGACAATTTAGAAACCAAATAAAAAAAAAAAAAAGGCTTTCTATGCCCCACTGAGTGAGAGATGCCACACACAGGAGTCAGGAGTGGCACACAAGCCCAGAGGCCAATATTTTTCTCCCAATGATTGATGTAGTGATTTTTTCAGGTAGATTTTGGAACCCAAATCAAGCAAAAAAAATAATAGGCTTTCTATGGCCCACAATTGGAGAGAGAGAGAGAGATGGCACACCCAGGAGTCAAGACTGGCACACAAGCAGAAAGGGCAATATTAATCTCCCACTGATTTTTATTTTTTTTTTCAGGGAGACTTTAGAAAAAAAAATAATAGAATAAAATGATTTTTTCAGGAAGAATTTAGAAACCAAATAAAATAAAATGATTTCTTCAGGGCGAATTTAGAAAACAAATAAAACAAAAAATAGGCTTTCTATGGCCCACTGAGTGAGAGATGACGCACACAGGAGTCAGGAGTGGCACACAAGCTCAGAGGCCAATATTTATCTCCCACTGATTGATTTAGTGATTTTTTCAGGTAGATTTTGGAACCCAAATCAAGCAAAAAAAATAATAGGCTTTCTATGGCCCACAATTGGAGAGAGAGAGAGAGAGAGATGGCACACCCAGGAGTCAAGACTGGCACACAAGCAGAAAGGGCAATATTAATCTCCCACTGATTTGTTTTTTGTTTTTTTTTCAGGGAGACTTTAGAAAAAAAAATAATAAAAAAAAATGATTTTTTCAGGAAGAATTTAGAAACCAAATAAAATAAAATGATTTTTTCAGGGAGAATTTAGAAAACAAATAAAACAAAAAATAGGCTTTCTATGGCCCACTGAGTGAGAGATGACGCACACAGGAGTCAGGAGTGGCACACAAGCCCAGAGGCCAATATTGTTCTCCCAATGATTGATGTAGTGATTTTTTCAGGTAGATTTTGGAACCCAAATCAAGCTAAAAAAATAATAGCCTTTCTATGGCCCACAATTGGAGAGAGAGAGAGAGATGGCACACCCAGGAGTCAAGACTGGCACACAAGCAGAAAGGGCAATATTAATCTCCCACTGATTTGATTTTTTTTTTTTTTTCAGGGAGACTTTAGAAAAAATAAATAATTTAAAAAAATGATTTTTTCAGGAAGAATTTAGAAACCAAATAAAATAAAATGATTTTTTCTGGGAGAATTTAGAAAACAAATAAAACAAAAAATAGGCTTTCTATGGCCCACTGACTGAGAGATGGCACACACAGGAGTCAGGAGTGGCACACAAGCCCAGAGGCCAATATTAATCTCCCACTTTTTTTTTTTTTCAGGGAAAATTTATAAACCCAATAAAAAAAATTATAAATAGTCTTTCTATGGCCCACTATCTGAGAGAGAGAGATGGCACGCTTAGGACTGGCACACAGGCCCAAAGGCCAATAGTAATCTCCCTTTTTTTTCAGGGAGAATTTATAAAACCAAAAAAAATAAAATAAATAGGCTTTCTATGGCCCACTATTTGTGAGAGAGATGGCACGCTCAGGACTGGCACACAAGCCCAGAGGCCAATATTAATCTCCCACTTTTTTTTTTTTTTTTCAGAGAAAATTTATAAACCCAATAAAAAAAATAACAAATAGGCTTTCTATGGCCCACTATCTGAGAGAGAGAGAGATGGCACGCTTAGGACTGGCACACAAGCCCAAAGGCCAATATTAATCTCCCTTTTTTTTTTCAGGGAGAATTTATAAAACCAAAAAGAAATAAATAAATAGGCTTTCTATGGCCCACTATTTGTGAGAGAGATGGCACGCTTAGGACTGGCACACAAGCCCAAAGGCCAATATTAATCTCCCACTGATTGATTTATTGATTTTTTCAGGTAGAATTTAGAACCCAAATAAAGCAAAAAAAAAAAATAGGCTTTCTATGGCCCACTGAGTGAGTGATGATGCACACAGGAGTCAGGAGTGGCACACAAGCCCTGAGGCCAATATTTTTCTCCCACTGATTGATGTAGTGATTTTTTCAGGTAGATTTTGGAACCCAAATCAAGCAAAAAAATAAATAGGCTTTCTATGGCCCACTGACTGAGAGATGGCACACACAGGAGTCAGGAGTGGCACACAAGCCCTGAGGCCAATATTTTTCTCCCACTGATTGATGTAGTGATTTTTTCAGGTAGATTTTAGAACCCAAATCAAACAAAAAAATAAATAGGCTTTCTATGGCCCACTGAGTGAGAGATGGCACAGACAGGGATGGCACTCTAGCAGAAATGTCAATCTTAATCTCCCACAAAAAAAAAAAAAAAAAAAAAAGGAACTGTCCTTCAATTACTATCTCCCTGCAGTAATCTCAGCCAGGTATGGCAGGCAGCAATAAGGAGTGGACTGATGCACAAATTAAATAAAAAGTGTGGACAAACAAACAAGATAGCTGTGCAGAAAGGAAGGAACAAGAGGATTTGTGCTTTGAAAAAAGCAGTTGGTTTGCACAGCGGCGTACACACAGCAATGCAGCTGTCAGGGAGCCTTCTAGGGCAGCCCAATGAGCTACAGCGCTGAGGAAAAAAAAAAAAATGTAGCTTCCACTGTCCCTGCACACCGAAGGTGGTGTTGGACAGTGCAAATCGCTACAGCACAAGCGGTTTGGTGGTTAATGGACCCTGCCTAACGCTATCCCTGCTTCTGACGAAGCGGCAGCAACCTCTCCCTAAGCTCAGATCAGCAGCAGTAACATGGCGGTCGGTCATTGGCTGAGAAATGGCGCTTTTCGCGTCATTGAAACGCGACTTTGGCGCGAAAGTCGCGTACCGCATGGCCGACCCCGCACAGGGGTCGGATCGGGTTTCATGAAACCCGACTTTGCCAAAAGTCGGCGACTTTTGAAAATGAACGACCCGTTTCGCTCAACCCTAGAGACTATGTTTCTATTGTGGAAATCCGGGACATTGGAAGAAGGACTGCCCCTCTTTCCTACCGACTAACAAGCTGCCAAGTCTGGGAGATTGTCGAGGAGGTCACCCAGACTTTCTGGTACCTTTTCCCTCATGTTAAAAAATGTTGTTGGAGGTGGAACTTTGTTGTGGGGACTGTTACACACCCACTTCAGCTTTTGTAGACTGTGGGTCGTCCATGAACTTTATTGACTCACGCTTGGTGTCCAAGAGTAAGATAGGGCCAGTTAGGCTTGAAACACCAATTCACATCATTGCTATTGATAAGACACCGCTGGTTAAGAATATTGTTAATTTTGTCTCTAAGGAATTTCTCCTCAAGGTAGGTTCCTTGCATGAGGAATGCATTTCATATTATGTTCTGGATAATCTTCCAGTGGGACTGGTGTTGGGATTCCCCTGGTTACAGCTGCACAATCCTGTTATTGATTCGGAATATCGGGATATTGTGAAATGGGGTCCTAACTGTTCTAAAGGTTGTCTTTCTGCTGTGCTGGTGTCGTCCGTTAATCTGGAGGGTATTCCGAAGTACCTGAAGGATTTTAAGGACGTGTTTTCTGAAAAAAAGAGGCTGAGGTTTTGCCACATCGCTCCCATGATTGTGCTATCAATCTTATTCCGGGTGCTAAATTGCCCAAGGCCCGTCTGAACAATCTTTCCGGCCCGGAACGTTCTGCTATGAAAGAGTATGTCTATGAAAGTTTACGTAAAGATCACATCCATCACTCTGTCTCTCCTGTGGCTGCTGGATTCTTTTTTGTTAAGAAAAAAGATGGTGGTTTACGCCCTTGCCTCGATTTTCGGGAACTAAATAAGATTACGGTGAGAAATACCTGCCCTCTCCCGCTTATCCCTGATCTTTTCAACCAATTGTCTGGGGTTAAGTGGTTTTCCAAGTTGGACCTCAGGGGAGGGTATAATCTTATCCGTATTCAGGAGGGGGATGAGTGGAAAACAGCATTTCTCACCTCTGAGGGTTTGTTTGAAAACTTGGTCATGCCCTACAGTCTCACTAATGCGCCAGCGGTGTTTCAGAATTTCATTAATAATGTTTTTTCTGACTTCATTGGGCACTTTATGGTGATATATTTAGATGATATCTTGGTATTTTCATCTGACAAAGAATTTCACATGGGTCATCTACATGTAGTTCTTCAAAGGTAATGGAGGACTCTTTGTTCGCTAAACCAGAGAAGTTTTATTTTTTGTCCAAGAACTGTCCTTTCTGGGGGTCATTCTGTCTGTCAAGGGGTTTTTGTATGGACCCTGAAAAGGTGCAGGCCATTGTTGATTGGGTGCAACCCAGAGACCCTAAAGGTCTTTAGTGTTTTTTTGGGTTTGCGAATTACTATCGTAAATTTATTAAATCTGTCCATGCTGATCTATTGGTTCAGGCGTTTCATAGTAACATAGTAACATAGTTAGTAAGGCCGAAAAAAGACATTTGTCCATCCAGTTCAGCCTATATTCCATCATAATAAATACCCAGATCTACGTCCTTCTACAGAACCTAATAATTGTATGATACAATATTGTTCTGCTCCAGGAAGACATCCAGGCCTCTCTTGAACCCCTCGACTGAGTTCGCCATCACCACCTCCTCAGGCAAGCAATTCCAGATTCTCACTGCCCTAACAGTAAAGAATCCTCTTCTATGTTGGTGGAAAAACCTTCTCTCCTCCAGACGCAAAGAATGCCCCCTTGTGCCCGTCACCTTCCTTGGTATAAACAGATCCTCAGCGAGATATTTGTATTGTCCCCTTATATACTTATACATGGTTATATGCACGTTTCATGCACGTTACCCTGGGAAACCTGGGGGTCCAGTGGCCCCTCTTGAGAGGAGGGTACTGTCATGATCCAGACCGGGTTTTGAGTCCTGTCTACCCCTTTCCCGGTCTCGTCATGTCAGGGGTTAACTTTGCTCTGCCTCATTCTGGGTTGAGGTTTGCTATTTAGCTCCACTGCATCCTGCAGGCGGTGTCAGTTATATTTTCTGCCTACGGCGTGAGTATCTGACTCTGGTGTTACCCTGATTTGTCCTGGTGCCTTAGCTGACTTTGCTCATGTCTGTTCCTTCCTCTCACCCCATCCTGACTTAGTGTTTCCTTTTGTATTTCAATTTCCCGGTGCTTGACTCGGCTTTGGTTCTGACCTGATTTCATCTCTTGCTTCTGCTACTGCGGCTTTAGACTGGTACTGGCCCGATGGCGCCCTGCTGACTCTGTAATTGGTGTTTTCCCTTTGTACTGCGCTACTCTCTAGGCTTTGACCATGTTTCTTTGACTAGTCTGCTGCCACCTGGTGGTAGCCTCGCTGCAGTGCTGCAGGTCTGCTTTGGCAGACTTGCTGTCCTCCCTCCACTCTATTGCCATCTACTGGCGCTTGCATCATCCTGCATAGCTGTAGCATGACAATTGAATGCAATATTATGGATCCATCATCATAGACAAATACATCAACCAGCTAATAAAATAATAATATAATCACTATATTGGTGTGACACAGACATGCTGGTTGGTGTCTGGTGGCTACTCACATGTCTGGAGAGATAACGATCCAGCATATGCAATTTTGGACTTTTGATCATTTTGATCTCTAAGACATAAGCCATACCTCCACACATGGCAGTGGCGTGGGAGCGCCGGTCAAAGTGTGTGTTTGTGTGGGGGAACCAGGTGAGATATCTGCCAGACAAACTATTGGCTGAACCATCATTCAGCTGATAGGTATCTTAAGTGTGTTTTTGTGTGTGATTTAGGATGGAAATTGAATGGCACCCAGGGCCGGACTGGCCATCGGGCACTTCTGGCAAATGCCAGAAGGGCCGGTCCCTCTAATGGGCCACTCAGTCACCTCCCTCTTCAGCGTGCACGTCAGGCAGCATTAGCTTGCCATGCCCACAGAATCACGCTGCAGTGCACTGATGAAACCAGCAGGACCAAGGGGGCGGCTCTGTGCTGTTCTGTGCCACCCCCTGACTTGGCCCTGCTGATTTCATTTCTGCTGCGTTATCATGTACACAAGCAGGGGGTGCTGTGCAGGTCCCTGTGCAGAAGTTGTAGGCCTCCCGGCACTGTACTGTACCACAGAGTTGTACAAGTGCAGGCCAGTCGTCCCAGGATTGCAGACACACATGATGGGAGGGTGGATGTCACCTGCGAGCCACCGGGATCAGAAGAGCTTCTGTAATGAGGTCAGCCAGCAGAACAGGGGGCCGGGGCTGGAGGCCACTGGCAGGGAACTTGCCTTGTGGTATCTGCAGTCGAGCTGAGGCAGGTGAGATTTATTGCGCAGCTTGAAGCTTGACACAGATCTGGTCGCACTGTCAGTGGGGTCATCAGCTCCAGTGTGGCCTGATCTGTGTGTAAGAACAAGCTGCAGCAATAACTCACAGCAGACAGCTGTATACAGGATCATAGGCTGATCACTCCTGAGCCTGGCTGCAGGACATCATACACTGCATATACATATAGAGCCATCATATATTATATCATGTACAGTATTTCCTGTAGCCAGCTCCAGGAGCGATCTGTCAGTTCATACATCTTAGTATACACAGTGTATAGGAGAATATGTCACTGACATATCCTATACCGTGTGCACAGACATCTAATCTTATATAGAGGATAATCTGTGATGATATAAGACCTGATGTCTATATACATAGTTTAATATATAACACTAGCTGAAGAGCCCGGCGTTGCCCGGGCATAGTAAGTAACTGCCATCCTGCTCTCTCCCCCTGCAGCCCCGCTGTCCACTCACCGTCCCATTTTGTCCCTCAGCAGCTCCGCAGTCCCGCTGTCTCCCTCCGTAGCTCAGCTGTCTTTCCACCGTCATGCTCTCTCCTTCTGCAGCTCCACACTACAATCACCGTCCCGCATTCTCCCTCTACAGCCCCGCTCTCCCCTCAGCAGCCCCGCTCTCCACTGGCCATCCCGCTGTCTCCCTCCGCAGCCCCGCTCTCCAATGGCCGTCAGGTGCTCTCCATCCACAGCCCCACTCTAATCTCCATCCCTCTCTGCACTCACCGTCCCGCTCCCCACCCACCGTCCCGCTCTCCATTCATCCATCCACATGAGGTCTGGCATTGTCCTGCATTAGGAGGAACCCAGAGCCAACCGCACCAGCATATGGTCTCACAAGGGGTCTGAGGATCTCATCTTGGTACCTAATGGCAGTCAGGTTACCTCTGGCGAGCACATGGAGGGCTGTGTGGCCCTCCAAAGAAATGCAGCCCCACACCATTACTGACCCACTGCCAAACTAGTCATGCTGAAGGATGTTGCAGACAGCAGAATGCTCTCCACGACATCTCCAGACTCTTTCACGTCTGTCACATGTGCTCAGTGTGAACCTGCTTTTCATCTGTGAAGAGCACAGGGCGCCAGTGGCGATTTTGCCAATCCTGGTGCTCTGTGGCAAATGCCGAGTGACCTGCATGGTGTTGGACTGTGAGCACAACTCCCATCTGTGGACATCGGGCACTCAGACCATCCTCATGGAGTCGGTTTCTAACCATTTGTGCAGATACATGCACATTTGTGGCCTGCTGGAGGTCATTTTGCAGGGCTCTGGCAGTGCTCCTCCTGTTCCTCCTTGCACAAAGGCTGAGGTAGCGGTCCTGCTGCTGGGTTGTTGCCCTCCTATGGCCCCCTCAATGTCTCCTGGTGTCCTGGCCTGTCTCCTGGTAGCGCCTCAAGCCTCTGGACGCTACGCTGACAGACACAGCAAACCTTCTTGCCACAGCTTGCATTGATGTGCCATCCTGGATGAGCTGCACTACCGGAGCCACTTGTGTGGGTTGTAGAGTCCGTCTCATGCTACCACGAGTGTGAAAGCACAACCAACATTCAAAAGTGACCAAAACATCAGCCAGAAAGCATTGGTACTGAGATGTCGTCTGTGGTCCCCACCTGCAGAATCACTCCTTTATTGAGTGTGTCTTGATAATTGCCAATAATTTCATCTGTTGTCTATTCCATTTGCACAACAGCATGTGAAACTGATTGTCAATCAGTGTTGCTTCCTAAGTGGACATTTTGATTTCACAGAAGTTTGATTTACTTGGAGTTATATTCTGTTGTTTAAGTGTTCCCTATATTGTTTTGAGCAGTGTATATAACTGTGCTGTCATCTCTTATATGTTCTGCAGAGCTGAATCTACCAGTATATGGTCACGATATGGCGGTAACACAGATCTTGGCCTCTGTAGAGATTTTTGGTGGCTTAGTGGTTGGCACTGTTGTTGCTTTGCAGCACTAGGGTCCTGAGTTCAAATCCTACTAAGGACAACATCTGCAAGGAGTTTGTATGTTCTCCCTCGTGTTTGCGTGGATTTCTTCCTGGTACTCTGGTTTTCTCCCACACTCCAATGATTCATAGGGAATGTAGATTGTGAGCCCCAATGGGGAAAGTAAAGATAACATCTGTAAAGTGCTGTGGAATTAATGGCTCTATATCAGTGAATAAAATAAATAGATAAATATTAGCTCAGTGGCTATATGACTCTTTGCAGCATTGTCCATCAGCTATATGAAGATGCCGTAGCATCATCTTCGTTATCTATGAGACCCAGCTCTGTGTGTAAAATAGCAGCTTTGCCCAATCCTGCACCTAAGAGCAATAAAAAGGACTGAGCTGCAATACTGGGCACAGCTCTATGTTATATAGTCGTGTTACACACACCTCACTTCTTGTGACCTATAGATACACATAGATATTACATATTCACCATGCGACAAGTGGGCCTGTGTACCTTCAAATGCCAGGGCTGAATTTTATCCCAGTCCGGCCCTGATGGCACCTATCATACATTTTTAATTATGGTTTTGATATGCCAGAAATGTTATAGGTGATGATACCTCTTCAAGTTTTATTGCATCATTTGATTGCTTAAATCCGAATGTGGCCCTTAGACCAGAAAATGTGCAGAAAACTTCACCAAACTGACCCTTTGTGAATATGGCTAAATAGTAAAAGGTTTTTGCTATATCTAGTAATAAGTTGACCTTATAAAAACATAATCCTGCTTGTAATCTAATAAAAGATACAATAGGAAGAAAAAATGTCAGCACTCCACAAAAACATGTTATCCTATCCGATTCACTTTTGATGGTGCTCAGCAATTAATATATAGAAAGTCCAATAGCATTACAGAAGGAAAGAAATTGTGGCACTCATCCGTGCATAAAATTCAGAGAACTTATTTTTGGATACATAAAAGTAACAGTAGGGTAGTGAATGGCATACGCCTATGTACGGACAACAGCCTTTTCACGTCAGTCAAGTGCTTCTTCTTGGTTCCCATGAACCCATGAGAGGACCAGGAAGAAGTGCCTGCTCAGTTTGAAATGGCTGTTCTTTGAATATAGGAGTATGCCATTAACTTCCACACTGTTACTTTTATGGGGACCAGGAAGAAGTGCATGATCGGTGTGAAGCAGCTGATGTCCCAACATAGGAGTATACCAATCACTACCACTCTGTTACGTTTATGGGGACCAGCAAAAAGCGCCTGTTTGGCATGAAATGGTGGTTCTTCATACATAGGAGTATGCCACTCACTAGCACACTGTAACTTTTATGGTGACCAGGAAGAAGCACCTGCTTTGTGTGAAACGGCTGTTGTCCGAACATAGGAGTACGCCATTCACTACCAGGCTCTTACTTTTATGGCGACCAGGAAGAAGAGCCTGTTTGGTGTGAAACGGCTGTTCTTCGTACATACACACGTGGGCAAAATTGTTTGTACCCCTCATTAAATGACAGAAAAACCCACAATGGTCGCAGAAATAACTTGAATCTGACAAAAGTAATAATAAATAAAAAAACTATGAAAATGAACAAATGAAAGTCAAACAACAGTACCAACAATTTTGACCACGTGTGTAGGAGTATGCCATTCACTACCATGCTGTTACTTTTATGGGAATCAGGAAGAAGCGCCTGCTTGGCGTGAAATGGCTATTCTTCATACATTGGAGTGTGCCATTAACTATCATGCTGTTACTTTTATGGCAACCAGGATAAAGCGCCTGCTCGGCATGAAACGGCTGTTGTCTGTACATAGGAGAACACTATTCACTACCACACTGTAACTTTTATGGCGACCAGGAAGAAGCACCTGCTTGGTGTGAAATGGCTGTTGTCCGAACATAGGAGTACGCCATTCACTACCAGGCTCTTACTTTTATGGCGACCAGGAAGAAGAGCCTGTTTGGCATGAAACGGCTGTTCTTCATACATTGGAGTGTGCCATTCACTACTACGTTGTTACTTTTATGGCGACTAGGAAGAAGAGCCTGTTTGGTGTGAAACGGCTGTTCTTAGTACATACACACGTGGGCAAAATTGTTTGTACCCCTCATTTAATGACAGAAAAACACACAATGGTCGCAGAAATAACTTGAATCTGACAAAAGTAATAATAAATAAAAAAACTATGAAAATGAACAAATGAAAGTCAAACAACAGTACCAACAATTTTGACCACATGTGTAGGAGTATGCCATTCACTACCATGCTGTTACTTTTATGGGAATCAGGAAGAAGCGCCTGCTTGGCGTGAAATGGCTATTCTTCATACATTGGAGTGTGCCATTAACTATCATGCTGTTACTTTTATGGCAACCAGGATAAAGCGCCTGCTCGGCGTGAAACGGCTGTTGTCTGTACATAGGAGTACACTATTCACTACCAAACTGTTACTTTCATGGTGACCAGGAAGAAGAGCCTGTTTGTCATGAAACAGTTGTTTTCCTTACATAGGAGTATGCCATTCACTACCATGCTGTTACTTTTATAGCGACCAGGATGAAGCACCTGTTCGGAGTGAAACGGCTGTCCTTCGTACATAGGAGTATGGCATTCACTACCACGCTGTTACTTTTATAAGACCAGGATGAAGCGCCTGCTCGGAGTAAAATGGCTGTTCTTTGTACATAGGAGTATGCCATTCACTACCATGCTGTTACTTTTATAGCGACCAGGATGAAGCGCCTGCTCGGCGTGAAATGGCTGTTCTTCGTACATAGGAGTATGGCATTTACTACCACACTGTTACTTTTATAAGACCAGGATGAAGCGCCTGCTCGGAGTAAAATGGCTGTTCTTTGTACATAGGAGTATGGCATTTACTACCACACTGTTACTTTTATAAGACCAGGATGAAGTGCCTGCTCGGCGTGAAACGGCTGTTCTTCGTACATAGGAGTATGCCATTTACTACCATACTGTTACTTTTATAGCGACCAGGATGAAGCGCCTGCTCGGCGTGAAATGGCTGTTCTTCGTACATAGGAGTATGGCATTTACTACCACACTGTTACTTTTATAAGACCAGGATGAAGCGCCTGCTCGGCGTGAAACGGCTGTTCTTCGTACATAGGAGTATGCCATTTACTACCACGCTGTTACTTTTATAACGACCAGGATTAGGCACCTGCTCGGCGTGAAACGGCTGTTCTTCGTACATAGGAGTATGCCATTCACTGTCACACTGTTACTTTTATCTATTTGGAAACAGATTCTGAGAATTTTATGCACGGATGAGTGCCGCAATTTATTTTCTTCTACAATACTATTAAAAGATCGGCTGCACCACCTGCTGTTGTACATTAGAACTGGAGATTCGCCTTCTCTATAGCCGTTAATGATTTTCTATATCGGTGACCACACTTATGACAGAGTACAATCTTTCATGTAAAACCTCCTGGATGGCTCATAGTAATATTGGGCAGTTAATATATTGTCACTGTGTAATGCAGGGAACACTTGTAGCTTTTCCATTGCTAGCTCCCAAGTAGCCCACGACAGGGGATCCTAATTATCACCAACATTTTTTAACTGAGGAAAATGGCAAAATGATTGAATTGAGCTGTAATTCATAGGTCTGCAAGACAATTGAAAAACTAAATGACAGATAACCTGATCTCATTGGCAATCTGCAAATCCCACATATTTAAAAATGTATATTCCAATGTTTCAGCCAATAGGTGTCTTTTGGCTATATTTCTGTACACTTACTGAAGTCAAATACATACAATCCAGATTGCAGTGAGGACCGGTCTTTGTATTTCTGCACTCCTGTCTGTCAAACAGCATAAGAGAGGTGGGCTTTCTGGTTAGTGCAGACAAGCTATTTGACATTGACAGCAGCAATGCATGCTGGGACAAGAGGGAAATGATGGGCCAGCATCTACAGCACTGGCAGAATACTGATGATCACCCATTCAACAAGAACGACTGAAAAGTTACAGAGCATATGATTATTAGGTTAGCATATGAGCTTGATGCCGTTTTAACTTTTCATGGGTCATAAGAACAGCAAGATCAAGCTGTTTTAGTTTTTGTTTGTGAAAGTACAGATCATTTTAGCCCTTATTCAGACGTCAGTGATTTTTCACGTACACAAAAAAATGGTACGGGAGTCATCAGTGTTTTGGATATAGGTTCCATATGTGTTTTGTCACTGCGTCAACATTTACCATCAGCGTTTCATCAGAAATTTTCACATTGAAAAAAAAAAATTGAATATCTTATTCATTGGATTGTCAATCACGGACAGCACACAGGCCATACATACACTAATACTGTTCGGGTATGTGCACACAATGCAGATTTTGCTGCGGATCTGCAGCAGATCCGCAGCTGCGGGACCGCAGCAGTTTCCCATGAGTTTACAGTACAATTTAAACCTATGGGAAACCAAAAAATCTGTGCACATGCTGCGGAAAAAAACACGTGGAAACGCAGTGGTTTACATTCCGCAGCATGTCAATTCTTTGTGCGGAATCCGCAGCAGTTTTACACCTACTCCATAATAGAAAACCGCAGGTGTAAAACTGCAGTGGAATCCGCACAAAAACCACGGTAAATCCGCAGTAAATCCGCTATAAATCCGCAGGAAAAACGCGGTGTTTTTGCCCTGCAGATTTATCAAATCCGCTGCCGAAAAATCCGCAGAGGACCATTATATAAGTGCACATACCCTTCATGTGCCTTCCATGATTATCATAGACCAAAACATTTGTATGGATGGTTTTCATCCGAGACCCCAATAAAAAAGGACATGTCTTTGTGATTTTTTTTTCAGACACGCAGTATAGAAAAAAAACACAGACATGTGAACAGCCCCATAAACTATAATGGGTACATGTTCTAATCAGTGAAACCTATGGATAGAACATGTATATGAAAAATGTATGAATGAGGCCTTAAAGGGAACCTGTCACCTGAATTTGGCGGGACCGATTTTCGGTCATATGGGCGGAGTTTTCGGGTGTTTGATTCACCCTTTCCTTACCCGCCTGCTGCATGCTGGCTGCAATATTGAATTGAAGTTCATTCTCTGTCCTCCGTAGTACATGCCTGCGCAAGGCAAATGGATGTGTTTAAATTAAAAGTTCCTGTGCCGAGATAATCTTATAAATGTGCCCCTGATGTTTCTGACCATGCAGGTTTAAGGAGGAAGTTCGGGCTGCAGGTACCTGTATCGAGCCTCGTCTGGAATTGTTGAGGCTGCCTCCCTTGTTGCCCGGGGGAAGAAATGAGGAGCCGAACCGACCTCATGACCCGGGTAGGAGGGGCAGCTTAAAAGCGCGAGCAGCCATGGGCAGCTTGGCGCGAACCAGCAGAAGCGCGCAGCCAGGTGACCAGCGCGCTCCGTACTCTGAGCACAAGCGCCTCAACGGCCTGCGTTGTTTGGTCCCTGCTGCCTCCAGAGGGACCGCTGCCGAGAGAAGTGCCATGCGCTCAGTAGCTGCCAGAGACAGAAGTGTTGGGCACTCAGTAGCTGCCAGAGACAGAAGTGCCGCGCGCTCAGTAGCTGCCAGAGATAGAAGTGCCGTGCGCTCAGTAGCTACCAGAGACAGAAGTGCTGTGCGCTCAGTGACTGTGAGTACCGCACATGTGGAGAGAAGGCCGAGTACTGGATAGACTTTTGCAGCCTAACCTGCCACTTGCTTCCCACCCATTTACGTTTGACTCTGAGAGTGCCGCGGACTTGATTGTTTCGGCTGCACGTGCTTATGGACTAGGGGCTCAGCGGAATGTACTGGAGACCGTCCATTGCCGCCAAAATACAGACCATCACTTAAAGGATCCCATCTAATGACATCGCTTGGCTGCTGCCGGTTCTACAACCCCCCCTGCAGGATCATCTGCTGCAGAGGACCATACAGGACACAATAAGTTCCTTCATTGGACTGCTATTATTTTACAGTTGCTACCCCTATTATCCTTCCTTTAACCATTAACCTCTCTGTGAGGAGTGAATACTTTGTTTTATTAAATTGTTACATCTTGTTAACCCTAGCTCTGCCTCCTGTTTGTCACTGCATTCCACAACCTGCTTACACAGGGACATGGTCTGATCATACCACAGCTCGTGGGCAGGAAAGGAAGCAGAAGAGTATACAGACAGGACAGCACGTGATCACAGCTGATTCTCTGTAATGTCTGTATACTTTTTTGCTTCCCACCCTGCCCAGTAGCTGTGATATGGTCAGACCATGTTCCTGTATGGTCAGGCACAGCCATTACAGTCCAGTGTTTCCCAAACTCCAGTCATGTCAAGTTTTCAGAATTTCCATAGTGTTGCACAGGTGAGACAATTCCTGATGCCTTGATGATAATTCTACTACTTGAGCAATACTAAGGAAATCCTGAAAACATGACCAGTGGGGTCCGTGAGGACTGGAGTTTGGGAAACACTGCATTACACAGTACACATCAGGGGCACGTTTATAAGATTATCTCAGCACAGGAACATTTTATTTAAAGGGACACTGTCACCTGAATTTGGAGGGAACAATCTTCAGCCATGGAGGCGGGGTTTTGGGGTTTTTGATTCACCCTTTCCTTTCCTCCGTCGTACATGCCTGCACAAGGCAATCTTGCCTTGCGCAGGCGTGTACTATGGAGGACAGAGAATGAACTTCAATCCAATATTGCAGCCAGCATGCAGCCAGCGGGTAAGGAAAGGGTGAATCAAAAACCCCAAAACCCCGCCTCCATGGCTGAAGATTGTTCCCTCCAAATTCAGGTGACAGTGTCCCTTTAAACCTATCCAAATATGGAACTTATTAGGCCATGTTCACACCATCCTTTTTTTCATGCGGAATCGCCGCGATTTTCCCGCTGCGGGTCCGCAGCTGTTTTCCATGCAGGGTACATTACAATGTACCCTATGGAAAACAGGAACTGCTGTGCCCACATTGCGGAAAATCGCGAAAAAAGCCGCGCTGAATAGCCGCGGTAAAAAGAAGTACCATGTCACTTCTTTTTGCGGAACTGCAGCGGTTCTGCACCCATTGACCTCCATCGTGAGGTCAAACCCGCAGTAAAACCCGCAGATGAAAAAAATATCTGCGGGTTTTCTGCGGTTTGTGGTGCAGAACCGCTGCAGTGTGGCTGCCCCCCCGTGCTCCAATCCCACCCCCCATGCTCCGATGCCACTCCCCCCTGCTCCGACGCCCCCCCCGTGCCCTCATCTCCCCCCTTATACTTACCCGGCCTCCCGGTGTCCGTCCGTCCGTCTTCTAACTGGGCGCCGCCATCTTGCAAAATGGCGGGCGCATGCGCAGTGCGCCCGCCGAATCTGCCGGCCGGCAGATTCGTTCCAAAGTGCATTTTGATCACTGAGATATAACCTATCTCAGTGATCAAAATAAAAAAAATAGTGAATGACCCCCCCCCCCCCTTTGTCACCCCCATAGGTAGGGACAATAAAAAAATTAAGAATTTTTTTTTTTCCACTAAGGTTAGAATAGGGTTAGGGGTAGGGTTAGGGGTAGGGTTAGGGGTAGGGTTAGGGTTAGGGGTAGGGTTAGGGGTAGGGTTAGGGGTAGGGTTAGGGTTAGGGTTAGCGTTAGGTGTAGGGTTAGGGGTAGGTTAGGGTATTTTCAGCCATTTTAACCCTAAAAAACTTCCTAGAAAACACACAGACTCTGCATAGAAAACTGCATAAAAAAGCATCAAAAAACGCATCAAAAAACGCACCAAAAAAGCACCAAAAAAGCACCAAAAAAAGGACCTGCGTTTTCTGCCAAGAGCTGCGGTTTTTCGTCCTGAAAAAAAAGGAGGGAAATCAGGAACGTGTGAACATAGCCTTATTATTCCAAGATCTATTGAATAAAATTAAGTTTTGTTTGTGAGAAAACCCCGTTAAAGCTATTTCTTAAAAACCATTGTTTTTACTATAAAAAACCAGTTCCTGTGGAAGACTACCTCATAAGAAATGTCACAGCTGGAGACTAAACCTTTGCTCCTCCATTCACGCAGCACAGGAAGAAGTCAAGGCTATCATGACTGTACAACATCTGCTCTATTCCATTATTCAAAAACCTTCATTGATCCCTGACACCGCCCTGAGGATTATGCAGGCAATGTAAAAAAACAGTTTTGAAAAGATATTTTGGCTGTGAGTAAAAAAGCTGTAGAATATTTAAATAAAACATTATGGTAGATGTGTGTATATATACCCAAAATATATTGCATCATTTTCCCAACAGGGCCTGTAATCAATTCCTTGCAGCATGTGGTCTTTGCAAGCAGGTGCAATAAAAATCAAACAGAGGCCGCTCTGCAGGTTTTCACAATGAATAATTTATTACTCCCAGCACAGTTACTCACAATAATTAATAGGCAGCAGAATGTTTGGAGAAAGTACACTAACTCTTCTAATCTAAATATAATTTACTAAGGCATAATCACTAACCTCTCAAATTGCTGATGGCCGCATTATAAAATAATTTAGGCATTTGCTTACTTTTTTGTTGGATGTGACTCAAAATATGTTTTAGGACACCAGCCCACTGAAAAACTAATTTCCCCTTGTAGTTACCTGTAATGAATTAATTAATGTAACTGATTAAAAGGCCTGTTTGCACAAGATTATTATCGTAGCCATGGTACAATTACTATATTGCTGAATTTAAAAATGCATTTATTTATACAATAATTCAATGGAAGTGGCGTTCAAAGTGTCATGAGTGATCTACATAGGGCTTTGGACAAGTTTATATATTCTCTCATGTGGTCACAGTTTGAATAGGGTGTGATCATAGTGTTAGCCGATTCTTTCAGATGAGAAGATGAAGTAAAAAAATGTCTCCACCTTCTCCATTCTGTCAGTCCGTGAAAATCGGACCGCATTCAGATGTCATCCAAGTGCAGGCCAATGGTTTCCACGGACTCATAGACTTGTATTGCCAAGTGCAATCCAAATATCCACTGCAATTTCTTCCCCAGACTGTCTGGGTATGTGCACACGTAGATGGAACCTCTGTGGATTTTTCCGTACCTGTTTTGAGAAATCTGCAGGTAAAAAGCACTGCATTTTACCTGCAGATTTACTGCGGATTTTATGCGGTTTTTGTGCGGATTTCACCTGCGGTTTTGCACCTGCGGATTCCAATTTGGAGCAGGTGTAAACCGCTGCGGAATCCGCACAAAGAATGAACATGCTGCGGAACAAACAACACAGCGTTTCTGCGTGCTTTTTCCGCAGCATGTGCACTGCGGATTTTGTTTTCCATAGGTTTACATGGTACTGTAAACTCATGGAAAACTGCTGCGAATCCGCAGCGTCAAAACCGCTGCGGATCCGCAGCAAAATCCGCAACCTGTGCACATATGTTTCACCCCAGGAGTTCGGGTACCACAGTAGTGTTGTCTTCCTCACGGGGAGGATAGTGCTATGTCTGGAGACAAGTGAGGTTTCCTTTAGTAGGTTTACACACACACAACACCTTCCACTTCCAGGCCAGGAGGGGGAGCTCCAAGCCCTGTTTTAGGGCAGCTTCCCTCAATAAAGATCTTGGTTTGGAGGTGGAGACAGCTCAGTTGGTAGCAGAAGTCTGTGTGCGAGGACAGACAGGAGTGGAGCACAGAGGAAAGTGAAAGCTCCAAGAGGCCACAAGCAGGTCTCTGAAGAGTATCAGCGCAAGAATCCGGGTACCGGGAGCCCGAGGCTTTTGTGGATTATAAAACACAGAGCAGAACCAGAGGGTATTGTTCTACAAGGACTTTGCCCATAATTACCTGTGGCACAGCAGCACCTAGGAGCCTGGAGTCACTGAGAACAGACCCCAGTTCAGACAGCCCGAGCTGCCTGCTATACAGGTACCTGTCCTAGGACAGCAGAATGCTTAAAGACCTTGTTGATACACTTAGTGGCAGCAGGGATTTAGAGACAGAAAGCGCAGAGTGGTAGGCTCCCACCTGACACCCAGGGGAACTTGCTTGTCTCTGGACTGCCCGGACTTCTCTGCCTGCCCTGTGGTCTGGTGCCCTGGACTGTGGAAGCAGAGGTCTTCAGTAAAGGTAAAGAGACTGCAACCTTGTGTCCTCGTTCTTCTCTGCACCTCTCACTATACCACCATCTACACATCAGGAACCCTGGGGATATACTTCACTTGTGGGAAGATATACCATCTAGCTGCCATAACATCACCCCAGAGGACCCCTTAAAGCAGCGTCGAGCCCACTGAGCGAATACCACATGTGGCATCACAAACATAAACTTTATTCCTTTTAAAGACCTTTCCCCTTTTACATGGGAGCCCTGGGCCATGGACCGGGTTGCAGCCACCGTGACATCCCCCTGTGAAGTACCGGACGCAGTACCGAGTAACCCCTAGCCCATAGGGCGACTCATCTTGGCATCACGAACAGGATCTACAGACCCTGAAAATTGGGTCATGTGCGCCTAAAGGACTGTGCCTAACTGTTTTGTGCCAGAGACTGTGTATTGTGAATTGCCACCAAAATCCGCCATTGCCGCACCGTGTGGAGCGCGAGGAGGAAGAGTCATACCTTCGTGGGCGGGGCCAGCCAATAAGAGCGCGAAGCAGGCAAACGGGTGCCGCGCTGCAGCCTGGAGCGCTGGAAGTGAAGACGTCGTACAGCAAAGTCGGAAGAAAAGACGCTGCAAAGTGCTGAGCGGAGCACCAGAGGTACCACCGCAGATTCCGGGGAGGAGATCCCACTTCTACCAGGTGAGCAAGGGGAAGAGCCATGTCTAATCCAGGAGGGGAGTTGGTGGCGGTCGCAGCCGCAGACCTCATAGCACCCCCAGGCCTAGCAGCGGACGCACCTGCAGGCCCAGCGATGCCCCCGGGCCCCGCGAAGAATGCAGCCGCAGTCCCCGTACTTCTAGTCAAGGCCGCAGCTCCCATAAGGCAGCCAGACACCACCACAGCTACAGCGGCCATCATGCCCCTCTCCATGCCGTACATATCAAGAGCAGCCTGGCTCCCACAATATTCTGGCGAACCACATATGTTCACCGATTTTAAAGAAAGACTCTGTAGCCTGTTGGAAGTGTATCTCCTGACAGAGCATCAGAAGATTCATATTCTAACTGGCCAACTTTCTGGAGCGGCCCTGAGGGAGGTAAAATCCTGGCCGGATGTGGATAAAAGGACTGTGCAGCAGATCTTTGCTAATCTCAAAGCTACCTTTGACACCCGGACCACTGCATAGATGAAAATGAAGTTCTTCAGGTGTAAGCAAAAAGCCCAAGACAGGATACGGGACTATGCACTTAATTTGCAGGAGGTGCTCCTGGTTGTTGAACAAGTAGATCCTAACTGCATACAGGACGCAGATAAACTTTTGAAAGAGCAGTTCATTGAGGGGCTTCTATCTCATACCCACAAGGCTCAATTACGTATTCTGGCTTTGCAAAAAGCTGACCTAGACTTTGCGCAATTTAAGGACAATGTCTCTCCATTACTAACCGGGCTTGATGTCACCTTGCAATACAAAGGTGACATTAACCCCTTATTACTGTATATGCCACCACTACAGGGCAGTGAGAAGAAAGATGCGCCATTACTGGGGCAGCTGGGAGCTGGTATTTGTAGCCGGTGAGCCAATATCCTTGGCCCCTTCCTAGGCTATGAATATCAGCCTGCAGCTGTCTGCGTAGCTTTTCTGGCTATTAATTATAGGGGGACCCCTCGTCATTTTTGGGGGGTCCCCCTATATAAATGGCCAGTAAAGGCTAAATATACAGCTGCGGGCTGATATTCATAGCCTGGGAAGATCCATGGGTATTAACCCCTTTCCAGGTACAAACATCGGCCCTCAGTCACTGGCTTTCCCTCTCTGGACTTGAAAATTGAGCGGGAGCACACGCAATTTTTTTCCCCATTTTTTGTAAATTAAGCAGATATTGCATTTTAGGCCGAGGTCACGCTTGCGAGAAACTCGCACGAGTCACGCACCTCAATACCCGGCACTGCCACCGACACTCGGGACCGGAGTGGGCAGCTGCATGTATTTTTATGTAGGTGAATGTTCCGGTTCCGAGTGCCGGGGGCAGTGCCGGGTACTGAGGTGCGAGACTCGTGCGAGTTACTCGCAAGTGTGACCCGGCCAACGCAGATTTTGTGTGTGTGTCTTTATTTAACTCTTTATGTACCATTTTATTATGTTTATTACTAAACATCGGGCTTGGTATTATCTATTTATCTATCTATTATCTATCTATCTATAGATTCATCTATCTTTCTATAGATCTATATATAGCAAAAAAGTGAGAGCAGCACAGAAAAGAAAAACAAAAATCAGGGTGCACGGCCCCTTCAGGCATGTACCAAACCTTGTCATAGAAGTCCAAAAATCAGAGGCAGCGCACCATTCTGGATAAGGTTTTCAATACCTTCATAACCTTATCCAGAATGGTGTGCTGTCTCTGATTTTTGGACTTCTATCTATCTATCTATCTATCTATCTATCTGTGTGTGTAATCATTAGTCTTCAATGGAGTATGTCAGTAGCGTAGCTACCGGGGGGGGGGGGGGGGCAGAGGGGCCATCGCCCTGGGCCCCTTGCTCTGAGGGGGGCCCACTCAGAGCTACTGCTGCCTTATATTCAGGATCTGCCTATAGGGGGAAGTGCTGCCTTATATACGGGATCTGCCTATAGGGGGGAGTGCTGCCTTATTCTACAGGATCTGCCTATGGGGGGGAGTGCTGCCTTATTCTACAGTATCTGCCTATAGGGGGGAGTGCTGCCTTATTCTACAGTATCTGCCTATAGGGGGGAGTGCTGCCTTATATACAGGATCTGCCTATAGGGGAGGGGTGCTGCCTTATTCTACAGGATCTGCCTATAGGGGGGTAGTGCTGCCTTATTCTACAGGATCTGCCTATAGGGGGAGTGCTGCCTTATTCCACAGGATCTGCCCATGGGGGGACTGCTGCCTTATTCTACAGGATCTGCCTATGGGGGGGGGGGGTGCTGCCTTATTCTACAGGATCTGCCTATGGGGGGTGCTGCCTTATTCTACAGGATCTGCCTATGGGGGGTGCTGCCTTATTCTACAGGATCTGCCTATGGGGGGTGCTGCCTTATACTACAGGGTCTACCTATGGGGGGTGCTGCTTTAAACTACAGGGTCTGCCAATAGGGGTGCTGCCTTGTGCTATATTGAGGACTATCTGGCACATTATAATATATGGAGGTTATCTATGGGGCCATCATACAGTGTGGTGATTAGAGTGTTGGAGCCATCAAACAGTTTGAAGGCTACTAAGGGGTCAGTATTCTGTGTGGGTGGTACTATGCAGTTAGGGGGCATTATACTGTGTATAGGGGAGCTGTCTAGTGGGTGAGACGCGGGACATTATTAAATGTAAAGTGGGCACTTATTGTAATAGGTGAACTCAGGTTACTGTGACTATCAAAGGGGCACCCAGAGGGCATTATTACTTTCTAGGGGGCAAAGCTACCTTTGACACCCGGACCGCTGCATAGATGAAAATGAAGTTCTTCGGGTGTAAGCAAAAAGCCCAAGACAGTATATGGGACTTTGCACTTAATTTGCAGGAGGCGCTCCGGGCTGTTGAACAAGTATATCCTAACAGCATACAGGACGCAGATAAACTTTTGAAAGAGCAGTTCATTGAGGGGCTTCTATCTCATACCCACAAGGCTCAATTACGTATTCTGACTTTGCAAAAAGCTGACCTAGACTTTGTGCAATTTAAGGACAATGCCATCCGGGTGTTGCACAAACCTCCACCCAGCCGTGCAGTACCTCCTAAGCGACCAGCCCTCACAGACCAGCAGGAGGTGGCGTCATATCCTCAAGTCCCTGCTGAGGCTGATGCCCAGGTCCTCGATGATGATTCTCCCGCAGGACTACGTCTCCAGATGCAGGAGCTGACCAAGAACTTTGCTGCATTAGCCTGGACCATGCAGTCCCTACATGAGGCCCCCAAGGAGAAGATCAAGCTGGCTTCCAGACCGAAGGATGTTCACTGGCGATGACAGAAGAGGATCCCACCAACCTGAGGAAGAGACGACGATCGCTATCATCAGGATGGACGACCCATCTGCCGCCACTGCAACCAGGCAGGCCACATTGCAAGGTACTGTCATTTAAACGAGCAACCTCTGGGGCAGAGGGCAGATCCCCAGGAGTAGGACGACCAGGCCCAAACAATTGTCGAGCCAAATACGTTGCAGGACGACCTGTTCTCCCCATTGTGATTGACGGCATCCTCATGAACACTTTGTTGGACACTGATTCTCAGGTGATAACTATGCCTTACATTCTATATAAACATTATTGGGCTGACACAGACATTACCCGTGGCCCCGATGATGATTTCACCATAGTAGACAGTAACGGTCAGCCATTACCACAAGTGGGATACAAAGAGGTCACCATTAAAGTGGGACGGGTAGAGTTAAAGTCCCAAGGGATTGTGATTGTTGATATTGATCGACGTGAATGTAACCCCATGATGACCATTGGCACTAATGTTATTGAAAATTGTCTGTCTGAGGTTATTGTATTGTTACAGCAGGTGGCCGAAACAGCTGGTTCCAGTGAACAGAGAGTCCTGCAGAAAGAAATCAGGGCTCTGGTACAAAGACAACAGGTAGAACTGTCTGGTGGAGAAATTGGCAGAGTCACAGTGAGTGATCCAATCCCCATTGCAATACCCCCCAGAAGTGAAATGATATGGTGTCGGGCATCAATAGGTATCAGAGGTAAAGACTACCAGGCGCTAGTAGAACCTGTGTATTCTGATAGTAGGTCTACGATCCTGACAGCCAGAGGGGTAGTTGAAGTCTGCAAAAGCAGGGTACCAGTAAGTGTTCTCAACTGTGGAGAGAAAGAAGTTCACTTAACCAGATATGCCACAATTGCCAAACTGTTTACTGTCAACAACAATGTAATACAAGCAGCAGAACCCTTGGTCCCATCCACCCAGGCAGAGGACAATGGCTCTGCAGGTCGAATGGAAGACTGGTGTCAAAAATTGCATGTGGGCACTGACTCTACACCTGCACAGCAGTAACAATGGGCTTACAGGGTGGTTCAAGAGTATGAATAAGTCTTCAGTAAACACCCACTAGACTTCGGGCAGGTAAAAGGGGTACAACATCACTTCCCCACGGATAGTCATCCACCCATCAAGGAGAGGTACCAGCCAGTACCTCCAGCTCATTACCAGTGTGCCAAAAGTATGTTGCGAGAGATGAATGAGGCTGGGGTAATCAGAGATAGTTGTAGCCCCTGGGCGGCTCCATTAGTCCTCGTCAGAAAGAAAGACGGCAACATGAGGATGTGTGTAGATTGTAGGCAGATAAACCACATTACACACAAGGATGCATACCAATTCCCCAGAATAGAAGAGTCCTTAGCTGCTTTAAAACCTGCTAACTACATCTCTACCTTGGATCTCACCAGTGGGTACTGGCAGGTTCCCGTAGCATAGGCGGACAAGGAGACGACAGCCTTCACAACACCGATGGGTCTCTCCAAGTTCAATTATATGCCTTTTGGACTATGCAACGCCCCAGGAACGTTTCAGAGGATGATGGAATGCTGTCTTGGACACAAGAACTTCAAAACTGTCTTGTTGTACCTGGACGATGTCATTGTCTTCTCCAAGACGTATGAGGATCATCTGAAGCACCTGGCCGAGGTGTTTGAAGCCCTGTCCAGCTTTGGCTTGAAGGTAAAACCCTCAAAACGTCATCGTGTGAAATCCAAAGTACAATACCTGGGCCATATAGTGAGCTCCGAAGGAGTGGCCCCAGATCCAGACAAGGTCACCGTCATCAAGAACTGGACAAAACCCAGTAACCTCCATGAACTCTGACAGTTCCCCAGGTTGGTAGGCTATTACTGAAGATTTATGAAAGACTTCACTAAGATAGCCGCACCACTGCAAGACCTGTTAGTGGGCCCATCCAAGAAAACCAAGTGTAAGAATACCCCATTTGACTGGGACGACGGGCTGGAGAGATCATTCACTCGATTGAAGTTGGCTCTCACGGGAGAAGAAGTACTGGCCTACCCAGAATACGACCAACCGTTTGTGCTGTACACGGATGCCAGCAACGTGGGATTGGGAGCAGTACTGTCCCAAGTACAAAAAGGCAAAGAGAGAGTAATCGCCAGCAGGAAAATTACAGCTCCTTTAAGCTGGAATTTCTCGCCATCGTCTGGGCAGTGACAGAGAGATTCAAACATTATCTAGCCTCTGCAAAATTTACAGTCTACACTGATAACAACCCGCTGACCCACTTAGAGACTGCAAAACTCGGTGCTCTGGAGCAGCGATGGATGGCTCGGTTGTCCAATTACGAGTTCACCATCAAATACCGTGCAGGGCACAAGAATGCCAACGCGGATGCGTTGTCCAGAATGCCCAACCTACCAGACATGGGAGAGGATCCGGAAGAACTTGAAGAAATAGAGCTGCCAGCGTTCCATCGCCCTGGAGCAACTCAGTACTCTCATTACGTGAGAAACGGGGAAAAACAAGCGCAAAGCCACGCTGAATTCGTTGCCCCACCATGGATGGGCAGAAACGCAGGATAGCGATCCCACAATCCGTCTGGTGAAAGAACTGCTGACACAGGCAGACTCGCACCCTGGTCCAGATGATCCACAAGAGACACAGCGACTCTGGAAGGAAAAACGCAAACTATTAATCTACGATGGTAAACTGTGAAGAAGAAACATTGATCCACGCACACATGAGCTAGTCTGGCAGATAGTGGTCCCAAGACGAGATGCGCCCATGGTTTTAGAAGCGTACCATGACGGAGCAGGACACTTTGGATGGAAGAAGTTGGAGATCCTGTTATGTGGAAGATTCTACTGGCCTGCATGAGGAAAACCATCGAAAAGTGGTGCCATGAGTGTGGCCTATGTAGTTTGCGCAGAAAGGACCGTGACAGCCAAAGAGCTCCCCTACAGCCCATAGTCACCAAAAAGCCACTTGAATTGGTTGCCATAGACCATGAGAAGCTAACCCTAAGCCGGTCAGGCTATGTCTACGCTTTGACTATTGTGGATCACTACTCCAGATTCGTGGTGCTTGTACCTGTCAAGGATCAGACAGCCAAGACAGCAGCCCAAGCCTTCCACCAATACTTCTGTAGACCCCATGGATACCCTGAGAAGGTGCTCACTAACCAAGGTCCAGCCTTTGAAGCAGAGGTATTCCAGGAATTCTGACACCTGTAGGGATGTAAAAAGATCAGAACAACTCCGGATCACCCACAAACAAATGGAATGTGTGAGCATATGAATCAGATAGTGATTGATCTCCTGAAGACATTGCCTTCACATGAAAGGAACTTATGGCCAGAAAAGTTACCAGACTGGGTAGACTTATACAACAATGTCCCAGTAAATTCCACCAACTATACGGCAGCATACTTAATGAGGGGAAGGTTCAGTCAACTACCTGTCGATCTAGACATGGGAGTCTTAGCCCCAGAAGATATCTCACTGGATACAGATTGGGAAACTGAGAGAAAAGAAAAATCCTGCCAAGTGCAAGAATGCGTAGAGAGAAGTTTAGCACAAGCCAGACAAAAGCAAGAAAGAGACTTTAACCAACATGCTCCTGCAATTCCCTTTTCACCAGGTGAACAAGTGCTCAAGCGTAAAAGGAGATTACACAAACTTAATGACCAGTGGGAAGCAGAACCTTACACTATTCTACCTTCCAACTTTGACAACACGAAAGTCTGCCTTATCAGCAAAGATGGAAGAGAAACATTGACGGCAGTATCCAGAGACCATCTCAAAATATGCCCTGATAAATTGAGAAACAGAGAAACAGACCCAGGAACATCTCCACCTATGGAAACAGAGGAAAAGAAGATTCACATTGTTCTTGGAGATTTTCCCCAATCTTGGACTCAAGTACATCAGGCCATCGTGATACCTGTCTTGAGTCTGACTTTTCCCCAGCTGGAAATACCAGAACAAAATGTGATTCCAGACCATCCTGAACCAGAAGAGACTCTGCACCAACAGGTTCAAGCAGCAAATGTCACCCCAGCAGTGGAACCAGAAAATCCACCCTCTGCTATTGGTGAATCTGTTAGACCTATGGTGAATCTAAGAAGATGCAGACTCTTGCCCAATTTACCTACACAATGCTGGCCTACAGATATACAGATAGTAGACACACTACAGTAACAGCAGACATGTTAGATCATGGACTACGCAGGTCTACTCGTAGTACCAAAGGTCAAACCCCAGCTCGTTACAGGGAATAAAAAGGCCAATAATTGCTGTTATTTGTTTGAATTTCTTGCTTATCTTTGTTACAGGTTTAAAATGGACATTGAGGTAATGGACAATGCTTACCCAAAAACTTTCATTGTAAATAGTTTGGCACCCTCATGGTGCACACTGGTTCTGCCCATTTGCGGCATGGGTAGAGCCTTCGTTTGTTTCATCTGACCAAAGAGAATACCGAATGAACTTTTATAGACTTGTTTTTGCAACGTTCAAGTGTCATCACCTCCCATAAAGGGAAGCCAAAGTTTATTATTGTTCAAATGTTTGTCAAAATTGTTTGCATTGTTTAACTTGTATTTTTGTTATTCTCTTTTCCCAGTCCAGGAGTACTAGATTTAACGGAGGGGGAATGTGGCACCCCAGGAGTTCGGGTACCACAGTAGTGCTGTCTTCCTCACGGGGAGGATAGTGCTATGTCTGGAGACAAGTGAGGTTTCCTTTGGTAGGTTTACACGCACTCCTTTGCTTCGCTCTCTGGCACATTAAAGTCTGTTCTTCCTTCTGTATCTCGCTATCTAGGAGCTACAGCACCTCAGGCTGTACGGCCCCTCACCTGTCCTTCTGCCTCAGACTGGTGCAGTCTGCTGTCGGGCACAAACTGTCTAAATCTTCCTAACTGCCTAGCAACTAACTCCTCCTCCCAACCAGAAAGAGCAGCTCTGCTGAAGTCGGATGCAGAGCTCCCCCTTCTGGCCTGGAGTCAGAAAGGTGTTGTATGTGCTAATTACCTGTCAAAAGGAATCCTCCATTGCTTCCAAGCGTGACATCACTCTCCCTGTGAGGAAAGCAATGCCACTGTGACAACCAGGACCCTGGGGCATCACAGGTGAGCGTGGGTGTGTGTGGGGCTGTGTGTGTGTGGGGCTGTGTGTGTGTGGGGCTGTGTGTGTGTGTGGGGCTGTATGTAGGCAGGCATCGTCCGATGGGACTACTAGTCCCATTCGGCTATGCCTGCTACAGTGAGAGGTAGCCAGATGATGGGACAGCAGTAATCCCATCATCCCATGTGTTCAAGTGTAAAAAAAAAACCAACACATACCCACATACTGTATACAGTACAGACAGTACATACAACATACAGTACATACTCACCAATCACCTAGTCCCCAAATCCATCGATCATCTGTAAGAAATATAAAAATAATAATCCAACAATATACTCCCTGATCCGCAGTAATCCATGTAATAACAAGTGTCCCATGATGATCTCCAGTGGAGAGCTGTCACATCAGCAGATGCGACCGCTCTCCAGAGGATCCAATGATACAATGATGGAAGGTATCCTTCCGCACTGTATCCCTCCGCCGTGAGTGCAGTACAGTTCAAACTGTCACTTGTGGCCTAGCTGCGTGGGAAAATTCTCACGCAGCAGTGCCGTAAAGTGAGAGCAATTAACTCATTGAACCCTAAGTGATAACACTGCAGGAGCCATTGTCTCCTGTCAGTGTGTCACTGGAGACCTATAGAGCTCTCCTGATGTGACAGCTTTATAGATGAGATCGTCATGAGACACTCGTTATTATATGGACTGCGTTGGACAGGGAGTATACTGTTGGTTTATTATTTTTTATTTTTTGCAGGTGATCGATGGCTTTGGGGAATTAGGCGTGGTTGTAAGTATGGTGAAATTAAGACTATTAAGATACTTTTTTCTGGCTGTGGCTTTTTTTAACTCTTTCGCTACTATAGGATTAGTAATGGATAGGTGTCTTATTGACACCTCTCCATTACTAACCGGGCTTGATGTCACCTTGGAATACAAAGGTGACATTAACCCCTTATTACTCCATATGCCACCGCTACAGGTCAGTGGGAAGAAAGATGCACCATTTCTGGGGCGGCTGGGAGCTGGTATTTGTAGCCGGTGAGCCAATATCCTTGGCCCCTTCCTAGGCTATGAATATCAGCCTGCAGCTGTCTGCGTAGCTTTTCTGGCTATTAATTATAGGGGGACCCCATGTCATTTTTGGGGGGTCCCCTATATAAATAGCCAGTAAAGGCTAAATATACAGCTGCGGGCTGATATTCATAGCCTGGGAAGATTCATGGGTATTAACCCCTTTCCAGGTACAAACATCGGCCCCCAGTCACTGGCTTTCCCTCTCTGGACTTGAAAATTGAGCAGGAGCCCAAGCAATTTTTTCCCCATTTTTTGTAAATTAAGCAGATATTGCATTTTAGGCCGAGGTCACGCTTGCGAGAAACTCGCACGAGTCATGCACTTCAATACCCGGCACTGCCACCGACACTTGGGACCGGAGTGGGCGGCTGCATGTATTTTTATGTAGGTGAATGCTCCGGTTCCGAGTGCCGGCTGCAGTGCCAGGTACTGAGGTGCGAGACTCGTGCGAGTTTCTCGCAAGTGTGACCCGGCCAACGCAGATTTTTTGTGTGTGTCTTTATTTAACTCTTTATGTACCATTTTATTATGTTTATTACTAAACATCGCGCTTGGTATTATCTATTTATCTATCTATTATCTATCTATCTATCTATAGATCTATCTATCTTTCTATAGATCTATCTATCTATAGATCTATCTATCTATCTATCTATTGCAAAAAAAGTGAGAGCAGCACAGAAAAGAAAAACAAAAATCAGGGTGCAGGGCCCCTCAGGCATGTACCAAACCTTGTCATAGAAGTCCAAAAATCAGAGGCAGCACACCATTCTGGATAAGGTTTTGAATACCTTCATAACCTTATCCAGAATGGTCTGCTGTCTCTGATTTTTGGACTTCTATCTATCTATCTATCTATCTATCTATCTATCTATCTAGCTGTGTGTGTAAACATTAGTCTTCAATGGAATATGTCAGTAGCGTAGCTACCGGGGGGGGGGAAGGTGGGCAGAGGGGCCATCGCCCCGGGCCCCTTGCTCAGAGCTACTGCTGCCTTATATTCAGGATCTGCCTATAGGGGGGAGTGCTGCCTTATATACAGGATCTGCCTATAGGGGGGAGTGCTGCCTTATTCTACAGAATCTGCCTATAGGGGGAAGTGCTGCCTTATATACGGGATCTGCCTAAAGGGGGGATTGCAGCCTTATTCTACAGGATCTGCCTATGGGGGGAGTGCTGCCTTATTCTACAGGATCTGCCTATAGGGGGGAGTGCTGCCTTATTCTACAGGATCTGCCTATAGGGGGAAGTGTTGCCTTATATACGGGATCTGCCTAAAGGGGGGAGTGCAGCCTTATTCTACAGGATCTGCCTATGGGGGGAGTGCTGCCTTATTCTACAGTATCTGCCTATAGGGGGGAGTGCTGCCTTATTCTACAGTATCTGCCTATAGGGGGGGGGGGGGCTGCCTTATATACAGGATCTGCCTATAGTGGAGGGAGTGCTGCCTTAGATACAGGATCTGCCTATGGGGGCAGTGCTGCCTTATTCTACAGTATCTGCCTATAGGGGGAGTGCTGCCATATATACAGGATCTGCCTATAGGGGGGAGTGCTGCCTTATTCTACAGTATCTGCCTATAGGGGGAGTGCTGCCTTATATACAGGATCTGCCTATAGGGGGGGAGTGCTGCCTTATTCTAAAGGATCTGCCTATGGGGGGTGGTGCCTTATTCTACAGGATCTGCCTATGGGGGGAATGCTGCCTTATATAGAGGATCTGCCTATAGGGGGGGAGTGCTGCCTTATTCTACAGGATCTGCGTATAGGGGGAGTGCTGCCTTATTCTACAGGATCTGCCTATGGGGGGTTCTGCCTTATTCTACAGGATCTGCCTATGGGGGGTGCTGCCTTATTCTACAGGATCTGCCTATTGGGGGGGGGTGCTGCCTTATACTACAGGGCCTGCCTATCGGGGGTGCTGCTTTAAACTACAGGGTCTGCCAATAGGGGTGCTGCCTTGTGCGCCTTGTGCTATATTGAGGACTATCTGGCACATTATACTATATGGAGGTTATCTATGGGGCCATCATACAGCATTGTGATTACAGTGTTGGAGCCATCAAACAGTTTGAAGGCTACTAAGGGGTCAGTATTCTGTGTGGGTGGTACTATACAGTTAGGGGGGCATTATACTGTGTATAGGGGAGCTGTCTAGGGGGTGAGACGCAGGACATTATTAAATGTAAAGTGAGCACTTATTGTAATAGGTGAACTCAGATTACTGTGACTATCAAGGGGGCACCCAGAGGGCATTATTACTTTCTAGGGGGCAAAATGTGGGCTCTGTTTTCTAGGGCACTTGCACCCAGCATTACTATATTATAGAGGGGTGCTTTAGAATTTAGAGGGTACAGAGAACCATAGAGTAGGTGCAGTAATAGGGTCGCATACGGCAGCAGAGGCTCAGTATCGGGGTATCAGGTGAAGTAGTAGGGACTAGGGTTAAGCGACCTTGACCTTTTTAGAGTCGAGCCGTGTTTCGGGAAACCCGACTATCTTAGAAGTCGAGTCGAGTGGAATCGGCCGATTATCGCGAAAAGTCGGGTATCGCCCGAAACACGAAACCCAATGCAAGTCAATGGGGGAGCATAGTCGGCAGTGAGTGGAGGCCAGGAAAACACCTACACTGCCCATTTTAATGGCAAAAACATCCATTCTTGTTAAAGAAACTTGTCAATCGTAATTTACCTTATAATAATTGGAAGGCATTTGAAATTGGGGGTCATTTGGCTAAAGTTGTGGGGGGTAGGGCTGGTTCAAGTAATTAGTGGGCCCAGTAAATCTGGACCACGTCACGGCAGTGGAGCAGGGAGAGGTAAGTATTTAAACTTTGCAAGTGCTGTGATCCTGAGCAAGCAGGGAGGGCCCACTTGTTGGCATTGGCACTAGCACAGGGCCCCTCAAAGTACAGCGGTGTGTTTGCACGGCGGGGGCGCCTCCCACCGGCAGCAACACTTTTGCGTACTATGAGAGGCCCTGTGCCAGTGACGTCGCCAACTAGTATTCCTCCCCCCACCTGATGAAGGAACCTGCACTTTCATCTGCACCTTCCTCTTTGTCTCCGTGTAAGGTGGTATGGTATGCGGGAAGAGGAACCTGACTTTCAGCAGGGTCACAATCTTGCTGTGTAGCGTGCACGGGGAATTTTGCGTTATGGGTCAATGTACCAGCAGACTCATCTATCACTGGCTGGGCAATGGGCAGGATGAGGAGGAAACACAGATATAGGCCCAAAGAATAAAGTGGGCTAAATGCAGTTCAAAATTGGTAACACAGGACTAACCAGGGGGCATTGCAGTGGAGGACAACTGGAATGAGAGGCTGACACAGAGTAGGCCCAAATCAGTAAGTAGTCGACATGCAGTTCAAAATTGGCAACCGTAGTAAACAGGCGGCCCAGCTTTGTTCAGTTGAGGAGAACAGCAAGGAGTGGCAGACACCGATAGTAGGCCCCAACCCAACTAGTAGGCCAAATGCAGTCTAACATTAACAACTACTTAACAAGAGCCTGAAAATGGAATTTCAGGACAGGAAACCAGGAGAACAGCAAGGAGTGGCAGACACCGATAGTAGGCCCCAAACCAACTAGTATGCCAAATGCAGTTGTTCCATTTAACTACAATTTAATGAGAGCCTGAAGATAGAAGTTCAGGAAAGGCAACCTGGAGAACACCTTGGAGTGGAACACACCATCTCTCTACACCCCATACCCAATTTGTAGGCCTAATGCAGTGTAGTTTTCAACAACTACTAAACGAGAGTCGGAAGATCGAAGCAATGTGGACGAAACCTGGGGAACACCTTGGAGTGTAACACACCGTCTCTCTACACCCCATACCCAATTTGTAGGCCTAATGCAGTGTAGTTTTCTACAACTACTAAACGAGAGCATGAAGATCGAAGCAATGGAGAGGAAACCTGGGGAACACCTTGGAGTGGAACACACCATCTCTCTACACCCCATACCCAATTTGTAGGCCTAATGCAGCATAGTTTCCAACAACTACTAAACGAGAGCATGAAGATCGAAGCAATGAAGAGGAAACCTGGGGAACACCTTGGAGTGGAACACACCATCTCTCTACACCCCATACCCAATTTGTAGGCCTAATGCAGCGTAGTTTCCAACAACTACTAAACGAGAGCATGAAGATCGAACCAATGGTGATGAAACCTGGGGAACACCTTGGAGTGGAACACACCATCTCTCTACACCCCATACCCAATTTGTAGGCCTAATGCAGCGTAGTTTCCAACAACTACTAAACGAGAGCATGAAGATCGAAGCAATGGAGAGGAAACCTTGGGAACACCTTGGAGTGGAACACACCATCTCTCTACACCCCATACCCAATTTGTAGGCCTAATGCAGCGTAGTTTCCAACAACTACTAAACGAGAGCATGAAGATTGAAGCTCAGGAAAGGCAACCTGGAGAACACCTTGGAGTGGAACACACCATCTCTCTACACCCCATACCCAATTTGTAGGCCTAATGCAGCGTAGTTTCCAACAACTACTAAACGAGAGCATGAAGATTGAAGCTCAGGAAAGGCAACCTGGAGAACACCTTGGAGTGGAGCACACCATCTCTCTACACCCCATACCCAATTTGTAGGCCTAATGCAGCGTAGTTTCCAACAACTACTAAACGAGAGCATGAAGATTGAAGCTCAGGAAAGGCAACCTGGAGAACACCTTGGAGTGGAACACACCATCTCTCTACACCCCATACCCAATTTGTAGGCCTAATGCAGCGTAGTTTCCAACAACTACTAAACGAGAGCATGAAGATTGAAGCTCAGGAAAGGCAACCTGGAGAACACCTTGGAGTGGAACACACCATCTCTCTACACCCCATACCCAATTTGTAGGCCTAATGCAGCGTAGTTTCCAACAACTACTAAACGAGAGTATGAAGATTGAAGCTCAGGAAAGGCAACCTGGAGAACACCTTGGAGTGGAACACACCATCTCTCTACACCCCATACCCAATTTGTAGGCCTAATGCAGCGTAGTTTCCAACAACTACTAAACGAGAGCATGAAGATTGAAGCTCAAGAAAGGCAACCTGGAGAACACCTTGGAGTGGAACACACCATCTCTCTACACCCCATACCCAATTTGTAGGCCTAATGCAGCGTAGTTTCCAACAACTACTAAACGAGAGCATGAAGATTGAAGCTCAGGAAAGGCAACCTGGAGAACACCTTGGAGTGGAACACACCATCTCTCTACACCCCATACCCAATTTGTAGGCCTAATGCAGCGTAGTTTCCAACAACTACTAAACGAGAGCATGAAGATTGAAGCAATGGAGAGGAAACCTGGGGAACACCTTGGGGAGGCAGACACCTTTAGTAGGCCCTACCAAAGTTGTACACCCAATGCAGTTTTAAAATTCCTAGAGGCTGAAAACAAGACTATTGACGCTCAGCTTTTTTCAAAGGAACACAGCTGAATTGAGTGGCGCAGACAGACACAGGTAGTAGGACTCAAACCAAAAATGTGGCTCACTGCAGCAGAAAAAAGTTACAGGGGTACACAAGCTGGAGTGCTCTGGGCAGTGGAGGACAATTTCAATAGTGAACCGCAGACAGACTTTGTACGCCTACTATTAAAAAAAGGATGCAATTATAAATAGGTTCTAGGGGTACACGGGCAGCAGTGGTGTGGTCAGTGGAGGCCTAGTGGAAGAGTGACCGCAGACAGGCATCGAAGGCCTAAAATAATAACACATGGCTGTAGGCAATTTTAAATTGGTTCCAGGGGTACACGGGCAGCAGTGGCCTGGTCAGTGTAGTAGTAGTAGAAAGAACGGACCGCAGACAGGCATCGAAGGCCTAAAATAAAAAAATTGGGCTGGCTGTAGGCAATTTTAAATTGGTTCCAGGGGTACACGGGCAGCAGTGGTGTGGTCAGTGGAGGCATATTGTAAGGAGTGACCGCAGACAGGCATCGAAGGCCTAAAATAATAACACATGGCTGTAGGCAATTTTAAATTGGTTCCAGGGGTACACGGGCAGCAGTGGTGTGGTCAGTGGAGGCCTAGTGGAAGGAGTGACCGCAGACAGGCATCGAAGGCCTAAAATAAAAAAATTGGGCTGGCTGTAGGCAATTTTAAATTGGTTCCAGGGGTACACGGGCAGCAGTGGTGTGGTCAGTGGAGGCCTAGTGGAAGGAGTGACCGCAGACAGGCATCGAAGGCCTAAAATAATAACACATGGCTGTAGGCAATTTTAAATTGGTTCCAGGGGTACACGGGCAGCAGTGGCCTGGTCAGTGTAGTAGTAGTAGAAAGAACGGACCGCAGACAGGCATCGAAGGCCTAAAATAAAAAAATTGGGCTGGCTGTAGGCAATTTTAAATTGGTTTCAGGGGTACACGGGCAGCAGTGGTGTGGTCAGTGGAGGCATATTGTAAGGAGTGACCGCAGACAGGCATCGAAGGCCTAAAATAATAACACATGGCTGTAGGCAATTTTAAATTGGTTCCAGGGGTACACGGGCAGCAGTGGTGTGGTCAGTGGAGGCCTAGTGGAAGGAGTGACCGCAGACAGGCATCGAAGGCCTAAAATAATAACACATGGCTGTAGGCAATTTTAAGTTGGTTTCAGGGGTACACGGGCAGCAGTGGTGTGGTCAGTGGAGGCATATTGTAAGGAGTGACCGCAGACAGGCATCGAAGGCCTAAAATAATAACACATGACTGTAGGCAATTTTAAATTGGTTCCAGGGGTACACGGGCAGCAGTGGTGTGGTCAGTGGAGGCATATTGTAAGGAGTGACCGCAGACAGGCATCGAAGGCCTAAAATAATAACACATGGCTGTAGGCAATTTTAAATTGGTTCCAGGGGTACACGGGCAGCAGTGGTGTGGTCAGTGGAGGCCTAGTGGAAGGAGTGACCGCAGACAGGCATCGAAGGCCTAAAATAATAACACATGGCTGTAGGCAATTTTAAATTGGTTCCAGGGGTACACGGGCAGCAGTGGCCTGGTCAGTGTAGTAGTAGTAGAAAGAACGGACCGCAGACAGGCATCGAAGGCCTAAAATAAAAAAATTGGGCTGGCTGTAGACAATTTTAAATTGGTTCCAGGGGTACACGGGCAGCAGTGGTGTGGTCAGTGGAGGCATATTGTAAGGAGTGACCGCAGACAGGCATCGAAGGCCTAAAATAATAACACATGGCTGTAGGCAATTTTAAATTGGTTCCAGGGGTACACGGGCAGCAGTGGTGTGGTCAGTGGAGGCCTAGTGGAAGGAGTGACCGCAGACAGGCATCGAAGGCCTAAAATAAAAAAATTGGGCTGGCTGTAGGCAATTTTAACTTGGTTCCAGGGGTACACGGGCAGCAGTGGTGTGGTCAGTGGAGGCATATTGTAAGGAGTGACCGCAGACAGGCATCGAAGGCCTAAAATAATAACACATGGCTGTAGGCAATTTTAAATTGGTTCCAGGGGTACACGGGCAGCAGTGGTGTGGTCAGTGGAGGCCTAGTGGAAGGAGTGACCGCAGACAGGCATGGAAGGCCTAAAATAAAAAAATTGGGCTGGCTGTAGGCAATTTTAAATTGGTTCCAGGGGTACACGGGCAGCAGTGGTGTGGTCAGTGGAGGCCTATTGGAAGGAGTGACCGCAGACAGGCATCGAAGGCCTAAAATAATAACACATGGCTGTAGGCAATTTTAAATTGGTTCCAGGGGTACACGGGCAGCAGTGGCCTGGTCAGTGTAGTAGTAGTAGAAAGAACGGACCGCAGACAGGCATCGAAGGCCTAAAATAAAAAAATTGGGCTGGCTGTAGGCAATTTTAAATTGGTTTCAGGGGTACACGGGCAGCAGTGGTGTGGTCAGTGGAGGCATATTGTAAGGAGTGACCGCAGACAGGCATCGAAGGCCTAAAATAATAACACATGGCTGTAGGCAATTTTAAATTGGTTCCAGGGGTACACGGGCAGCAGTGGTGTGGTCAGTGGAGGCCTAGTGGAAGGAGTGACCGCAGACAGGCATCGAAGGCCTAAAATAATAACACATGGCTGTAGGCAATTTTAAGTTGGTTTCAGGGGTACACGGGCAGCAGTGGTGTGGTCAGTGGAGGCATATTGTAAGGAGTGACCGCAGACAGGCATCGAAGGCCTAAAATAATAACACATGACTGTAGGCAATTTTAAATTGGTTCCAGGGGTACACGGGCAGCAGTGGTGTGGTCAGTGGAGGCATATTGTAAGGAGTGACCGCAGACAGGCATCGAAGGCCTAAAATAATAACACATGGCTGTAGGCAATTTTAAATTGGTTCCAGGGGTACACGGGCAGCAGTGGTGTGGTCAGTGGAGGCCTAGTGGAAGGAGTGACCGCAGACAGGCATCGAAGGCCTAAAATAATAACACATGGCTGTAGGCAATTTTAAATTGGTTCCAGGGGTACACGGGCAGCAGTGGCCTGGTCAGTGTAGTAGTAGTAGAAAGAACGGACCGCAGACAGGCATCGAAGGCCTAAAATAAAAAAATTGGGCTGGCTGTAGACAATTTTAAATTGGTTCCAGGGGTACACGGGCAGCAGTGGTGTGGTCAGTGGAGGCATATTGTAAGGAGTGACCGCAGACAGGCATCGAAGGCCTAAAATAATAACACATGGCTGTAGGCAATTTTAAATTGGTTCCAGGGGTACACGGGCAGCAGTGGTGTGGTCAGTGGAGGCCTAGTGGAAGGAGTGACCGCAGACAGGCATCGAAGGCCTAAAATAAAAAAATTGGGCTGGCTGTAGGCAATTTTAACTTGGTTCCAGGGGTACACAGGCAGCAGTGGTGTGGTCAGTGGAGGCATATTGTAAGGAGTGACCGCAGACAGGCATCGAAGGCCTAAAATAATAACACATGGCTGTAGGCAATTTTAAATTGGTTCCAGGGGTACACGGGCAGCAGTGGTGTGGTCAGTGGAGGCCTAGTGGAAGGAGTGACCGCAGACAGGCATGGAAGGCCTAAAATAAAAAAATTGGGCTGGCTGTAGGCAATTTTAAATTGGTTCCAGGGGTACACGGGCAGCAGTGGTGTGGTCAGTGGAGGCCTATTGGAAGGAGTGACCGCAGACAGGCATCGAAGGCCTAAAATAATAACACATGGCTGTAGGGAATTTTAAATTGGTTCCAGGGGTACACGGGCAGCAGTGGCCTGGTCAGTGTAGTAGTAGTAGAAAGAACGGACCGCAGACAGGCATCGAAGGCCTAAAATAAAAAAATTGGGCTGGCTGTAGGCAATTTTAAATTGGTTCCAGGGGTACACGGGCAGCAGTGGTGTGGTCAGTGGAGGCCTAGTGGAAGGAGTGACCGCAGACAGGCATCGAAGGCCTAAAATAAAAAAATTGGGCTGGCTGTAGGCAATTTTAAATTGGTTCCAGGGGTACACGGGCAGCAGTGGTGTGGTCAGTGGAGGCATATTGTAAGGAGTGAACGCAGACAGGCATCGAAGGCCTAAAATAATAACACATTGCTGTAGGCAATTTTAAATTGGTTCCAGGGGTACACGGGCAGCAGTGGTGTGGTCAGTGGAGGCCTATTGTAAGGAGTGACCGCAGACAGGCATCGAAGGCCTAAAATAATAACACATGGCTGTAGGCAATTTTAAATTGGTTCCAGGGGTACACGGGCAGCAGTGGTGTGGTCAGTGGAGGCCTAGTGGAAGGAGTGACCACAGACAGGCATCGAAGGCCTAAAATAAAAAAATTGGGCTGGCTGTAGGCAATTTTAAATTGGTTCCAGGGGTACACGGGCAGCAGTGGTGTGGTCAGTGGAGGCCTAGTGGAAGGATTGACCGCAGACAGGCATCGAAGGCCTAAAATAAAAAAAATTGGGCTGGCTGTAGGCAATTTAAAATTGGTTCCAGGGGTACACGGGCAGCAGTGGTGTGGTCAGTGGAGGCCTATTGGAAGGAGTGACCGCAGACAGGCATCGAAGGCCTAAAATAATAACACATGGCTGTAGGCAATTTTAAATTGGTTCCAGGGGTACACGGGCAGCAGTGGCCTGGTCAGTGTAGTAGTAGTAGAAAGAACGGACCGCAGACAGGCATCGAAGGCCTAAAATAAAAAAATTGGGCTGGCTGTAGGCAATTTTAAATTGGTTCCAGGGGTACACGGGCAGCAGTGGTGTGGTCAGTGGAGGCATATTGTAAGGAGTGACCGCAGACAGGCATCGAAGGCCTAAAATAATAACACATGGCTGTAGGCAATTTTAAATTGGTTCCAGGGGTACACGGGCAGCAGTGGTGTGGTCAGTGGAGGCCTAGTGGAAGGAGTGACCGCAGACAGGCATCGAAGGCCTAAAATAAAAAAATTGGGCTGGCTGTAGGCAATTTTAAATTGGTTCCAGGGGTACACGGGCAGCAGTGGTGTGGTCAGTGGAGGCCTATTGGAAGGAGTGACCGCAGACAGGCATCGAAGGCCTAAAATAATAACACATGGCTGTAGGCAATTTTAAATTGGTTCCAGGGGTACACGGGCAGCAGTGGCCTGGTCAGTGTAGTAGTAGTAGAAAGAACGGACCGCAGACAGGCATCGAAGGCCTAAAATAAAAAAATTGGGCTGGCTGTAGGCAATTTTAAATTGGTTCCAGGGGTACACGGGCAGCAGTGGTGTGGTCAGTGGAGGCATATTGTAAGGAGTGACCGCAGACAGGCATCGAAGGCCTAAAATAATAACACATGGCTGTAGGCAATTTTAAATTGGTTCCAGGGGTACACGGGCAGCAGTAGTGTGGTCAGTGGAGGCCTAGTGGAAGGAGTGACCGCAGACAGGCATCGAAGGCCTAAAATAAAAAAATTGGGCTGGCTGTAGGCAATTTTAAATTGGTTCCAGGGGTACACGGGCAGCAGTGGTGTGGTCATTGGAGGCATATTGTAAGGAGTGACCGCAGACAGGCATCGAAGGCCTAAAATAATAACACATGGCTGTAGGCAATTTTAAATTGGTTCCAGGGGTACACGGGCAGCAGTGGTATGGTCAGTGGAGGCCTAGTGGAAGGAGTGACCGCAGACAGGCATCGAAGGCCTAAAATAAAAAAATTGGGCTGGCTGCAGGCAATTTTAAATTGGTTCCAGGGGTACACGGGCAGCAGTGGTGTGGTCAGTGGAGGCCTATTGGAAGGAGTGACCGCAGACAGGCATCGAAGGCCTAAAATAATAACACATGGCTGTAGGCAATTTTAAATTGGTTCCAGGGGTACACGGGCAGCAGTGGCCTGGTCAGTGTAGTAGTAGTAGAAAGAACGGACCGCAGACAGGCATCGAAGGCCTAAAATAAAAAAATTGGGCTGGCTGCAGGCAATTTTAAATTGGTTCCAGGGGTACACGGGCAGCAGTGGTGTGGTCAGTGGAGGCCTATTGGAAGGAGTGACCGCAGACAGGCATCGAAGGCCTAAAATAATAACACATGGCTGTAGGCAATTTTAAATTGGTTCCAGGGGTACACGGGCAGCAGTGGCCTGGTCAGTGTAGTAGTAGTAGAAAGAACGGACCGCAGACAGGCATCGAAGGCCTAAAATAAAAAAATTGGGCTGGCTGTAGGCAATTTTAAATTGGTTCCAGGGGTACACGGGCAGCAGTGGTGTGGTCAGTGGAGGCATATTGTAAGGAGTGACCGCAGACAGGCATCGAAGGCCTAAAATAATAACACATGGCTGTAGGCAATTTTAAATTGGTTCCAGGGGTACACGGGCAGCAGTGGTGTGGTCAGTGGAGGCCTAGTGGAAGGAGTGACCGCAGACAGGCATCGAAGGCCTAAAATAAAAAAATTGGGCTGGCTGTAGGCAATTTTAAATTGGTTCCAGGGGTACACGGGCAGCAGTGGTGTGGTCAGTGGAGGCCTATTGGAAGGAGTGACCGCAGACAGGCATCGAAGGCCTAAAATAATAACACATGGCTGTAGGCAATTTTAAATTGGTTCCAGGGGTACACGGGCAGCAGTGGCCTGGTCAGTGTAGTAGTAGTAGAAAGAACGGACCGCAGACAGGCATCGAAGGCCTAAAATAAAAAAATTGGGCTGGCTGTAGGCAATTTTAAATTGGTTCCAGGGGTACACGGGCAGCAGTGGTGTGGTCAGTGGAGGCCTAGTGGAAGGAGTGACCGCAGACAGGCATCGAAGGCCTAAAATAATAACACATGGCTGTAGGCAATTTTAAATTGGTTCCAGGGGTACACGGGCAGCAGTGGTGTGGTCAGTGGAGGCCTAGTGGAAGGAGTGACCGCAGACAGGCATCGAAGGCCTAAAATAAAAAAATTGGGCTGGCTGTAGGCAATTTTAAATTGGTTCCAGGGGTACACGGGCAGCAGTGGTGTGGTCATTGGAGGCATATTGTAAGGAGTGACCGCAGACAGGCATCGAAGGCCTAAAATAATAACACATGGCTGTAGGCAATTTTAAATTGGTTCCAGGGGTACACGGGCAGCAGTGGTATGGTCAGTGGAGGCCTAGTGGAAGGAGTGACCGCAGACAGGCATCGAAGGCCTAAAATAAAAAAATTGGGCTGGCTGCAGGCAATTTTAAATTGGTTCCAGGGGTACACGGGCAGCAGTGGTGTGGTCAGTGGAGGCCTATTGGAAGGAGTGACCGCAGACAGGCATCGAAGGCCTAAAATAATAACACATGGCTGTAGGCAATTTTAAATTGGTTCCAGGGGTACACGGGCAGCAGTGGCCTGGTCAGTGTAGTAGTAGTAGAAAGAACGGACCGCAGACAGGCATCGAAGGCCTCAAAATAAAAAAATTGGGCTGGCTGTAGGCAATTTTAAATTGGTTCCAGGGGTACACGGGCAGCAGTGGTGTGGTCAGTGGAGGCCTAGTGGAAGGAGTGACCGCAGACAGGCATCGAAGGCCTAAAATAATAACACATGGCTGTAGGCAATTTTAAATTGGTTCCAGGGGTACACGGGCAGCAGTGGCCTGGTCAGTGTAGTAGTAGTAGAAAGAATGGACCGCAGACAGGCATCGAAGGCCTAAAATAAAAAAATTGGGCTGGCTGTAGGCAATTTTAAATTGGTTCCAGGGGTACACGGGCAGCAGTGGTGTGGTCAGTGGAGGCATATTGTAAGGAGTGACCGCAGACAGGCATCGAAGGCCTAAAATAATAACACATGGCTGTAGGCAATTTTAAATTGGTTCCAGGGGTACACGGGCAGCAGTGGTGTGGTCAGTGGAGGCATAGTGGAAGGAGTGACCGCAGACAGGCTTCGAAGGCCTAACATAACAAAAATGTCAATACAATGGTATTGTCAGTGGCAGGCATTGAAGGATGTCAGCGCATAGACTAAACATTGGTGGAGCTGTGAGATAATTTTGCAAGTGGTAGAGCACTGTTTGAGCTGGGGGGGGGAACTGTCTTGTGGCCGGCGGTACAGGCCCAGGGCCCCTCATATTACAACGGTGTGTCTGACGTTGGGTGCGCACCACCACCGCCAGAGACACTTTATTGTACTAGGAGGGACCCAGTGGCAGTGCCGTCGACCAAAAGCGGGCACACCCACCTCTTCAGACAAACAGCACTCTCACGGTGCTGTAGCCAAGTGTCGATACCACGGCCCCGTGTGGAGAGTTTGGCCATTTAGTGAGGTGTAAACATGTCGTATGCTGGACAATCAGGTGCAGAAAAATACGAGATTGGAAAAGGCATTCAGAATAGTCCACAGGCAAGACCTTTTCATAGGAAAGCTAGGTGTCAGCCGGGCAAGGTGGGGCAAAAGATTTCGAAATCCAGTTGTGGTTCATTTTAATGAAGGTTAGATCATCTACATTTTGGGTAGCCAGACGAGTCCTTTTTTCTGTTAGTATTGAACCTGCAGCACTGAATACTCTTTCTGATAGGACACTAGCTGCCGGGCAAGCAAGCTCCTGCAATGCATATTCTGCCAATTCTGGCCAGGTGTCTAATTTGGATGCCCAGTAATCAAATGGGAATGACGGTTGAGGGAGAACATCGATAAGGAATGAAAATTAGTTTGTAACCATACTGGACAAATGTTGTCTCCTGTCACTTTGAATTGATGCTGCAGTACCTGTCCTGTCTGCGGTCATAGCAAAATCACTCCACAACCTGGTCAGAAAACCCCTCTGGCCAACGCCACTTCTGATTTCTGCCCCTCTAACTCCTCTGGTCTGCTGGCCCCTGCAGCTCGTGTGAGAACGATCACGGGCGCTGTGTGCAGGGAATGCCAGAAGCAAACGTTCAAGGTCAACAAGAGTTGATTGTTTTGTTGCTAATATTAGTTCCAAGTTCTCATGTGGCATTATATTTTGCAATTTGCCTTTATAGCGAGGATCAAGGAGGCAGGCCAACCAGTAATCGTCATCGTTCATCATTTTAGTTATGCGTGTGTCCCTTTTGAGGATACGTAAGGCATAATCCGCCATGTGGGCCAAAGTTCCAGTTCTCAAATCTGCGGTTGTGCTTGGTTGAGGGGCAGTTTCAGGCAAATCCACTTCACTTGTGTCCCTCCAAAAACCAGAACCCGGCCTTGCCGCGCCACCAATTTCCAGTGGCCCCG
This sequence comes from Ranitomeya imitator, assembly GCF_032444005.1. NCBI lineage: Eukaryota > Metazoa > Chordata > Amphibia > Anura > Dendrobatidae > Ranitomeya > Ranitomeya imitator. Next base: position 496,165,137 of record NC_091286.1, read on the forward strand.
GAAAAGCTTCCTCATTAAAAATATAATCATCCCCATCATCCTCCTCGTCCTCCTCCTCCTCTTCGCCCGCTAACTCGTCCTGTACACTGCCCTGGCCAGACAATGGCTGACTGTCATCAAGGCTTTCCTCTTCCTCAGCTGCAGACGCCTGATCCTTTATGTGCGTCAAACTTTGCATCAGCAGACGCATTAGGGGGATGCTCATGCTTATTATGGCATTGTCTGCACTAACCAGCCGTGTGCATTCCTCAAAACACTGAAGGACTTGACACATGTCTTGAATCTTCGACCACTGCACACCTGACAACTCCATGTCTGCCATCCTACTGCCTGCCCGTGTATGTGTATCCTCCCACAAAAACATAACAGCCCGCCTCTGTTCGCACAGTCTCTGAAGCATGTGCAGTGTTGAGTTCCACCTTGTTGCAACGTCTATGATTAGGCGATGCTGGGGAAGGTTCAAAGAACGCTGATAGGTCTGCATACGGCTGGAGTGTACGGGCGAACGGCGGATATGTGAGCAAAGTCCACGCACTTTGAGGAGCAGGTCGGATAACCCCGGATAACTTTTCAGGAAGCACTGCACCACCAGGTTTAAGGTGTGAGCCAGGCAAGGAATGTCTTTCAGTTGGGAAAGGGAGATGGCAGCCATGAAATTCCTTCCGTTATCACTCACTACCTTGCCTGCCTCAAGATCTACAGTGCCCAGCCACGACTGCGTTTCTTTCTGCAAGAACTCGGACAGAACTTCCGCGGTGTGTCTGTTGTCGCCCAAACACTTCATAGCCAATACAGCCTGCTGACGTTTGCCAGTAGCTGCCCCATAATGGGAGACCTGGTGTGCAACAGTGGCAGCTGCGGATGGAGTGGTTGTGCGACTGCGGTCTGTGGACGAGCTCTCGCGTCTGCAGGAGGACGAAGAGCAAGACAGCCAACTGTTTCCTAGACCGTGGGCTAGGCAGAACTGTCCCAAACTTGCTGTCCCCTGTGGACCCTGCATCCACAACATTCACCCAGTGTGCCGTGATGGACACGTAACGTCCCTGGCCATGCCTACTGGTCCATGCATCTGTGTGCTCACAGATTGCCTGAGTGCATGGACGATGCGCTCTTTAACATGCTGGTGGAGGGCTGGGATGGCTTTTCTGGAAAAAAGTGTCGACTGGGTAGCTCGTAGCGTGGTACAGCGTAGTCCATCAGGGCTTTGAAAGCTTCGCTTTCAACTAACCGGTAGGGCATCATCTCTAACGAGATTAGTCTAGCTATGTGGGCGTTCAAACCCTGTGTACGCGGATGCGAGGCTAAATACTTCCTTTTTCTAACCATAGTCTCATGTAGGGTGAGCTGGACTGGAGAGCTGGAGATCGTGGAACTAGCGGGGGTGCCGGTGGACATGGCAGACTGAGAGACGGTGGGAGATGGTATTGTTGCCGCCGGTGCCCTAGATGCAGTGTTTCCTACTACGAAACTGGTGATTCCCTGACTGCTTTGGCCTGGCAAAGAAACCTGCACAGATACTGCAGGTGGTGCGGAAAATGGTGGCCCTACACTGCCGGAAGGGATGTTGCGTTGCTGACTAGCTTCATTGGCCGAGGGTGCTACAACCTTAAGGGACGTTTGGTAGTTAGTCCAGGCTTGCAAATGCATGGTGGTTAAATGTCTATGCATGCAACTTGTATTGAGACTTTTCAGATTCTGTCCTCTGCTTAAGGTAGTTGAACATTTTTGACAGATGACTTTGCGCTGATCAATTGGATGTTGTTTAAAAAAAATGCCAGACTGCACTCTTTCTAGCATCGGATACCTTTTCAGGCATTGCAGACTGAGCTTTAACCGGATGGCCACGCTGTCCTCCAACAGGTTTTGGCTTTGCCACGCGTTTTGGGCAAGATACGGGCCCGGCAGATGGAACCTGTTGCGATGTTGATGCCTGCTGTGGCCCCTCCTCCTCCGCTTCAGAACTGCTGCCGCCTGCACCCTGTTCCCCCAATGGCTGCCAATCGGGGTCAAGAACTGGGTCATCTATTACCTCTTCTTGTAGCTCGTGTGCAACTTCGTCTGTGTCACCGTGTCGGTCGGTGGTATAGCGTTCGTGATGGGGCAACATAGTCTCATCAGGGTCTGATTCTTGATCATTACCCTGCGAGGGCAATGTTGTGGTCTGAGTCAAAGGACCAGCATAGTAGTCTGGCTGTGGCTGTGCATCAGTGCACTCCATGTCAGATTCAACTTGTAATGGGCATGGACTGTTAACTGCTTCACTTTCTAAGCCAGGGACGGTATGTGTAAAGAGCTCCATGGAGTAACCCGTTGTGTCGCCTGCTGCATTCTTCTCTGTTGTTGTTTTTGCTGAAGAGGACAAGGAAGCGACTTGTCCCTGACCGTGAACATCCACTAACGACGCGCTGCTTTGACATTTACCAGTTTCACGAGAGGAGGCAAAAGAGCTAGAGGCTGAGTCAGCAAGATAAGCCAAAACTTGCTCTTGCTGCTCCGGCTTTAAAAGCGGTTTTCCTACTCCCAGAAAAGGGAGCGTTCGAGGCCTTGTGTAGCCAGACGACAAACCTGGCTCCACAGCTCCAGACTTAGGTGCAATATTTTTTTTCCCACGACCAGCTGATGCTCCACCACTACCACTACCCTCATTACCAGCTGACAATGAACGCCCCCGGCCACGACCTCTTCCACCAGACTTCCTCATTGTTTTAAAAACGTAACCAAACTAACGGTATTTGTTGCTGTCACACAACTTACACGGTGAGCTATAACTTCAGTATGATTTAGCTACCCCTTTACAGGTGAGTGAGACCACAACGAAAATCAGGCACAATGTTACACACTCTGTTGTTGGTGGCAACAAATGAGAGAGATGCCACACACGCAGGACTGTCACTGAAGCACAAATGTAAATATTAATCTCCCACTGATTTGATTTTTTTTTTTTTTCAGGGAGACTTTAGGAAAAAAAAAAATAGAATAAAATGATTTTTTCAGGAAGAATTTAGAAACCAAATAAAATAAAATGATTTTTTCCGGGAGAATTTAGAAAACAAATAAAACAAAAAAAGGCTTTCTATGGCCCACTGAGTGAGAGATGACGCACACAGGAGTCAGGAGTGGCACACAAGCCCAGAGGCCAATATTTATCTCCCACTGATTGATGTAGTAATTTTTTCAGGTAGATTTTGGAACCCAAATCAAGCTAAAAAAATAATAGGCTCTCTATGGCCCACAATTGGAGAGAGAGAGAGAGAGAGAGAGAGATGGCACACCCAGGAGTCAAGACTGGCACACAAGCAGAAAGGGCAATATTAATCTCCCACTGATTTGATTTTTTTTTTTTTTTCAGGGAGACTTTAGGAAAAAAAAAATAGAATAACATGATTTTTTCAGGAAGAATTTAGAAACCAAATAAAATAAAATGATTTTTTTCTGGGAGAATTTAGAAAACAAATAAAACAAAAAAAGGCTTTCTATGGCCCACTGAGTGAGAGATGACGCACACAGGAGTCAGGAGTGGCACACAAGCCCAGAGGCCAATATTTATCTCCCACTGATTGATGTAGTGATTTTTTCAGGTAGATTTTGGAACCCAAATCAAGCTAAAAAAATAATAGGCTTTCTATGGCCCATAATTGGAGAGAGAGAGAGAGATGGCACACCCAGGAGTCAAGACTGGCACACAAGCAGAAAGGGCAATATTAATCTCCCACTGATTTGATTTTTTTTTTTTTTCAGGGAGACTTTAGGAAAAAAAAATAATAGAATAAAATGATTTTTTTCAGGAAGAATTTAGAAACCAAATAAAATAAAATGATTTTTTTCTGGGAGAATTTAGAAAACAAATAAAACAAAAAAAGGCTTTCTATGGCCCACTGAGTGAGAGATGACGCACACAGGAGTCAGGAGTGGCACACAAGCCCAGAGGCCAATATTTATCTCCCACTGATTGATGTAGTAATTTTTTCAGGTAGATTTTGGAACCCAAATCAAGCTAAAAAAATAATAGGTTTTCTATGGCCCACAATTGGAGAGAGAGAGAGAGATGGCATACCCAGGAGTCAAGACTGGCACACAAGCAGAAAGGGCAATATTAATCTCCCACTGATTTGATTTTTTTTTTTTTTCAGGGAGACTTTAGGAAAAAAAAAATAATAGAATAAAATGATTTTTTCAGGAAGAATTTAGAAACCAAATAAAATAAAATGATTTTTTCTGGGAGAATTTAGAAAACAAATAAAACAAAAAAAGGCTTTCTATGGCCCACTGAGTGAGAGATGACGCACACAGGAGTCAGGAGTGGCACACAAGCCCAGAGGCCAATATTTATCTCCCACTGATTGATGTAGTGATTTTTTCAGGTAGATTTTGGAACCCAAATCAAGCTAAAAAAATAATAGGCTTTCTATGGCCCATAATTGGAGAGAGAGAGAGAGATGGCACACCCAGGAGTCAAGACTGGCACACAAGCAGAAAGGGCAATATTAATCTCCCACTGATTTGATTTTTTTTTTTTTTCAGGGAGACTTTAGGAAAAAAAAATAATAGAATAAAATGATTTTTTTCAGGAAGAATTTAGAAACCAAATAAAATAAAATGATTTTTTTCTGGGAGAATTTAGAAAACAAATGAAACAAAAAAAGGCTTTCTATGGCCCACTGAGTGAGAGATGACGCACACAGGAGTCAGGAGTGGCACACAAGCGCAGAGGCCAATATTAATCTCCCACTGATTGATGTAGTGATTTTTTCAGGTAGATTTTGGAACCCAAATCAAGCTAAAAAAATAATAGGCTTTCTATGGCCCACAATTGGAGAGAGAGAGAGAGATGGCACACCCAGGAGTCAAGACTGGCACACAAGCAGAAAGGGCAATATTAATCTCCCACTGATTTGATTTTTTTTTTCAGGGAGACTTTAGGAAAAAAAAAATAATAGAATAAAATGATTTTTTCAGGAAGAATTTAGAAACCAAATAAAATAAAATGATTTTTTCTGGGAGAATTTAGAAAACAAATAAAACAAAAAAAGGCTTTCTATGGCCCACTGAGTGAGAGATGACGCACACAGGAGTCAGGAGTGGCACACAAGCCCAGAGGCCAATATTTATCTCCCACTGATTGATGTAGTGATTTTTTCAGGTAGATTTTGGAACCCAAATCAAGCTAAAAAAATAATAGGCTTTCTATGGCCCACAATTGGAGAGAGAGAGAGAGATGGCACACCCAGGAGTCAAGACTGGCACACAAGCAGAAAGGGCAATATTAATCTCCCACTGATTTGATTTTTTTTTTTTTTCAGGGAGACGTTAGGAAAAAAAATAATAGAATAAAATGATTTTTTTCAGGAAGAATTTAGAAACCAAATAAAATAAAATGATTTTTTCTGGGAGAATTTAGAAAACAAATAAAATAAAAAAAGGCTTTCTATGGCCCACTGAGTGAGAGATGACGCACACAGGAGTCAGGAGTAGCACACAAGCCCAGAGGCCAATATTTATCTCCCACTGATTGATGTAGTGATTTTTTCAGGTAGATTTTGGAACCCAAATCAAGCTAAAAAAATAATAGGCTTTCTATGGCCCACAATTGGAGAGAGAGAGAGAGATGGCACACCCAGGAGTCAAGACTGGCACACAAGCAGAAAGGGCAATATTAATCTCCCACTGATTTGATTTTTTTTTTTTTTTTCAGGGAGACTTTAGGAAAAAAAAATAATAGAATAACATGATTTTTTCAGGAAGAATTTAGAAACCAAATAAAATAAAATGATTTTTTCTGGGAGAATTTAGAAAACAAATAAAACAAAAAAAGGCTTTCTATGGCCCACTGAGTGAGAGATGACGCACACAGGAGTCAGGAGTGGCACACAAGCCCAGAGGCCAATATTTATCTCCCACTGATTGATGTAGTGATTTTTTCAGGTAGATTTTGGAACCCAAATCAAGCTAAAAAAATAATAGGCTTTCTATGGCCCACAATTGGAGAGAGAGAGAGAGAGATGGCACACCCAGGAGTCAAGACTGGCACACAAGCAGAAAGGGCAATATTAATCTCCCACTGATTTGATTTTTTTTTTTTTTCAGGGAGACTTTAGGAAAAAAAAATAATAGAATAAAATGATTTTTTTAGGAAGAATTTAGAAACCAAATAAAATAAAATGATTTTTTCAGGGAGAATTTAGAAAACAAATAAAAGAAAAAATAGGCTTTCTATGGCCCACGGAGTGAGAGATGACGCACACAGGAGTCAGGAGTGGCACACAAGCCCAGAGGCCAATATTGTTCTCCCAATGATTGATGTAGTGATTTTTTCAGGTAGATTTTGGAACCCAAATCAAGCTAAAAAAATAATAGGCTTTCTATGGCCCACAATTGGAGAGAGAGAGAGAGATGGCACACCCAGGAGTCAAGACTGGCACACAAGCAGAAAGGGCAATATTAATCTCCCACTGATTTGATTATTTTTTTTTTTTCCAGGGAGACTTTAGAAAAAAAAAATAATTAAAAAAAAAATGATTTTTTTCAGGAAGAATTTAGAAACCAAATAAAATAAAAATGATTTTTTCAGGGAGAATTTATAAAACAAATAAAACAAAAAATAGGCTTTCTATGGCCCACTGAGTGAGAGATGACGCACACAGGAGTCAGGAGTGGCACACAAGCCCAGAGGCCAATATTTATCTCCCACTGATTGATTTATTGATTTTTTCAGGTAGAATTTAGAACCCAAATCAACCAAAAAAATAAATAGGCTTTCTATGGCCCACTATTTGTGAGAGAGATGGCACGCTCAGGACTGGCACACAAGCCCAGAGGCCAATATTAATCTCCCACTTTTTATTTTTTTTCAGGGAAAATTTATAAACCCAATAAAAAAAATAATAAATAGGCTTTCTATGGCCCACTATCTGAGAGAGAGAGATGGCACGCTTAGGACTGGCACACAAGCCCAAAGGCCAATATTAATCTCCCTTTTTTTTTTCAGGGAGAATTTATAAAACCAAAAAAATAAAAATAAATAGGCTTTCTATGGCCCACTATTTGTGAGAGAGATGGCACGCTCAGGACTGGCACACAAGCCCAGAGGCCAATATTAATCTCCCACTTTTTTTTTTTTGTTCCAGGGAAAATTTATAAACCCAATAAAAAAAATAATAAATAGGCTTTCTATGGCCCACTATCTGAGAGAGAGAGATGGCACGCTTAGGACTGGCACACAAGCCCAAAGGCCAATATTAATCTCCCTTTTTTTTTCAGGGAGAATTTATAAAACCAAAAAAAAAAAAATAAATAGGCTTTCTATGGCCCACTATTTGTGAGAGAGATGGCACGCTCAGGACTGGCACACAAGCCCAGAGGCCAATATTAATCTCCCACTTTTTTTTTTTGTTCCAGGGAAAATTTATAAACCCAATAAAAAAAATAATAAATAGGCTTTCTATGGCCCACTATCTGAGAGAGAGAGATGGCACGCTTAGGACTGGCACACAAGCCTAAAGGCCAATATTAATCTCCCACTGATTGATTTATTGATTTTTTCAGGTAGAATTTAGAACCCAAATAAAGCAAAAAAAAAAAAATAGGCTTTCTATGGCCCACTGAGTGAGTGATGATACACACAGGAGTCAGGAGTGGCACACAAGCCCTGAGGCCAATATTTTTCTCCCACTGATTGATGTAGTGATTTTTTCAGGTAGATTTTATAACCCAAATCAAGCAAAAAAATAAATAGGCTTTCTATGGCCCACTGAGTGAGAGATGGCACACACAGGGATGGCACTCTAGCAGAAATGTCAATCTTAATCTCCCACAAAAAAAAAAAAAACAGGGAGTGTCCAACAATTACTATCTCCCTGCAGTAATCTCAGCCAGGTATGGCAGGCAGCAATAAGGAGTGGACTGATGCACAAATTAAATAAAAAGTGTGGACAAACAAAAAAGATAGCTGTGCAGAAAGGAAGGAACAAGAGGATTTGTGCTTTGAAAAAAGCAGTTGGTTTGCACAGCGGCGTACACACAGCAATGCAGCTATCAGGGAGCCTTCTAGGGCAGCCCAATGAGCTACAGCGCTGAGGGGAAAAAAAAAAAATGTAGCTTCCACTGTCCCTGCACACCGAAGGTGGTGTTGGGCAGTGGAAATCGCTACAGCACAAGCGGTTTGGTGGTTAATGGACCCTGCCTAACGCTATCCCTGCTTCTGACGAAGCGGCAGCAACCTCTCCCTAAGCTCAGATCAGCAGCAGTAACATGGCGGTCAGCGGGAACGCCCCTTTATAGCCCCTGTGACGCCGCAGACAGCAAGCCAATCACTGCAATGCCCTTCTCTAAGATGGTGGGGACCAGGACCTATGTCATCACGCTGCCCACACTCTGCGTTTACCTTCATTGGCTGAGAAATGCCGCTTTTCGCGTCATTGAAACACGACTTTGGCGCGAAAGTCGCGTACCGCATGGCCGACCCCGCACAGGGGTCGGATCGGGTTTCATGAAACCCGACTTTGCCAAAAGTCGGCGACTTTTGAAAATGAACGACCCGTTTCGCTCAACCCTAGTAGGGACACATACGGCAGCAGCGGCTCAGTATCGGGGTATCAGGTGCAGTAATGGGGTCACATACGGCAGCAGCGGCTCAATATTGGGGTATCAGGTGCAGTAATAGGGACACATACGGCAGCGGAGGCTCAGTATCTGGATATCAGGTGGCGTAATAGGGACACATACGGCAGCAGCGGCTCAGTATTAGAATATCAGGTGCAGTAATAGGGACCCATACGGCAGCAGCGGCTCAGTATTGGGGTATCAGGTGCAGTAATAGGGACACATATGGCAGCAGCGGCTCAGTACTGGGGTATCAGGTGTAGTAATAGGGACACATACGGCAGCAGTGGCTCAGTATTGGGATATCTGGTGCAGTAATAGGGACACATATGGCAGCAGTGGCTCATTGTCGGGGTATCAGGTGCAGTAATAGGGAAACATACGCCAGCAGCGGCTCAGTATTGGGCTATCGGGTGTAGTAATAGGGACACATACGACAGCAGCGGCTCAGTATTGGGGTATGAGCAGAATGAGGGGTTTGTGCAGGTTGGGAATAGATGGTGATGGCTGGAATGTGAGAAGTGAAACGTGTCTTTGTTGTTTTCTCTGCAGATGAGTTGTAGCTGGAAGAAGTTCATGTCGGTCTTGGCAAGATGGAAAAGAATGGAAAAGTGATGATTTCATCATAAAGAACGTCAGCAGTAAGTCATTATCATAACTGTGCTGTGATCTTTTATATGTTCTGTAGGGCTGGTATCTACCACTGACTATATCGCGGTAATATCCATGTTGGTCGTTATATAGAGATTATCTTCAGTAACAGTGCTATCATCTGCTGAGGTTCTCCTCCACTATTAGGGGGTATCATCGAGTTGTAATCACGGTTACCTGGTTAGGGGCCCACTCAGAAGCTTCGCCCTCCCTGTACCAAAACCCTAGCTACGCCTCTGAAGTATGTAAATGAAGAGGTTGGACAAGAAATTACATCACAATTCTTTTTTTTTGTGTTCAATAATAGATCTTTATTTAGCTTTCAAAAATGCATACAAAACCGGATGAAAAAATGCATAAAAAAAGCATCAAAAACGCATCAAATCCACACAAAAAATGCATCAAAAACGCACCAAAAACATGCAGATTTTTAGCTGCGTTTTCTGGCAGGAGATGCAGATTCTGTGCTTAAAAGTCCACAGGCAAATCCGCAACGTGTGCACATAGCCTTACAGTCATTGTAGATTTCAGGGGCATGGTTAGTTAAAAGAAAAAAATATTACATTTTTACAATATATGCACAACAAGAATTATTTTTGGAATACTTTGCTACCATTGTCCATGCACATTCTCACTCTTATGCCACGTTCACAAGTTCAGTGTTTGATTAATATTTTATATCAGTATTTGTAAGCTGAAACCAGGGGTAAGTGAGTGGGTGAAAAATGAAGAAGTGGTTCACATGAT